>NC_136903.1:60939014-61439792 GCF_949606895.1 Notothenia rossii | reverse complement strand
AATCTGGTATATTCATTTTAATGTCACCTTATATAGAATGTGTGTTAAACTTGTGATTTCTGCATTGAGTGACTTCTGCCTAGCAGATGCCAAGAAGAGGCCCCTAGGGTCTCTCTGTTAATTATCAATAGTCCTTGCAATTAACAGGGGAATTCCCGGATACATTTTCAGATATAAGGCAGTTAAAGTATTGTAGAATTAATGTTTATCTCCTAGACATCCTGCAGGCCTTGAGACTTGGGTCACCCAGCAGTAAACAAGATAAACGTCCTTTTGAGCTTATCAATAAAATGTATTCATTCCTAGTAAGCTGACTTTGGGGTGAAGGGAAGTTCAGGGAAGCCATTAAGCCACAAGAACAATTAAACTTCTGTTAATCAACCAAAACTCATGACTTTCAGGGGACAGGACATTCGGACCTATAACAAGGGTCACTTTATAGAGAATATGTGTGTGTATTCCTTACTGTGATCATATGTCCTGTATAATCATTGATCAACTATTCCTGTATTGGTGTTTTATTTGATTCCTCTGTTTTTATTCTTTCATATGTGGGTACTGGAGGGCTACAAACATTGTGGAGAGATTAGCTTAAACATGTTTTATTACTCTATGGGAAATGGAAGCAGCTTTTATGACAGGGACGAGAGAGCTGGGGGAGGGGACATTCTTCCTGAGATTTTCAGCATGTCAAATGATCAGGGAAATCTACTTGTTTTAAATAGATGTGTGTGGTTGATTACTTTGTATTAATAATAACAGTATGTGTAAGGGAAGCTGGAAATATGCAATGTGAAACCTTTTATTTGAAATAAAGATTCTGCAGGGAATATTCTTAAAGAACAATAGCTCAAGTGTCTGGAAGAGTTGCAGGCTAAATGAGTGTGCGGTACTTTTTACTGCTTGAGATCAGAGCTGATGTTTTCATCTTGTTATTATTTTTTGAGGTTAAGGTAACTCACATGTGTTATTTGTATAATCCAACTATAAAAAACTATATCTTAAAAAATATCTTTATAAAATGCCAAATGTATGTGAAACTTGCAAGGAGGGATTTGTTATCTCGAATGTAAGGGTCGCCTCTGGCTCGCGCTGATTGGCTGTCTTTTCTAAGTGGAGGACCCCTCGGGGGGGCAGCCGCATAGCTCCTCCTGGGGTTTTGGATATAAGCCTATGTTTTCTTTAGACCAGTCTCTTCTTTTCTTCAAACTGACCAGATCCGTGAGATTGGAGGAAGAGCAGGAAGTACTTCCTTTGTATTTGTATTGTTGCTTTTTATCATTAAAACAAGATTATTGTTTAATTTGCATTCTGGTGTTTCTTAATCCCTTCCTTTTTACGAATTTACCCAGCTTACCAAACGACACGCGGAGACGAGGTTGGTTTTAAACATCCTCCAAATCTCCCACAACCTTTACACATAACACAGACATATAAAATACAGGACACACAACTAAGTAAACAAAAAGACGAAAAGCAGTCACTACATTGTGCACATTTGGGACATTAAGGTACACTACTTATTACTGCAACAGCAGCTGATGGTAAGGACCTCAGACAACTTCAATTTAAAACAGGCTGGGACAAGTGCCATCAGTTTGAGGCTTGATTGAATAACATTAATTACAAAATAAATCAAAATACTACAACGAATGAAAATAAGCTTGAGATAGTTGAAACTGTGGTTTGAATTAGTTCTAATAGGCTATTGTTATTTTTAGATTTAGAAACGAAAACATTTTTTTATTTTTTTCTGGCGTCGCTAATGACAACCATACTACCCGTGAACGATTAGCGAACGTTGCAAGCAAGCTAAAGAAAGAAGAAAGCTGAATGATGTTAAAAACGTGGCTCAAAACGGGAGGTATTCGGAAGAGAGGTACAGAGGAGAATATTACCAGCGATAGTGAACAAGTGAATGAGGAGGAGGACAGTCATCAACCGAGTACAAGCGTAGGCTCCGCCAGCAACACAAAAGTGATATGCACAGCCGCTGTGATGGAGGAGAGAAGTGACTCAGGAAGAAGGCATTTGCTCAAAGGATGGAGAGAGGTCAAAAGCTGAAAAAGCACACACTTGTCCTTAATTGTTAACATTTTTCTTATGTTTTTTCTTTTCTTTTTTACTTTGCCACCACAGAAATGGCAATAGAAAACATCAGCAGACTGAAGATGAGCTATTAGCCCTTAGGCTCATCTGCTCCTGGAGGCTTCATTATTATTGGAACTGAAAAGTGGACATTTAATGACTGTAGTTGCGAGGATAATACACATGCATCATAGATTTTTCATTTCATTCTAAACTACATGTCTTAACCATTTCCCCTACCCTACAGTTTACACTGAGATCAAACTGCGACTGTCACAGACAGACAGCAGCGATTGCGTTATTGAATGGTAAATATATATATAAAAAAACACACACCCAAGTACTTTTTTAGCTGTAATTGCATTATTGCATACTTTTTATTGACAGTTTTGCATTTGGAGAGGCAGGGTGACAACGGAAAGCTTGGTAGCCTATTACTTAGATACGTTTTACATTTTTGGAGGGAAACGCTTGTGTTCATGTTAGCATGGGTAGCATGATCATGTTAAGACTATGAATATCATTTTACCACAACAGTGGATGAACAATTTATATATGTGTTTGAACAAGAACAACAGGAAGAACAAAGTAAAAGGGACGAACAAAGTATTAAGAACAGTGTATGGAAAAAGTGATGTGTGTTAGAACAAAACAAAGTAAAATGAATGGGAAGGAGAACAAAGAGGGTAAGGGTTAAACAGAAAAAGATTAATTCAGCCAAAAAACACAATTTGATTAATCTAAAGTGTAAAACAATCTTCAACACAGACCAAATCAGTGCCCTTGGACAACAAAACATATTGTGGGGCAAAGAAACGATAAATTAAATTGAGACAGAGTGGGAGACTGAAAATGATTACTATGATAAATATTAAAACTATTTACAAAACTATTTACAGAAGCTCCTGTTGAACCATGCTTCAAAACCACTACAGGATATAAAACCTTCCAAGCCATGATCTCTGCCTGAAATCAGGACCACTCAGAGGAGAATGCAGCACATCAAACTGCAGTCAGGAGTGTGAATAACAAATTTTGGCCAAAACAAATGGTTGCTTACCAATACAGTGGCTGAACAATGGACACCAAAAAACAGAAGCATAATTGTGCAAACAACAATTGTGGGGCGGCATTTTACAAATATTTACAAAAAAGCAACTATTTATAAAAAAGCAATACTATTTACAAAAAAGGGTTAGGGTAAGCAACTATTTACAAAAAACCCCCATCTGTTTCGGGCCTGAAGATCGGTCCCAAGGGCAGCTGGAAACCAGTCCAGACAGGACTGGTGATGGCCACAACAACATTCCTGGAGGTCCAGCATGACCTGTTGAGACAAGGGCACAAATTTGTTCTCACAAGCCGCTTCACTCAAGACTGCCTGGAAAACACATTTTCCTCCATTCGTCTGAGGAACTCTGTCCCAACACCTGTAGACTTCCAATATGCACTGCCCGCTGTCACCTCCGCCAGCAGCAGCAGCAACAGCCATGGCTGACATATGAGGCTGAATAAAAAAGTGCTTATTATTTTTTTTTAAGTGTTTATTTTTTTTTTAAATAAACATTTTGGATGCATGACCATGTTTTAGGCTCATCCTTCATTCACTGCTGTAGAGTAGCCTGTTCAGTAGGCTATTATTTTTTTAAGACTGAATAATACCTTTGAAGAACAATCATTAAACTAGTGCAGGGGTGCCCACACTTTTTGGGCTGGTGAGCTACTTTTGAAATGATCAGCTCACCGAGGTCTACCAACCAAAAATAAAATCCCAAATTGCAAGGGTTGCTGAATAACACGTTTTATTTATACATGGGAAAACTACAATAGGGCTTCCTGCAACACACGACTAATTTGATAATCGATGAATCTATCGATTAATGAAACGATTATTGGACTATTCGGACTATTACTGCCTTGCACAATTTCTCAAACGCTCTTATTTAGCCATCAACTTTTAGATTTAGCTTGAGGTTGTTTTAGGCATGTGGAAACTAACAATGAAGACAATAAAGATGAATACTTGATTCAAAAATACATATATTATTAATTTAACTTAACACATTGTGAACAAAATTAACATTGCTTTTTATTTAAATAAAATAAATAATATTTCACATCAAAAGAAACAACAATGTTTTAACAAATCGTATTAAATAATCTGATGACAGAACTGTAAACAGAATAGCTGAAACTTTAACAAAATAAATAACTCAGTTACCTCTAATCATTAACCCATGTTTGTATAATGGAGTTAACTCCGTGTGTTGCTGCTAGCATACATAACACCTGACGTGGAAACGTTACTCGTGGATGGGGCTACAGAGCTGCTAGAAAGACAGTCGAACCCGGTGCATTCCTCCGTCTGAATGTGGTGCACTTTTGCTAAATGTTTAGACAAATTGCTCGTGTTACCGCCCTTACTTGCTAAACTCTCTTGGCAAGGAGCATTGTCCACCTCAAGACGGGTAACATTTAACCACACCTTGGAGCGCTTCCAGACCCGGCGTCATGGGAGGGCCCCATGGGGCCGGGCCCGCCCATCCAGGATTTGGGCCCGCTGTTTTAAGGGCTGAATACAACATTTTAATTGTTTTATTATTATGTTTATTGTTGTTATTTGTAGGGCTTTGTCCTAATATTTATTTTTGTTTTAAACTATGTTGAAAGATTAGTTTAATATCATTTTTTTTATTTTGCTATGAAATTCTGAATGAAATTCTGAGTTGAGTCCTGTGGTTGGGTGGTATGGGTTTTTGAGTGAGATGCGGCACAGCAGCCTGTCAGTTTACTCTTGCTAGGTTAGTTTGGCTATTATCATTTATATTTATCTGCAACAATGGATATCAGGAGGTGGTTCATGAAAGGAATATGGTAACTCAGCGACAGATGCAGGCACATTAGAAGACATCAGTTACCAACGAGCTAGCGAGCCAGCCAGGGACAAGGGAGGCTGGCTATCAATTCTATTTTGAAGATAAATTGACTCTCAAGCCGGTGTCGGTGCCAGATGTGTTCGGGGTACCATATGTGTTCGGGGGCCGTCTCTTACCAATGACGTCACGCATTGTACGCATTGCGATTGGCTGTACGGTAATTTACCCAGGGGTGCTCGGGCGCAAATCACATCTACAGATCATGACGAACTGAATTGAATTATTCCTATGCTCCTAGCGTGTGAAAATGTTTGTGAAAAACATGTTCAAAAAACATGAAAACGGAGCAATGGCTGTACGCCATTGGCTGTACGGCAACTCAAGAGGACCATCATACACGGTCAAATTCCGAACATTTAAACATAGCCTACACTTCATTCTTTACTTTGTCCGTTATTATATGTAGAAGATGAACTACCTCTCTGAGAGGTCCCAATGTGTTCATTTTGATGGGCTGTCTTCTGAGTGGTTAAACATCACTAATGATTTTCTGACTTCTGACTGCTTTGGATATATAATTACACCACAATAAGGTTTTACTATCACAGTGCACTGAGATTTGTGACAAACTGTAAAGCACTTACGCATCACTGTACACTGTAAACCAAGGCGGTTTTGCCATCACTTACTGTACTGAGGCTCAGTCACTGGTACATTTTCATTTACAAAGCCATGTTGGATAAAGTACCATCTTATGTCTGATCCCTGATCTCTCTGCAAATTGAAAGTACTTATTGCCTGAGATCTCATGCTGTGGTTTTATTAAATGTGCCAAGTGCTAGGACTGTCTTAGGGAAGAAAGCTTTTAGATGTGCAGCTCCACTAACTTGGAAAGGTCTGCAAAAAGAATGGAAAATTACCAAGCTGGTACCACTACATGTTTTTAAAGCTCGGTTGGATGCTCCACAGTCAGATGCTGTTGGTACCTGTACATGTGGATAGATATGTAAATTGTAATCCCTGTAATATTTGCTGTATGATGTCCTTTTGTTGTTCTGTTGTTTAGGTTTTTATGTCTTCATGTGGAACCTACTGCTGCAGGTCTCCCTTGAAAAATAGATCATTGATCTTAATGGGATTTTACCTGGATAAATAAAGGTTTTGAATTGAATGTCGAGCATTAACTGCAAGTCACTCAAATGCATAAACTGGAGAATAATTATGTTACAAGTATTACAGAAAACATATCCAAGTGTAACAAACATCCAGTATTAACCTTACTGTTTTTTACTAACACTAACCAACTAATAATTTTCATAAAGTGCATATTTATTCTAAACTCACAATATATATATATATATATATATATATATATATATATATATATATATATATATATATATATGTAATAAAACATAAAGCACAATGGTACACAGTATCCAAACTCTTTAGGCACTGGTCAGAGGCACTCATGTAAAGCAGATCACCAGAATCCAATACTGGTAAAAACGTTGCAGTGATCAAATGTTTCCTTGTCTGAAAGGGGAAACCTAATTTTAAAACAACATTTTCAGTGTGTGACTTGAAAGATAAGTTCTGATCAATAATAAAACCTAGATATGTGTATGTAGTGACCCTTTCAATGTCAATGTCAGTCCCTTGAACAGTACAAATGTTGGGGAGAAAAGAAGTTAACTTTTTGCCATTTGAGAATATCATGAGTTTGGAGTTGTCAGCATTTAATACTAACTTGAGTTGAGATAAATCGGATGGAATAACATCAAAGGCAGACTGGAGGAAATCAAGACTTTGCTCTGTAGAAGAGGATGAACAATAAATAACAGTATCATCTGCATAAAAAAAGGAAAGCAGCATTTGAAAAATTATTAGAGATTATTTACATATATTGTGAAATTATTGGTCCTAATATGGAACCTTGTCGCACACCCTTTCAAATTAAATCAAGTTTTATTTATATAGCACATTTATAAACAATTTTTGGTCGAGCCAAAGGGCTGGACAAATAATAAAAATACCCTACAGTAAAGACATTTTACAGCTAATACAACAGCAGTTTGTTCAGAATATCAGTATGAGAAGAAAACGACACCCTCTGTCCTTAGACCCTCACATCGTACAAGGAAAAACTTCAAGAGAAAACCCACAGTTTAAAGGGAAACATGAGAATACACAGATACAGACAGACAGAAGGAAGAACAAGCACTCCTTTTGGAGTGATCTTTTTTAAATATTGAAGTTAAATGCATCAATCTGGTGCACTTTGAGAGCAAAATGAAGAGATATATGGATACCTCTCAACATCCATATGAAACAACTGTGAACAGATTTACTTTGTCTTTATGGATTCGATTGTGGACTTGATTGTGATTGCTGCACATTATCCCTTACTTAATAAATACTTTTTTTGATAATCTATTATATAGAAAAGTATATCATATTGATATATAATATATAATTTATTGATAATATATAATATAATCAAATATAACAATCAAAACGAAATAAGTAGTATTAAGTATTAGGGCTAAGAAAATATTGTACATGTGAAATAGTTGCATATATTGATTTAAATTGACATGCATCCGCTACGAAAAATAGTCCGTTGTTACTGTTTGAACTAACGTACCAACGGCACTGAACATATTACATATTACCTACCATATTACGTTATATACTTCTTACCTTAGATTTCTCTTGTTCTTCTCCTCATTCGTCTTAGTTTTTCTTCAAGTTTTATTGTATTTCTTCAAGTTTTTATCTTGTTGGTCGAATGCACTTAAGCGTCAGCTAAATGCAATGTAATGTAATGATCAAAAAAACCCTCTATACTCTAGACAGCGTGGGTAAATTACCGTACAGCCAATCACAATGCGTGACGTTATTGACATCATTACGTTGTGACGTTGTGACGTCACTGGTAAGAGACGGACCCCGAACACATATGGTACCCCGAACACATTTGGTACCGACACCGGCTCTCTCACAAACTCCGGCTCTGTGCGCAAATAGACCGCTGCACACGCTCTCTGCCTCGCTCAATATCTCTCTCTCTCTCTCTTCCTTTCTCTTCCTCACTCCACCTCTCCACCCTGTGTGCGCTCCTCAAGTTTGCCTGCGTGCTTGCCCAAGTTGGCACAGCGTTACAAATGTGCCACAAAACCAACCAATGGATGTTGCCTATAATAAGACCGTCAACAGCCTTATGGCAACCTAAAACCACTCTGTTTCCGTAACAACAATTCACGAGCGCCTCCCTAATATGCCTTGTGAACACTCCGATAATGCCTCTCCACGTTACCTTTCTTTGGCAGAGCGACGCTTGCTTTAAAAATAAGGCAAATAACCTTTGAATGTGACATCACAAAAAAATATTCTTCCTCCCATTCTGTGTGGAAGTGGTATGTCTTTAGCTTTTTGCTCGGTCCCGCACTCATTTTGTCGTTTGTCTCTTTAACTTAATTTGAGTTTTCCCGGCACTTGACTGATTTTGTATCGCTTGGAGTTCTGGGTTAACAGACTGGAAAGCGATAGGTCGCTTTTTCTGTCAATCAAGTAAACTCCTGCATTAAGTGGCAGGGAGGCCAAGGGAGGAGGGATGAAAACCTGTTTTGTCTATTTTAACGGAGCTGGATTTTTCTTTTTTATGACTCGCGATCTACTAGCATTGCCGACCGCGGTCGACGTACTGGGCACCTCTGAACCAGTGTGTATATTACAATACAAAAGGAATCTATCCTAGCATGCCATCAAGCATTAAAAAGTAGCGCTAGGCTAGTTGTATAGTACAGATGAGTTAACACGGAACAGTACAAAAAAAAACGAAGTACAGTCAACATGTCACATAATGAAATGTATCCCAAAATGCAATGAAATATTAAATGAAATATTTATCACAAACGCCACCTCATTTCTACTAGTGCCAGCAGTTAAGTCATATCATACAGAAAAAGCCGACTAAGGATGGCTGACACGGTTAGGTTCAGCAGATAAAAACCAAAATAACAAAAAAAACACATAATCAATCTAAATCCTGCTTGTTAGTTACATCATTGATATATAAGCTGCTAGCGATTCATTACTGAAATCTTACCTTCAAAGCTGACGAAGTCGCGCTAGCTAACTAGCAGGCAATGATAGCAAAATTGGTTGTAACACCCAAGATAAAATATAGATAATTACGCTGTGCATATACAAATGGAGGCCAGTATAAGCATCATAAAGGGCCTCTGAGACAATATAGACAGTTGACGATTCAAAAGAGTTCGATATTTCAGCAACTTACCTCTGGAACTAATCGACGCGCCGTAATGTAAGTGAATGAGATCTAACGCCCAAATGACAATATTTGGAACTATTTCGATGTCCATACCCCGGAAGTAGGCGGCGCCATTTTTTACAACGGAGGTCTATGGGAGTGTCGTAACTCTTATCTCTCTATGGCCCTATCTCATTTAATCAAATCCCCCTCCTCGACTCCTCGGTCCTCCAGTAGTGACCCGGAAATGAATTTCAGCGCGCCATGTTGAAGGACATCTCATTTCTCTAAATGCACTTCGAGGACCGAGGATCGAGCGTCGAGGAGGCTCTCTGGAGGAGCTATAACCGAGGATACACTGATGGGTCCTCCACGGTCCTCCACGGCTCCTTCACGGATGCATTTCCGTCAACAGAGATGTTTCAAAGAGTCGTGACGCACGACTGGACTTATCTCAGCCAATGACAGTTCTGCATGCATCCCCTGGATATTATTTTATTAACTGCTGTCATCGCGACGCGATGTTTCCAGTGAAAACAGCTGTGAGGTCCGTGCAGAAAGCAGAGCAGTGTGTATAATATATATCACTCAGTATAACAGGCCTACTCTCTTTATTTGCTTTAGTTTAGTAGATATCTACAAACAAAGAGTTGATATTTTTCTAAAACCATTTAGTGCTTCACATAATAAAATACACTACGGCTGTAGCCTGTTTTAGGAGCTGTATAGGTGCGTGTGGTACAGTGTGTGCGTGTGGTACAGTGTGTGCGTAGATGCAGCGGACAGACAGGTCTCAGTTGGTTTGGTGTCCTCTGCTTACTTGTAATACTTGTAAATAAAACTTTTGGCCCGTAATTTATTTCCCTCATTGTAGCGACCAGAGAGGGGGGGGGGGGGGGGGATATATCCAGTCTCTGATAGTGTTACGTTATTATGAGAGTGCTCTGTTTGATTCTGGAATTGTATATATTTATATAAATATATACATATATATATATATATATATATATACAGTGGCGAGCCGTCAGGGCCCTCGAGGCCCTCTCTGAGGGCCTAAGATATTCTACAAAATAATAGTAAAAAACATTTAAAAAATATATATATTTTTTAATATATATATTTTTTAATATTTTTTAATTGACCAATAATATCTTCCCTCTAAATGGGTGGGTTTTATTATCGCTGACTTTATAACAAGCTGTGAAGCTTTTCTTGTTTCCATAGCAACAACAACTTCCTGTCAACTGCCTAAACTCGCCTTCAAAATAAAAGCATGCCAAATTACTCTTAAGACATAGAACTGCAACGAAAGTAACGAACAATGCAATATCCTTTTCAATTTCAAAGAACACAAATTGGGTTATATACAGGTGTTGTTTTGTGTGGTAGAGGGTCGCTGTGATCGATGCGTTTTGCACCCCGGGCCGTTGTTTTGATATTCCGCTGAAGTATACGCTCTGACGTACAGATGTAGCACTGAATTTCGGACTCCAGTTTACAGCTTCCTGCCTACGGCCTGCCAAAGACCAGTATAGAGGAATGTTAAGCCGTCCCACTATTTTCCAAGAGGGCGTTGCCAGATTTTCAATTTCAGGTTTTAACCAGGAGATGGCGCTTCATTCACAAATACAGAAAGACAAGTTTCATGGACTTTCAGTTGTGTTTTGAAGAGCATTTGAACACATCAATATTTTAGATCAACTAAAGTATATCTAATCTTGTAATTCAATAATATATAGTCTTTATATATTAAATAATCATAATTATAATGTAAATGTTTACATTACACTTCTTTATTTGTTATGCTCATACTTTAACCTTTACAATCGTTTGCTTTAATATGCAGTATATTTTTGTGTTTGCTTCCTCCTGCTCCCTTTCGGAAACATACTGTATGATTTATTATTATTATTATTAATATGAAGATATTATTAAGATAAGATGTTACTTTATTGATTGAACATTTTAGTTTAGAATGTGCTGTCCCACGGTAATTCAGAAGGCTCACAGGTCACATTCCGACCATTATTTAAAACAATAGGTGCTTTCACACCTTCTACAGTTTGATTTGTATAGAGGGAGCTCTGTCAGTTTTCGAATTACCCATTTGCTTTCGGGGAGCCCTATTTTTCAGAGCACATCCTGCTACTAAATATGTCACACGCACGCTCTGTTGACTGGCGCAGCAGCGCGGATGCGATCAATTGCTATAAAAACACTCTTCTACTAATACAGACGGTGTCACTATGCCGGCGGATGTGGCCGTTGTTGAAGCCTCTTCAGGCTCCGCATCGGCAGGCCTCTCCCTCGGTGTGGAGCTGTCAAACTCGACCCTAACGCCGCTTACAGCCGGCCAACTAAAAGTTGTTTTCCGTTCACGTTGTCATTTTTAGACTCCTTCGCTTCTTTGCTTGTGAATCCAAAAGCTGTGACGCTTGGCTGTTTTCGTTTTGCCATATTTTTTTATTACACAGCCAGAGTTAAAAAAATATCAATATGAACATTTCAAATACCGCGCCTGTCATAGGTACGCATTTGTCATAGGTGATCAGAGCTAACTGCCTGCCGTCAGATTTCATTTAAAAAACAGATCTGATTTTAAGACTATTTCTGCGCTCATAAAGAATGATAAGAATAAGAATAATGCGTATTGAACTGGTTTCATTAATTAGTGAGTTTATTTAATACTAGAACCGCCAATCGGGTCAATTTGTGTGATGTGTGTTGTGTGTGTGCAATGTAACTTTTTTTCAATAAAATATTAAAGTCTCCCAGTCCCTGACTTTTCCTGAAAGTGTGTTATGTAGCACCCTATGTTGTTAAAAATTGCATTCTAATAGCGGGATTTTGACGGGTTTAGGTAGGCCTATACAAAAACCTCTGGCGGTTCTAGTGTTAAGGTAATTAGGTACAGTAGAAGCCCTTTTTTTTATCAGTA
Organism: Notothenia rossii; assembly: GCF_949606895.1. NCBI lineage: Eukaryota > Metazoa > Chordata > Actinopteri > Perciformes > Nototheniidae > Notothenia > Notothenia rossii. Next base: position 61,427,614 of record NC_136903.1, on the reverse strand, counting down.
ACGAATTTAGCAGTTGAACATAAAAGTCAACTAACTGAGGGTCACTTGCAATGACAGTGTTGTGTCTAACTGTAAGCTTGTCACTCAGAGTAACCTACCGTTAATTTAGCTGCTGGAGAAGAAAGATCAAGGGGGGAGGGGGGGAGAGAGCTGTGGTTGATGGGCCATTAGTTGTGTAAATACACAGCTGAGAGCTGCCGTTTCATTCAGACTGTTTAAAAGACTGTAACAACGGACTATTTTTCTTAGCGGATGCATGTCAATTTAAATCAATACATACAACTATTTTTTTAATCAATACATACAACTATTTTTTAAATCAATAAAAACATTTTCTAAATCCATAAAAGCATTTCAATTAATATTGGGAGTCATGTCGTTACTTTGTTGAGAATTTGGCCGCGTAATAAGCGGGATAATTTGCAGCGACTTGTTCCTTATTGGGAAAATAACACCCGTCATGTGTGTGTAGAGGTGTGTGTGGTTAAAACACTTTCATGAAGTGAAGGAATTTCCTTCTATAAAACAGCTGTGGGCAGCAGTGAGTGTCACGGACATGAATTCATGGATCAAGGCAGACTGGTGAACACACTCTCCTGTCCTGCCAGGCGACACGCCCGTTCTAAGCCGTGTCACTCGCTCCTCACATCCCAAGCAACCCCACAAGTGTATTATGTTGTTACATCGTTTCAGATGTTATGTTTCAGTTGTGCTCTGTCTATGTTCAGTGATGCAAACTTGTCACCTTTCGGCGAAATTCGCCGTTTTGAATCCAAAATAAATCGTTTGTGTGATTCATGTAGATCTGCAATACAAATATTTTTGGGGTATGGGGGGGATGGGATCCGGAGTAATCTGCGGCCGTGAGCTGTTATGTGCCATCATGACACGCATGGTGTTCTTTTTTTATATATTATAATGAAGTATGAAGGATTATTTGAATTATTTGAAGGATTAAAGTAACGTGTTATGGCAGGAAAGTTCAATCTGGTATATTCCTTTTAATGTCACCTTATATATATTCATGTGTGTTAAATTAGAAGGGACAAAGTATCTTTTCCCTCTATAACTATAACAACTATATCTTAAAACATACTTTTAACTTGTGTGTGGCAGCCTGAGGCGGGAAGATGGACACAGGGACAAAGGGCCATAAAGGAGATGTGTGTGTGCTGGCTACAAGATGTGAAATAAGATAAGGAAACTTGTTGTTGAGAGCCGGTTCGTACCAGACACCAAAAGGTGTCTGGTCTTCATCAAACTGAAAGAGACTTTTTGTTTCCGGGTTTCTTCTGCTGTGTCGCACTGATTGGGTGCGACAGGCCATGTGTTGGTCTCTCCCAATAAGATGACCTCTGGGGGAAAGCAGGCACACACCTCCTCCTGTGTTTTAGTATGAAAGCCTGTGTTTTCCTTTGGTTCGCGCTCTTGTTTTTCACCGGCCGTTCCTGAGACCTTTCTCACACGGTGGTAGAACCTGAGCCCGGAGTACTCTGCAGAGTGCTTCGTGATTTCTTTGTATTTGTATTTTGTATCGTTACTGTTTATCATTAAAGCAAGATTATTGTTTAACTTGTATTCTGGTGTTTCTTAATCCCTTCCTTTTCACGAATTCACCCAGCTTATCAAACGACACGCGGAGACGAGGTTGGTTTTCAACATCCTCCAAATCTCCAACAAATGGTGAACCCGACGTTTCTGAGTGGGGTGTTTTCGGGGAAGAGACCACCAGCGGCAAGCGGACGGAATAGTCCAGGGCTAAACATCTCGGCCTCTTCTGACAACTACAAACAGAGCTCTGTACAATAGGCTACCAGGTGAGCAGACACGATTTAATTCGAAACCTGTGATTTGACCATATTCCAAATTTTAGGGTTGTCAGACGAAGTTTACAGTGTTTTTTATAGTAACAATGCAAATGCGTGTTTTAGTTGTTAAAATCGGATATCGAGTTCCGACAGGCCAGAAGGGTATTGAAGTCCCGGGCTTGAAAGTGGCGGTATTGAGTCCCCACAGTTAGACTGTCTAGAGTAGTCAGTTGGTTGTATTAAGTCTCCATATAAGACTGACTCAAAATAACGAATCCACAGCTCGACGGGGCTGGAGATGAGTTATTTTTTATAAGTGATCCAAAGGAGAGTAACGCAAACTTCAGAAAGTCATTCTGAAGTGACCGGGCCTCACTATATCCTTTGGTGTGTTGTGAATATTTACTGGTAACAAGGACAGTAAGTCAGATCAATAGATACGAAGTCATAATGAAAGGAGAATTTCAACGAGAGGAGCGTGAGTTAAGAGCTTACGAGGACAGTGGGTTCAAGCAGAAAAATTGAATAAAAGGATAGCAGAAGTGTTAATTGTTGAAAGAAGCCCCCCTTTTCCAAAGGAGAGGCTGAGAGCTACAGCAGGGGAGAGAGAAGGGGGTGTCAGTATTTGTCTGTGAGAGTTCCCCCCACCCTTTTTCCTCTCGAGAGCAGCAGCAGCAGCCCGGAGTGTGTCTGCTTGCTTTTTTCTCTAGTGATCTGAAGTTGGAGTGAAATACATAGAAAATTAACAGATCAAGGTGTGATTTGAAGTGGTAGATATATTGAAATAAATAAGAAACAATGATTTGCTGCTATTTAAATATAGTCTTTGAGAACTGATTGATACCGTTGCATTGCGTTGTGAATTTCATGGTATTTGTCATTAACTAAGGATTGTACTTAATTATATTCCAAGGGGAAAATTATATTAAATACAGGAACAAAAGAGTAGAAAGTAAAGAGAAGGTTTTTGTAAGTTTGTCAGAGGGAATCTGTTAATGTTTAAGCATGACAGAGGTCCTGCACGAGGTTTTGCTCCAGCCATCTCACACGGTTACACAAAGGGGTGATTTATGAGAAACTTGTGGTCAGGAGAAATGAGATGTTTTGGAGAGTAGACAGAGAGAGAGAGAAAAGTAAGGTTGTTGCTAAAATATAGAAAGTAAAAGTTATATAAAGTTAACTACTATTCGGGAGAATGTCATATTGTTGAATGAGTAACCTAAAATAAGTGAAGATGGTGAAATAGTTTGATTAAGGATACAACCGGTAACTACTGATTAAATACACAGTGATGGTGTACATGAACATTGAGAGTAGATTAAGTTGTTTTGTTCTTCATGCTTTTCACCAGAAGTCATTGGAATTGTTATTATTTTTAAGTAGTGTTGTTTTGTGTTATATTGCTAGACTATAATGTACCCACATGCATGTGGTTTCTTTGTCCCAGTTCATTTTAAAGTCAGCCGCCTCATGGCTAAATCTATTTGACCCCATGAGGTCAAGAGTCATTCTGTTAGACCACCATCTTGTGAAAGACAAATCATTGTTCTTTTGTCACATTTTGAATTAGAAAAGAGTTCATTTTGCTAGATCAATTTATCTATAAATGTTGTAGTGGGAGTTTTGTGTTTGCTAACATTTTTAGGAACGACAACACTAGGAGATGAGTAAACTCAAGAATCCGTGGAGTGTAAATACATTGAGAAAAACACATTTTTATACTCTAACTTTTTGCACATCATAGACAAGGAATTTAGACAGTATAAATAAATATTCACCAAAAGTAATAAGTAAAATGGAAAGTAGACATGGGCCTACACTTGAGTCAAATTATATTACTGTGATCTGATCAGTGTGCTCTGCAGGTTTACTATTGTTCTAAGTAACAGTGGGATTTAAAATATTGGAGAAAGTATGGAGATGTTCTTTCGTAGTGTGTGAAATATGTGATGCTTGAAACAGGTATTTCAATTTATGGAAGAAAATGGTTTCCTGAAAGAGTCAGGTTGGGTAGATATGTAACAATGGATGAAACAATTTATAGAGGGAGTTTTTGTAATATCATTAGTAGACATTAATGGTGTTGTTTAGATGGCATTTAGCAACTAAGACAGATAGTATGATTAGAAAGAGACAGAGTGGAAAGGGTTGGATTGATTCAATCTCAGTGTGCTAGATTTCTTATGGATAATGCGTCCCGGGACCTGGACTCCCCCTCTGAGTTAGAAAGGCTACGACCCCGTCCCTCCAAGCAGACAAAAGAACCAACCCAAAAGGAGGCTCCTCCTTCTCCATCAAACAGACAGAGAACCGGAGCTGAACCGTCTCCACCTGAGGCATCCAGAACCAAACCGCTTGCTGACATACAGAAATACTCTCATCAGTCCCTCAGACAGGGCATGAAGCTGAGCCACGAGATTTGGCACAGGAGCAGAGTGGGGGACATGAGAGCAGAATCCGCCCTCCATAAAGCAGCAGAGAGACTGTAAAGGGGAGATGAAATGCAAAGCAGTGCAAAGAACAGTGGCATGATGTGGGCTGCAGATGTGACTGGGCCAAAGGCTGCCTAAAACAGTTACAGCGGATGGATTCAAGAGCTGATGGACTGAAGAGAAGACAGAATCAGAGGAGTTGGCACAGTCGATTTGAAGTGAGGAGGTCGGGGTCACGGCTTGAGACAACCAGGGGAGGAGAAAAGGAAAACGGGAATGAGTGAGTTTACACATAAACACACTTATTCACAAAACGCGCATAGAAGACACCACATTTAAAGAACTTGAATTGACTTGATAAATAAGTAAAGATAAAAAGAGGTATTAACCATGAATTAATCGATTGGTAAATTCAAAATAGCAGTAAAGAGGAAACTATTAATGTAAAATGAGAAAATCATCCTAAAAACACACTGAGGGTTAAAGGGGGAGACATGAGGGAAATATGCACTACACTTTAAGCAGGGGGTGTTTTGGAGTAGCACAGTGTAGAACCATATTCTTCAATCTTTCCATCATATTAATAAATCATTCTTCAAGAGATTTTTATTCATGTGTGAATAAAGTAGTGATCTCATTTGTTACAATATTGATTTCACCATTGTGGCATAGTTATTACCATAGGAGGGCTTTAGGATGGAAACTGTTTTTAATCCTTGGTAAAGTAAAGGGTGATGGTTGCATGTTCGGACACCCAAGGTTCCACACACTGCTAAAGAGTTTAACATTGTTTTGAAGTAGACCGGAATTGAAGATAAATGAGTATAATGAGCTATGAAGTGCAGAGCTACACAGATCCTAGTAATGTTTTGACTTAAGATAATAGTTATGTACACAAGTTTCTGAATTAGATTTCTTAGACATTTTAATACTACTTAGTTGTAAATAAATTGCAGTAGTAGTAGTACTATTATGAAGTGAGTTTTGTACCAAGTTGCAGGAAATGTGGGAAGCAGCCGTCCCGATGACAAGTTAGAGATATCTGACTTAAGGTGGTAATCGTGAATTGATAAATGATGGCGCTCCATATATGACTGATTTTTGTAGACTGAGGATACTGGCCTATGCTGAAATATCAAAGTCTCTGCAGAGCACGACACATGGCCAATGAAACTGAGACCAAATGACCTTTGACCCTGACTGACAGTGTGACTTGAGAAAAACACTATCAATGACTGACTCTGGGGCTGACCAAACTTGACTTTACAACCTGACAGTGTGGGTGTGAATGAATTTCTGCATGTGATCAGTGTAACTGCATGATTCTAAAACAATAACTAACCGAGCATGTCTTTGGACTAATACATTATTTTGGAGCTCCATGGGAAACACAGGTTTCCTACAATTCCACACATTTGGAAAAAAGCACATGTGACCCGTTTCTAATTCCCACAGGAGTTGGCGGTTTGCAAATGTAAAACTCAAACTAAAATCTAAAGATTCTGTTTCTTTTAGGACTGCCAGCTGGAAATGAACACTTATTTTCCCTGGAGTGTTTACTGTGAAAGATGATGGATATACTTTTGTGAATGATGTTTGGTATTTTCTTATAACCACTGGTTACCTGAAGGTTTTCTTCCCATACAGGATTTTATTACACATGTTTACATGTGTAAAAAGGGGGAGTGTGGGATATTTTCATTTAGGGACTGGAAGAAACCTGCCGCCCCAACTCAGATGTTCAATCTGACCATTGATTGACAGTTTTAGATTTAACCTGCTCCATATCTGGGGATAAGATAATGTTTGATTAATGTTGACATGTTTCTAATATTGATTGAGTTATAACAGGTAACACAGATGCAGAATCAGTGGCCAAGGGGCTACTGAGAGAGGTAATTCCAGAATGAGAATGAGAAGGTGAACTGTGATAATGAAACCATTTTGTAATATTTCAACAGGTATTAAAGTAACTGAGGTTTGAAATGTAGAAAGAACATATTACAGCTAAGTTAAAACATAGTAATGTAATGAGATAGAATTTAATTTAGACAACATCTTGTAACTAGCCTGGTAAAGAAGTAAAAGCCATAGACTGTTTAGATCATTATGGGGATGTACATTTAATTTAAAGTCATAATAGAAAGACATTTGATGACAGTATGTTGGATTTCTGTATTCATTTTTCAGCTTGATAATATCCAAGCAGTGACAGGTAGAAGCAGTCTCGCCTGGAAATTATTCACTTTGTCAGTATCATGATTTTAGTTGTTTTTAATCCATAACATTAGTGTGTTCCATTACCAGAGACATTAGCAGTTCATATTATATTTAGATTTTAAATGGGATCTCAAGGATTTCATTTAAAATAACACAGATGCTTGTCAGGAATTCAGAGCTATTGAGATATGTTATTTAGTTCACCTGAAGATGTTGGGGTTTATTTTGTTGACACAGGCCAAGTATTAGAATTCTGAAGCGGCCTACCAGTGGTGGGTCAAACACCTGAGGGCCCAGAAGCACTGAGCGTAGACTTGAGGGGTGGGTATCAGATTTCTCCACACAGGTTGCTGACGCCAAAAGGGGGACCCGAGGAGCAGGAGGCCGACACAGCGGAGTTCGTCAGGCCTACGTGACTCAACCCCAGGTTCTCCGGCCTCTACAGAGTGACCCAGAGGACATCTCATGCCGTCCGCCGAGGAGCAAAGGGGGACATCTGGTACTACTGGAGCCAGTGTGCGGCGAGGAACACTCCGGCTAGGACCTTGGAGGACATCAGGATGGACCTGGCTATCGTCAACGCGGACATCCCTACAGCAGACGACTTGGAAGCAGGCATCAGCGGACTGGAGGAGAAGGACCTCGCGGACATCCCTACAGCAGACGACTTGGAAGCTGGCATCAGCGGGCTGGGGGACTTCTCGAGGCAGCAGAGGAGTCTACTTCTCTCTGATCAGATTCATCAGTTCCACCTTTGAAGGAAAGGCCGCATCTCCCCCTCCCTATCAGCTGCCCTTGTTGGCGTATTCCGCTGAGGGGGGGGGCCCTGATGATTCAACAACACGCAAGGATGCTGCTTTCTGGCACTCAGGCTCTCACTCTGATAGTTTCTTCACTGTCATTGGAGGTTGTTTTCTGTTCTCAAGGGTTTAATGAAGGGGAACAGACACAGTATCAAAGAATGACAGTAGTTTGTTTCAAATGTCGTATGTGTGTTGGTCTCGTGAGGCGAGACCAAAAAGGGGGAATTGAAGGATTATTTGAATTATTTGAAGGATTAAAGTAACGTGTTATGGCAGGAAAGTTCAATCTGGTATATTCCTTTTAATGTCACCTTATATATATTCATGTGTGTTAAACTAGAAGGGACAAAGTATATTTTCCCTCTACAACTATAACAACTATATCTTAAAACATACTTTTAACTTGTGTGTGGCAGCCTGAGGCGGGAAGATGGACACAGGGACAAAGGGCCATAAAGGAGATGTGTGTGTGCTGGCTACAAGATGTGAAATAAGATAAGGAAACTTGTTGTTGAGAGCCGGTTCGTACCAGACACCAAAAGGTGTCTGGTCTTCATCAAACTGAAAGAGACTTTTTGTTTCCGGGTTTCTTCTGCTGTGTCGCACTGATTGGGTGCGACAGGCCATGTGTTGGTCTCTCCCAATAAGATGACCTCTGGGGGAAAGCAGGCACACACCTCCTCCTGTGTTTTAGTATGAAAGCCTGTGTTTTCCTTTGGTTCGCGCTCTTGTTTTTCACCGGCCGTTCCTGAGACCTGTCTCACACGGTGGTAGAACCTGAGCCCGGAGTACTCTGCAGAGTGCTTCGTGATTTCTTTGTATTTGTATTTTGTATCGTTACTGTTTATCATTAAAGCAAGATTATTGTTTAACTTGTATTCTGGTGTTTCTTAATCCCTTCCTTTTCACGAATTCACCCAGCTTATCAAACGACACGCGGAGACGAGGTTGGTTTTCAACATCCTCCAAATCTCCAACAAGTACGAGCTGTGTGCTCGAGTCTTCCTGCCTGTCGGCTCTGCTCATGTATGTATAATAAGGCTCTGCTGCTCCCAGATGATGGTCTAGCTACAGCAGCTACATTACCTACGGGTGCGTTCGTTAATATTAACTGCGCGTCCGGAGTCACTGTGGCACAGACTGGACCGCTGGTGAACAGCTGTTAGAACGGGCTGTTCAGGTGTTCAGAGCAGAGCTCCCTGTCGGAGCGGCAGAGCGTGATGTGAACTGAAAAGTTTTTCTGTGGCAATATTATTTAAGGAATCGTTGAGCTAGCTAGCTAGCATACATTGTCACTATCTGCTAACGTTAGCTTTAGCCTTCTATTTCTAATAGTTTTTTTCATAGGCTATAAACAGAGGTGGTATAAGTATATATATATTGTACTTGAGTAAAAGTAGAAGCACACAGATCTTGTACTAGAGTAAAAGTAGAAGTACTCAAATCTTGTAATTGAGTAAAAGTAGAAGCACACAGATCTTGTAGGCCTACTAGAGTAAAAGTAGAAGTACTCAAATCTTGTACTTGAGTAAAAGTAGAAGCACTCAGGTCTTGTACTTGAGTAAAAGTAGAAGCACACAGATCTTGTACTAGAGTAAAAGTAGAAGTACTCAGGTCTTGTACTTGAGTAAAAGTAGAAGTACTCAGATCTTGTACTTGACTAAAAGTAATAGTCCCAGAGTGTAGGAATACTCTGTTACAGTAAAAGTCCTGCATCCAAAATGTTCCTCAAGTAAAAGTAGAAAAGTATTATCATCAAAATATAGTGAAAGTAGCGACAGTAAAAGTAGTCATTGTGCAGATTGGTCCATTTCAGAATAATAGATATGATATGTTGTATAATGATTGATCATGAAAGTGTTCTCAAAGCTGCTAAAGGTGCAGCTAGTTTGAATGACTTTGTATACTGCAGGGTAGCTTGTGGATTTACTCCAGGTGGAACTAAAGTCTGATTTAACACTTGATTATATTTCACTTAATTAATCCAGATCTGTGAAGTAACTAAAGGTATTAAATACATGTAGCGGAGTCAAAGTACACCATGTACCTCTGAACTGTAGTGGAGTAGAAGAACAAAGTAGCAAAACATTGAAATACTTAAATAAAGTACAAGTATCTCAAAATTGTGCCCAAGTATAGTACTTGTTGAGTTTATGAACTTAGTTACTTTACACCATGTGGCTATAAAGATAAAAAGAATTAAGCCTTGCACAGAGGCATGAAAATACATTTTCAAAATGCTCAACAGTGCTGCCAAAATTATAAACTGACTGCTCCACAATTTAAAATAAATGCTTTTATATATTTCTATTAGATGTGACTCTTTGGCGTTTCTGTTATAATTAACACTGCTGCTTTAGTTGTTCTGACTGCTAAAATCCTCTGTCTTTCCGTGGGGTGGGGGAGCCGGAGGCTCGGATCCTTGTCACCTTTTTCATACCTGATGAGTTTGCATCCCTGTATGTTAAAAAGCCTCAGTCACCTTAATTCATGTAATAAAAACATCTCAGGTCAGTAACACTCAAAGCTAAATGTGCAATACCATGTTCAGCTATGTTACTATTTATAATGTTATTGTTGTTACATCAGAAGATGTACATATTGAAATGATTTCTTAGCTTACAGTAGGCTATTTTTTACAATGTGTGTTGGAAGGATTTATTAAATTACAATGAATATTGTCATTGTTGAAGGCTTTTAGAGAAGGGTGAACTATAAGCCTGAATTACATAACATTTTATACCTAAAAACATAAAAGCCACAATAAATAAGTCACAATTATTGTAGTTATTTTTACCTCCCGTATTGCTTTCAACCCACCAGCTTTTATGGTGTTGTTACGTCACTAACTGTAAACTTGTCACATACAGTCTATGGTCACTCAGAGTAACCTACTGTTAATTTAGCTGCTGGAGAAGAAAGATCAGGGGGGGAGGGGGGGGGAGAGAGCTGTGGTTGATGGGCCATTAGTTGTGTAAATACACAGCTGAGAGCTGCCGTTTCATTCAGACTGTTTAAAAAACTGTAACAACGGACTATTTTTCTTAGCGGATGCATGTCAATTTAAATCAATACATACAACTATTTTTTAAATAAATAAAAACATTTTCTAAATCCATAAAAGCATTTCAATTAATATTGGGAGTCATGTCGTTACTTTGTTGAGAATGTGGCCATGTAATAAGCGGGATAATTTGCAGCGACTTGTTCTTTATGGGGAAAATAACACCCTTCATCCAGATGAGGATCCCTCCGCTACACTTTGGGATCCTGATCGACCGACGAAACTCCATTAAAATATACATATTTTTGATGAATTACTGAGTTTAGGCACGTTAATAACGTTTTAATGAAGTTGAATACAGTATATTCATATGTGTCAGTGATTTCATGTCAATTCGGCGAACATAAACATAAATGATCGTGGTGAAGATGATGATTAAATTAGGATTAAAAATCGAGAGCCGGGCTGCATTTCCTCCCGTTCGGTTTTTTTCGAATAACAAAATTATTTTGTTAAATAACAACATGGTGATGTTTTGTAAATGATTACATGTCTCTTATTTAGCACAGTAGTATGATATCCGTGACATATGGATCTTAAAAAAGTTCCGCTGTACATCCAGCATACTATATCTCACTTTATTTCACATGAGCTCCAGTGTGGAAACCCACTGCACCCCCTGGTGGATCAATGATCCATTGCAGCTGCCTTCATTATAATTACATTTATCTATCACGGGGGCGGTCTCAAGTCAAGCTGGAGGTTTTCCCTTGAGCGAGGGCAGATCACGTACCAATCACGGCCCTCGCGTTTCAAACTGTCTGAAATGAATCGCTACATCTGTAATAACTCTTCTTTTTTTCGAGGGAATGGGTGGGGGTCAGAGGGCCTAGGTATAAAAGTCACGGCTCGCCACTGTATATATATATATATATATATATATATATATATATATATATATATATATATATATATATATATATATATATATATATATGTGTGTGTGTGTGTGTGTGTGTGTGTGTGTGTGTGTGTGTGTGTGTGTGTGTGTGTGTGTGTGTGTGAGTGAGTGTATGTGTGTGTGTGTCCGCATCTGTAGCCTGCTATTGTCGCATTATACCGCACTGTGAATGAACTAAAAGTAAATATATAAGTCGTCTTGAACCCATCTGTCCATCAGACAGAGGGCTGCTGTGTCTCCTGTCATCATTAATGGACGTCTCTTTAAAATGACCGCTCAGAGGAGAGGAGTTCTCATTTCTCTAACCGCCTGCTGCTTCCCCTCCTCTCTCCTCGGCTCCCCTCCTCGGCTCCTCCGCTCTCCTGTGGGCGAGGAGGGGAGTTAGAGAAATGAAAAAGGGCCTATGAGTCTGGGTGGGTGTTATAGAGAACCGCAGTGACGCGTCCAAAAACCCGGAAGTAAGTTAGCATTTTTAGCACGTCCGGTTCCTTCCTCAAAAAGCAATGCATTTTTTCCATAGGGTTTTGGAAAATAGCTCGAAATAAGGTCTGTGGTTGATACAAATTTAAGAGATAAATCACGTTTTGTTCTACGACATTAAATACATCAGCAGTGACCCCACTGGTGATTTTTGAAGAGTTTACGTGTCTGAAAAACGATGGTTGTTACCGAGTGGCTGAACAGGACTACAGAAATTGTCGAGGCCGTTGTACGTCATTACGCCAAACACGTAAACACTCCCGCTAAGTTTGTTTTCCCCTGTGTTCTGCTTGAAAGCAAGTACATACATGCCTATCTTTAGTATCTGTATATCTATATCTGACCATTAGAATCTGTATTTTTGAAATTGTCGTTTTTAACACCGTAGTTTTACAAATGATAGAATAATTAATTACCAGTGTTTTCCAATTTTACTCGGCAGTTCGTTTCGTTAGCTAACGTTAGCTAAAGCTAGCGCTACTAGTTAGCTACGCAATGGTTTGTTGCTTTGCTCCGGGTTGCAGCAACAGGTCTTCGCATGAAACGTGCTTGTTCTATCGTTTCCCGGCCAATGTTTTCCAAAGGAGAGTCTGGATTCGTGCCATGAGGTAAGCTGACGTTACATTTTGTCCATGTCACGGTGAAATGTAAATGATGGGTAGTGACTGTATCGCCGTTTTAGAGATGGCGCTGCTGAAAAGACCGCAACATAAGTAAAGATAATGAATAAATCCTATTAAAACCTGTGTGGCTTATATGATAAGTCTAATTAGTACAAGCAGCATAACGTTTCACCATGTAACTAAAGATTGTAGTAAGGGAAATCAGTTTGACATATTGAATTTATAACAAATCACCTCTGGCTGGCAGAGAACTCTCTGCTCCATAGCTTCTCTTGGACGTAAAATCACATGTACATTTTACATTTATATTCAATTTAATATCCCATCCCTCACATACTTTTGTATATATAATAACTTATATTTTGTTTTTCTTGTTATGCTGCTGCAACACAAACATTTCCCAAATTGGGATCAATACAGTAATATCTTATCTTAATTAATTAAGAAATATAATTATTATAATTAGTGTAGCAGCTGACACCTATTTTCAATATGGAGTAATCTACCATTTATTTCTTTAGTTCAATTTTGATCTATAAAAATGTCAAAATAGTGAAAATGTTCATGAGACTTATCAAAGTGCAAGGTTATATCTTTAGATGTTTTGTTTTAGCCTATGTACTAGTATGTCTTAATGCTCTTATATGTGACGGGGTGACTTCCATGAAACTAATATTTTTTATCTTCCCAACAGACGAGCTGACAGGAAACCTAACACTCTAACAACCACAACATTGCAACATCCTCCACTGCATGCATACGTTTAGCTGCCTTTGGCTTCTTCCACCAACAGGGGGTGTTAGTGCAGCTGAAATTGTGGATGGCAAAGATGGCTAATGCAGCCGCATGACTACATTTCCATTCTCCACGTGGGCATTCACATTTTGTGGAGAGAATTCCCTCTTCTCCTGTAGACACCTGTGGTGGTGGGATTGTTTTATTATTTAAAATATATTTACATTTGTAATGCCTTCCCAATTATCCCTTTAATTGTTTATAGCCTACTGTATGTTTATTTCATAGATATTTCTGTGTTTTCTGGTGTGTAATATTTGTAATCTTGGGGCCTCTTCTCTTTAACGTCTACATGCTACCACTGGCTCAGATAATGAAGAACAACAAAATAAGTTACCATAGCTATGCGGATGACACACAAATTTACGTAACCATTTCACCAGGAGACTATGCTCCAATTCAAACACTGAGTAAGTGCATTGAACAAATCAATGACTGGATGTGTCAGAACTTTCTCCAATTAAACAAAGATAAAACTGAGTTAATGGTTGTTGGAGCCAAGGCAGGACGTTTAAAAGTTAGCGCTGAGCTTCAGTCTGCAATGTTCAAAACAACAGATAAAGCCAGAAATCTAGGTGTAGTCATGGACTCTGACCTGAGTTTCAACAGTCACATTAAAACAGTTACTAAATCAGCTTACTATCACCTAGGAACATATCTAGGATTAAAAGACTGATGTCACAGCAGGATTTGGAAAAACTTGTCCATGCTTTTATCTTCAGTAGACTGGACTACTGTAATGGTGTCTTCACAGGTCTCACTAAAACATATATTAGAAAGCTGCAGCTGATTCAGAACGCTGCTGCGTGAGTCCTCACTAACACTAAGAAAGTGGATCACATCACTCCTGTTCTGAAGTCTTTACACTGGCTTCCTGTGTGTCAAAGAATAGATTTCAAAATACTGCTGCCTGTTTATAAAGCACTGAATGGTTTAGGCCCAAAATACATTTCTGACCTCCTGCTAAATTATGAACCATCCAGATCTCTCAGGTCTTCAGGGACTGGTCAGCTTTCTGTCCCCAGAGTCAGAACTAAACATGGAGAAGCAGCGTTCAGTTATTATGCTCCAAATATCTGGAACAAACTCCCAGAAACCTGCAGGTCCGCTGCAACTCTTACTACTTTTAAATCCAGCCTGAAGACTTTTCTTTTTGTTGCTGCTTTTAATTGAACTATTCATATCTTAAACTGCACTGTAACTTTTATCCATGTATTTTTTCTTTTAATGTTTATTTTATTAGCTTTTCTTTTGAATGACTGATTTTAGATGCCATTTTCTTAATGTCTTTCATTTTTTGTAAAGCACTTTGAATTGCCTTGTGTTGAAAAGTGCTATATAAATAAACTTGCCTTGCCTAATAAAGATTTCATGTAACACATAAAATGGATTTGTTGATGGGAATGTATGTGAATAAATTAACTCTAGGTTAACGGTACTCTTGCTATCACTACTCACCGACACTATAAACCTTGTCCCTTATGCTAGCCCTGACAACACCGGTAAGCACACCTTCATCTAGGCTGCACTGTTACGTGTCCTGACTTGTAGTGGTTCTCTCCTCTATCTACACTCTTCTCATCTTTGTAAAACGATATCAGACTGGTAATTGACACAGCCATGACTTCTAGTTAAATTCAGTGTGGCTAAAATGAAAAGCTTTTGTAAAATATGCAAGCGCGCAAAAGTCAAAGTCAGCTTTATTGTCAAAAATTCTACATGTGTTATACATCCAGAAATATTGAAATATCGTTTCCCACAGTGTGACATGTATACATAAAACAAAACAAAAAGGGTCTAGATAAACGTGGTATTGAAGGATTATTTGAATTATTTGAAGGATTAAAGTAACGTGGTATGACAGGAAAGTTCAATCTGGTATATTCCTTTTAATGTCACCTTATATATATTCATGTGTGTTGAATTAGAAGGGACAAAGTATCTTTTCCCTCCCCCAATATATTGAGGTGAATTCCTTGTGTTTAGAGAGAGAGGTGAGAAGGGGACATCCTTATTTGGGAATCAGGCCAAGGCTCTGGAATGCTTCCCTCGTAAAAGAAGGGGGTGCGTGACACAATCTTGTAGCAGATGTGTATGTGTTTTCATTGAAGTAAATATAAATGCTACATGATTATTGGTCAACTATACCTCTGTTCTTATTCTTTCATGTGTGGGTACTAAATGGCTACAAACATTGTGGAGAAATTAGCTTAAACATCTTTTATTACTCTATATGAAATGGAAGCAGTTTTTATGACAGGGACGAGAGAGGTGGGGGAGGGACACATTCCGAAGAGGTTCAGCAGGTCAATTGTCAGGGGAATCGACTTGTTTTCAATAGAGGTGTGTGGTTAGTTACTTTGTGTTAATAATAGCAGTATGTGTAAAGGAAGCTGGAAATATACAATGTGAAACCTTTTATTTGAAGTAAAGATGTGAACAATAGCTCAAACAAATGGAGGGGCTATAGGTAAGCCTGTGAGAAGTTTGACTATTTGAAAAGCATCTCTAATACTGCTTAAGAGCATAGGTAATGTGTTCCTCGTTGTTATTGATATGAAAGTAATTAACATGTATTACGTATATTTAGCCAACTATAACAACTATATCTTAAAACATACTTTTAACTTGTGTGTGGCAGTCAGGAGGCGGGAAGATGGACTCAGGGACCAAGGGCCATAAAGGAGATGTGTGTGTGCTGGCTACAAGCTGCTGTGTCGCACTGATTGGGTGCGACAGGCCATGTGTTGGTCTCTGCCAATAAGATGACCTCTGGGGGAAAGCACGTACACCTCCTCCTCCTGTGTTTTAGTATGAAAGACTGTGTTTTCCTTTGGTTCGCGCTCTTGTTTTTCACCGGCCGTTCCTGAGACCTGTCTCACACGTGGTAGAACCTGAGCCCGGAGTACTCTGCAGAGTGCTTCGTGATTTCTTTGTATTTGTATCGTTACTGTATATCATTAAAGCAGGATTATTGTTTAACTTGTATTCTGGTGTTTCTTAATCTCTTTTTCCCGAATTCACCCAGCTTAGCAAACGACACGCGGAGACGAGGTTGGTTTTCAACATCCTCCAAATCTCCAACAAATGGTGACCCGACGTTTCTGAGTGGGGTGTTTTCGGGGAAGAGACCACCAGCGGCAAGCGGACGAATGGTCCGGAGAAGAGGCCTAGAATAATCTCTGACAACTAAAACGAGGATCCTTCAATTGAAAGGTGAGCAGACAAGCCTGTTTCTATCGAAGGTCTGTAATTGGCTAAACTAAATTTTAGAGTTGTCAGAGACATATTCCGGTGTCATAGTTGTTGCGGTGGAATGTACAAATACATATTTTAGATAGGTAGGAAAGTTATATAACATAAAAGTGAATCAACGAGGTATGTAAGATGAAGGTGAAAGGCCCCGTACTTTTTTCAGAAAGGAGACGGCTGAAGACTCGTTGGGGGACGTCCAGTGACCGTTTTCAGACGGCATCCAGGAGACGAATCTGAATAAAATTCTTAGGTTCATAGGAATCGAAGTTGAGTTATAAGTAAAATCCAAAGGAGAGTAACGCAACCTTCAAAAAGCAATTTTGAAGTGACCGGACCTCATTAATCCTTTGTTCTGTGGGGGTTGCTGAATAGACTGTACGGGGAACATTTTTTCTGTGAATATTTACTGGTAACAAGGACAGTAAGTCAGATCAATAGATATGAAGTCTGTGAATATATACTGGTAACAAGGACAGTAAGTCAGATCAATAGATATGAAGTCTGTGAATATTGACTGGTAACAGAAACAGCCTAAGTCAGATGAATAGATACGAAGTCATAATGAAAGGAGAATTTCAACGGGAGGAGCGTGAGTTAAGAGCTTACGAGGACAGTGGGTTCAAGCAGAAAAATTGAATAAAAGGATAGCAGAAGTGTTAATTGTTGAAAAAAGCCCCCCTTTTCCAAAGGAGAGGCTGAGAGCTACAGCAGGGGAGAGAGAAGGGGGTGTCAGTATTTGTCTGTGAGAGTTCCCCCCACCCTTTTTCCTCTCGAGAGCAGCAGCAGCAGCCCGGAGTGTGTCTGCTTGCTTTTTTCTCTAGTGATCTGAAGTTGGAGCGAAATACATAGAAAATTAACAGATCAAGGTGTGGTTTGAAGTGGTAGATATATTGAAATTAATAAACAATGATTTGCTGTTATTTAAATATAGTCTTTGACAACTGATTGATACCGTTGCATTGCGTTGTGAATTTCATGGTATTTATCATTAACTAAGGATTGTACTTAATTATACTTCAAGGAAAATTATGTTACATACAGTAACCTTAGGGGAAAGTAAAAAGAGATTTACTGAGAATATGAAGTACATTAAAGTTAAGGTTTTATTCAAATTAAATATGATAGGTGGATTTTTCCATCTAGAATACGACATAGAAAGAGGAACATTTGTTAGACATGAAATAACGAACTAATTGGAAGAAATATATATTGTGAGGTTATTTAGGAGTTGTTATCATATACAGTTACTCTCAGTTGAGGGTTGTTTAAAGTAGATAGGAAACGGAAAACGTAAACGATTCACCACAATGGTGTTTTTTAGTTTATGAAGAAGAAGTAGACAGTAAAAATAAGGTTTTTGTAAATGTGTCAGTCAGAGGGAATCTGTTCATGTTTAAGCATGACAGAGGTCCTGCACGAGGTTTTGCTCCAGCCATCTCACACAGTTTCACAAAGGGGTGATTTGTGAGGGGCTGGAGCGGAGGCAGCTGCAGGGCGCAGTGAGACAGAAAGACAGGAGAAATGAGACGGTTTGAAGAAGTATAGAGAGAGTACAGGTTATATAGAGTTACTACTATTCTGGAAAATGTCATATTGTTTTGTGGGTAACATAAAATAAGAATATATTTACTAGATATAAGAACAACAGGCTTATCTAGGTTAACAGAACATTGCTATTAACCAGTTTCAGCTGCAACTATCCTGTCTTTGTTCTAAAGAGAACGTACGTTGCATTTACAATTAATATTAAGAAATGTTCACAATTGATACCATTAAAGACCGTTTGGGATGAATAGGACGAGTTTGTCAAAAACATTCGTGCTTAGATGGAATAAAAGTGTTGAGAGATGTTCTCAAAAATGGGAGTTTTCACAATGCTTTTAGTTTTTATTGAAACAATTAAGTAATAAGGACAGAAAAATGTTCCGTGATGATTTATTTAGGTTTCAGCTTTAGTAATAATTCCTTTAAGTGTTCCAAAATATATTCATTAACTGTAGTCAGATTACTTGTTTTAAATATATAGCGCTGGATACAGTTAGTTTTGTATTCTGTTACAAATCTAACCATGCTTGTAACACACAACTTAGATAAACAATTTGAAAAGAATAGAATAAGCAAGAAGATTAAAGATGAATCTATAGTGGTTAAGAAAAGTTTTTGTTTTGCCTATTAACTGAGAACTGAAGTAATGAAGAATAGGAAGACTGTTACCATTAATGGGTTTAACATTCACATGTTTCAGCATTCCTGACCATATAGACACTCAGCTGTTTTATTTTGTCACCCGCTGGGGGAGAGATTTACATTGAGTTTTTCTCAGTAGCTGATTTGCTGTGATTACAGCAGCATTGGATAGTTGTGCGCCACCTTTGGGTTGTACTCTGAATCAGGGTGTTGGTGAAAAGTTGCTCATTGCAAACAGAAGAACTGTGC
Source organism: Notothenia rossii (assembly GCF_949606895.1). NCBI lineage: Eukaryota > Metazoa > Chordata > Actinopteri > Perciformes > Nototheniidae > Notothenia > Notothenia rossii. Next base: position 61,408,797 of record NC_136903.1, on the reverse strand, counting down.
AAAGAACACATCTCAGAGGAGGGTTTCAAAGTTTGCTTGTGCCTCGTTGTCAAGGCAACAGTGGTGTGAAGAGGTACTGCAGTTTTGGGGGATTTCTGCGGCACAGAGGACAACGTGTGTCTGCTGATTGTATCACATTGATCCAGAGGTCCCTTCCCCCTCAGGACATCACAATGCCAGAGAGAGTTTCCTTGGAGCCCACTGACCAGGGCCGGTTCTAGCTTTTTGGGGGCCCTGCCACTGACTACAGCTGAAGAGGACAATGAATCATTGACTGTTCTCAATATGACAAGATCTTGAGACAGGCTGGTCTCAGTCTGTTCAGACTCTGAAGAAATCATGCAATGATTTTACAGCATAACTGTGCAAGAGTTTATCAGAAGGTGGTGTAGAACGATATGCTTAGTGTTTAGGAAAGGAGGCTGATTGTTTAATGATGGTCTGGAATGCTGAAAGGGTTAAGGTTTAATATCCTTGGTTGGCAAACAACACATCTGATTATTATGTCACACATGATAATCTTGACATAGTGACTAGCTATGGGTAAACGTGTGGACGTTATACCATTATTATCATGAACTAAAAATAAATAGGGAAATAGTATCTGGTTAAAGATGAATGGATTTCATATCCTAGAGAGGAATAGTTATATTGTGAATACTTCACAAGGTATTTACTAATGTATTTTGAAGAACACATAACAAGAACACAGGTCCAGTTTTGTTTTTTTCTAGATTACATTTTCCATTACCAAAACTGTTCAGCTTAGGTCTAGCTTTAGACTTTGATAGTAAAAGAGTATTTAGGCTTATTTTTGTATATCTGACATTTTTAAATATGTTGGCTATTCACTAGATAGAAAGATGGCATTGCTCTCTATTTGTTAAGAACATTTCTGAAGATTAAATATTTGTTTCATTCCTAATATTCCTATTTAGGATGTAATTTGAGAGTAACAAGGCTGATGCTGAAATTGGAAAATATGTTAGTGGTTTACATGATGTAAACAAAACAAAAAAAAAAGATTTTGTTTGTTCAACCTCCAGTTAGATCTGAAACAGTAATGATGATTGATTTGGCCAAAGCTTAGTTTAACATCCTGATGTAACATTATGAGGTATATTCACTTCTAAGGGTAAACAAATTGATAAAATGAATTATTATTATTATTATTGATTAATTTGGAATATTAATTCAAAAGGCCGTTTTCTGCAGGTTCACTTAAGAATGCCGTGCATGAACATTTGTCAGAACATTTGTTATTGTGTTTCCTAGGGGCGGTATATTAATAAAGTGTATTGATCATTTGTTTGTTAAACATCTGAAGAAAATGGTGCTGCGAACACGAGAAAAACTTTGTTGCATTGGTTGACATCAACACAATGATGTCACTAGTACAACTCCAGCTAGTAGAATATTAAAGTCTCTGCAGAGCACGACACATGGCCAATGAAACTGAGACCAAATGACCTTTGACCCTGACTGACAGTGTGACTTGAGAAAAGCACTATCAATGACTGACTCTGGGGCTGACCAAACTTGACTTTACAACCTGACAGTGTGAGTGTGAATGAATTTCTGCATGTGATCAGTGTAACTGCATGATTCTAAAACAATAACTAACCGAGCATGTCTTTGGACTAATACATTATTTTGGAGCTCCATGGGAAACACAGGTTTCCTACAATTCCACGCATTTGGAAAAATGCACATGTGACCCGTTTCTAATTCCCACAGGAGTTGGCGGTTTGCAAATGTAAAACTCAAACTAAAATCTAAAGATTCTGTTTCTTTTAGGACTGCCAGCTGGAAATGAACACTTATTTTCCCTGGAGTGTTTACTGTGAAAGATGATGGATATACTTTTGTGAATGATGTTTGGTATTTTCTTATAACCACTGGTTACCTGAAGGTTTTCTTCCCATACAGGATTTTATTACACATGTTTACATGTGTAAAAAGGGGGAGTGTGGGATATTTTCATTTAGGGACTGGAAGAAACCTGCCGCCCCAACTCAGATGTTCAATCTGACCATTGATTGACAGTTTTAGATTTAACCTGCTCCATATCTGGGGATAAGATAATGTTTGATTAATGTTGACATGTTTCTAATATTGATTGAGTTATAACAGGTAACACAGATGCAGAATCAGTGGCCGAGGGGCTACTGAGAGAGGTAATTCCAGAATGAGAATGAGAAGGTGAACTGTGATAATGAAAACAATTTGGTAATATTTCAACAGGTATTAAAGTAACTGAGGTTTGAAATGTAGAAAGAACATATTACAGCTAAGTTAAAACATATTAATGTAATGAGATAGAATTTAATTTAGACAACATCTTGTAACTAGCCTGGTAAAGAAGTAAAAGCCATAGACTGTTTAGATCATTATGGGGATGTACATTTAATTTAAAGTCATAATAGAAAGACATTTGATGACAGTATGTTGAATTTCTGTATTCATTTTTCAGCTTGATAATATCCAAGCAGTGACAGGTAGAAGCAGTCTCGCCTGGAAATTATTCACTTTGTCAGTATCATGATTTTAGTTGTTTTTAATCCATAACATTAGTGTGTTCCATTACCAGAGACGTTAGCAGTTCATATTATATTTAGATTTTAAATGGGATCTCAAAGATTTCATTTATAATAACACAGATGCTTGTCAGGAATTCAGAGCTATTGAGATATGTTATTTAGTTCACCTGAAGATGTTGGGGTTTAGTTTGTTGACACAGGCCAAGTATTAGAATTCTGAAGCGGCCTACCAGTGGTGGGTCAAACACCTGAGGGCCCAGAAGCACTGAGCGTAGACTTGAGGGGTGGGTATCAGATTTCTCCACACAGGTTGCTGACGCCAAAAGGGGGACCCGAGGAGCAGGAGGCCGACACAGCGGAGTTCGTCTGGCTGAAGGTCGTCAGGCCTACGTGACTCAACCCCAGGTTCTCCGGCCTCTACAGAGTGACCCAGAGGACATCTCATGCCGTCCGCCGAGGAGCAAAGGGGGACATCTGGTACTACTGGAGCCAGTGTGCGGCGAGGAACACTCCGGCTAGGACCTTGGAGGACATCAGGATGGACCTGGCTATCGTCAACGCGGACATCCCTACAGCAGACGACTTGGAAGCAGGCATCAGCGGACTGGAGGAGAAGGACCTCGCGGACATCCCTACAGCAGACGACTTGGAAGCTGGCATCAGCGGGCTGGGGGACTTCTCGAGGCAGCAGAGGAGTCTACTTCTCTCTGATCAGATTCATCAGTTCCACCTTTGAAGGAAAGGCCGCATCTCCCCCTCCCTATCAGCTGCCCTTGTTGGCGTATTCCGCTGAGGGGGGGGGGCCCCTGATGATTCAACAACACGCAAGGATGCTGCTGTCTGGCACTCAGGCTCTCACTCTGATAGTTTCTTCATTGTCATTGGAGGTTGTTTTCTGTTCTCAAGGGTTTAATGAAGGGGGACAGACACCGTATTAAAGAAGGACAGTAGTTTTGTTTCAAATGTCTTATGTGTGTTGGTCTCGTTAATGCGAGACCAAAAAGGGGGAATTGAAGGATTATTTGAATTATTTGAAGGATTAAAGTAACGTGGTATGACAGGAAAGTTCAATCTGGTATATTCCTTTTAATGTCACCTTATATATATTCATGTGTGTTGAATTAGAAGGGACAAAGTATCTTTTCCCTCCCCCAATATATTGAGGTGAATTCCTTGTGTTTAGAGAGAGAGGTGAGAAGGGGACATCCTTATTTGGGAATCAGGCCAAGGCTCTGGAATGCTTCCCTCGTAAAAGAAGGGGGTGCGTGACACAATCTTGTAGCAGATGTGTATGTGTTTTCATTGAAGTAAATATAAATGCTACATGATTATTGGTCAACTATACCTCTGTTCTTATTCTTTCATGTGTGGGTACTAAATGGCTACAAACATTGTGGAGAAATTAGCTTAAACATCTTTTATTACTCTATATGAAATGGAAGCAGTTTTTATGACAGGGACGAGAGAGGTGGGGGAGGGACACATTCCGAAGAGGTTCAGCAGGTCAATTGTCAGGGGAATCGACTTGTTTTCAATAGAGGTGTGTGGTTAGTTACTTTGTGTTAATAATAGCAGTATGTGTAAAGGAAGCTGGAAATATACAATGTGAAACCTTTTATTTGAAGTAAAGATGTGAACAATAGCTCAAACAAATGGAGGGGCTATAGGTAAGCCTGTGAGAAGTTTGACTATTTGAAAAGCATCTCTAATACTGCTTAAGAGCATAGGTAATGTGTTCCTCGTTGTTATTGATATGAAAGTAATTAACATGTATTACGTATATTTAGCCAACTATAACAACTATATCTTAAAACATACTTTTAACTTGTGTGTGGCAGTCAGGAGGCGGGAAGATGGACTCAGGGACCAAGGGCCATAAAGGAGATGTGTGTGTGCTGGCTACAAGCTGCTGTGTCGCACTGATTGGGTGCGACAGGCCATGTGTTGGTCTCTGCCAATAAGATGACCTCTGGGGAAAGCACGTACACCTCCTCCTCCTGTGTTTTAGTATGAAAGACTGTGTTTTCCTTTGGTTCGCGCTCTTGTTTTTCACCGGCCGTTCCTGAGACCTGTCTCACACGTGGTAGAACCTGAGCCCGGAGTACTCTGCAGAGTGCTTCGTGATTTCTTTGTATTTGTATCGTTACTGTATATCATTAAAGCAGGATTATTGTTTAACTTGTATTCTGGTGTTTCTTAATCCCTTTTTCCCGAATTCACCCAGCTTAGCAAACGACACGCGGAGACGAGGTTGGTTTTCAACATCCTCCAAATCTCCAACAGTATACATGAAACAAAACAAAAAGGGCCTAGATAACCGGGGTATACAGTTTAAAATGTTAATATATTTAAAGTGTTCAAAGTGCAGTTTCAGTGAAAGTCAGCTGAAACGATCTTAAGTTGGCGTGACGTTGAAGTCGTGCGACCCTGCTGCTGCACTGGCTTGTAGTTCGTCGATAGCATAACGTTAGCATTTTGCTTCTGGCTGCTAGATTTATGATTCGAAAATTATAAAACTAGGGTTGACATGTGGAGATTATCCGGCTGAACAAAACATGATCCCTCTCTTAAATGTGTGTCAACCACAGACCTTATTTCGAGCTATTTTCCAAAATCCTATGGAGAAATTGCATTGGTTTTTGACAAAGAAACCGAAAGAAGTTTACTTCCGGGTTTTATGACGCGTCACTGCGGTTCTCTATTATCGCGGACTTTATGACAAGTTCTGCCCACTGTGCATCTTTTCTTGTTTCCATAGCAACAGCAACTTCCTGTCAACAGTGTTAACTCGCCTTCAAAATAAAAGCATGCCAAATTATACTTAAGACATACAACTGCAACGAAAGTAACAAACACAATGCAATATCCTTTTCAATTTCAAAGAACACAAATAGGGTTATTTACAGGTGTTGTTTTGTGTGGTAGAGGGTCGCTTTCATTGATGCGTGTAGCACCCCGGGCCGTTGTTTTGATATTCCGCTGAAGTATACGCTGTGACATAATAACTCGACGGAAAGGGTGGGGGTCAGAGGGCCCAGGTATAAAAGTCACGGCTCGCCACTGATATACAGTATATACAGACTGCGCATTCTCACAACCCATGACCTCTCAACCCAATGCTTACACTAGTAACCTGGCATTTCAATGTCTTTTCTCATCTAAACTATTCAGTATTTGTATCTCTCTATCATGACATAAAGACGAAACTCCTCTCCAGAAGTGGAACGCTTTTGCCGCCACCGCCGCCATCACTGTTAACTGATTAACTGCTACCAGCTGATGACTTACTTTCCTCTTCTTTGACATTTTTTTTCTTATGTCCATGTTGTCTGGGGGAGAAAACATATCAAATCAAGAGATCGTCAGCTTTGATTTTCGCTGTATTAACCATTTCCTGAACATTTGGTGTGTGTACCTTACCTCCGCTACCGGAATTGCTTCATACAACAGATCTGAGCTGTCCAACTATGACAACACTCCTTGAACATGCGCGCTATGGGAGAATCTGCCTTGGTACAAAGTAGCAGTGCAAACATGGTACGGAGTTTCATTGATTTGGGCATTCTCTCAATTCATGGTTACCAAGTACGTCATTTCCGGAATGCTCGCCGCCATCTTTGTGACCGACTGACAGTTTGTTTACACTCGTCATGGCAGCAAACACAGCGCATTTAAACGGGAAATAGAGAGAGAGATATTTGTTAAAGACGGCGATTATTGGATGCGATCCCTATTTGTTACCCCCAACTGTATTTTGTTTATTGAATTCGTTTAAGTGTCTTCCCCAACTAACTTTTCCCGACATATATATTTATCTTTTTCACAATCCATCTCAATTCACCGGAGAGAGCCTGAAGGCTTTTAAGAGCACAGATGCATATCAATACGCCGTTGCCGGGTGGGTGAACGACACCAAGATATGGCATGTGGAGAAGACACATCTACATGTTATCACAGCGAAGGTAAGTAATTTAACAAAAATCATAAACCGTGTTATTATAGTTGTATTTATGTCTAAAGTGATGATGTTAGCTTGCTAGCCAGTTGCTAGCAAATGGTATTTCTAGCTAACATCATAACTCCAGCTGGCAGCTAGCTATATTGTTTTAAAGCAACATACTCTTCTTTCAATGACAAATTAATTCTTATTTTTTTCTACATAAGCAAGAGGTCCCTGTTTATTTCACTATTCTCTGTCACTTGCACTATTGTTATATTTCGCGTTGCTCTATCTTTACTTGTTTTTTTATGTCTTAAGGATATTGTATGTTGTAGCCTACTTTTGGAGCAGCCTGGGACTTCAATAAATGCCAATCTGCGCTGTAGCTATTGTATTTGACAATAAACCTTTGAATCTTACATTTGTACAAGCTCAAGAGAGTTTAGCTTTTATACGACAAAAAAAATGTACTGCATTTTTCACTTAACAGGTCAATCATTCCCAGGCTTTGAACAGCAAACCAACATCTCCATGGATTGTGGTGCAGGAAGACGGGACAGTGGTGATGGCGCATTGTACATGCATGGCAGGGTTAGGAGAGGTTTGTTCCCACGCAGCAGCACTTATGTTTACAGTTTTGGCTGCTGTTGAGAAGAGAGAAAACCATGCACAGAGAAGCCATGCACATGGACACAGCCTAGCACTAAAATGGTGAAGTACGATGAGGTGTCTAACATCTTCGCCATTAAAGAACAAGTTCAAACCGAAGACCTGTTTCAGCACATGAGACCATCTGCTGATGATTTCAAATTATTCTGTGAACAACTCCACCAAAGTGAAGAACAAGAGACAAAGCCCAAGAAAAGTGCTATCCTGTCAGTCATTGAAGGCCATTCCCACAGATACACGCCAAAGACTGTACAACTGGATTTGCCAACACCCTTTACCAGTCTGTATCAAAGCAGCAGACTTGTACTGGATTTGCCTGCACTGCTAGAGGAGGGTGCCAAAGTCTTTGAGGAGCTGAATCTCACACCAGAGCAGGTAAGAAATAGAAATGGCTTACGGTAAAATAAAAGCGTGTCACAATGCTAAATCCTAAACATCACTGAATGTATTAAGAATAACTTCACTACTTTCTGATAATTACAGCTCTTTTGATAGTTCAATTCTTTTTGAGTGTTTGTTAGTTGAGGAGAAGACCAGGAAACTGAGTGGGTCGAGGGTCTGGTTTGAGCAGAGAGCAGGGAGAGTTACTGCGTCATCCTTCCATTAGGCAGCCAAGACAGAGAGCTCTTCGTCTTTGATTAAAAGAGTTTGCTATCCTCGCTCCTCTCAGTTTTCCACTGAAGCGACCAGGTATATATATATACATACATTTAGGCAGCAAGACTAAATCATACATTCTTACCATTACATTACCACTACTTCATCATGAATAAATACAATAATTGAGTAACTAGATATTATGAGGGTAAAACAAGATATTAACATTCTAATAACAGTATTTTAGGGACTTTTTAAAGTGATGAGTTTTTTTCCAAAATAACATGTTATTTTCCTCAGATGGGGTTTACAAAACGAGGACACTGCCAAAAAGTCTTACCTGGTGGCTATGCACGATCACCATGAAGACATCAATGTTGTATCATCAGGGCTCATCCTCAACCCAGAGCTGCCATGGATTGGTGCATCCCCAGATGGTGTCGTGACCTGTGCTTGCCATGAGCCTGGCATTTTAGAAATGAAGTGTCCTTTCAGCGCTAAAAACCGCAGTCTACTTGAATGCACCAAAGACTCGCGGTTCTGCCTGACCGTCCCTGAGGGAGGTGTGATGAGCCTAAAGCTGAATCACAGCTATATGTATCAAGTGCAGGCACAAATGCGTGTCGCAGAGGTAATGTTCTGTGATTTTGTTGTGTGGACACCTCAATAACTTTTTAAACAGCGCATCATGTTTGATGGCGCATTTTTTGATGTTGCACATTCAAAGGTGGTACACTTCATTAGAACGGGGATACTACCAGAGTTGTTGGGTAAATGGTTTACTGTGCCACGCCTCTCCTCCACTACAACCTCTGACAAAACATCTGAGGGACATTAAGAAGCTGACAATAAATAAGCTCTTCTTGTCAGACACTGGTCTTTTTCTTTTGTCTTCTTGGTCAGGTTTTGGTTTACCCATTAAGCTTACATATTCATACACTGTAGATTGTGCAATAAATAACTGTATCGAATACTTGCAGATGCATTGTAGTATAAGTAGGAGTATTTAAAAAACCTTAAGGAACAAATACTTGGAAAAAGTGATGTTTATTATTTAAAAACTGGATATTTTAATGTATTAATTGTAAAGATAATAGAGAGAAGATCCAACATGCATAGAAAAGGGAATACACAATAAGCATTTTGTTTCATTTAGCTGACGCTTTTATCAAAAGCGACTTACAAATAGTATCTATCTATTCTGTGGGTACCACAGATGGGCAGACATTACAAAGAGCACAGCAAACTCTTACCATCTTTTCAAGGGAAGTACGTTGTCCTTGAGTGGCTGCTGGGCAAAGAGACAGCGGGATGGTGCTCTGAAGGATGGTGTATTTGTGCCTGACCAGGGGCCGTATTCACAAAGCATTTTATCTTACCGCTAGGAGTGCTCCTAACTCGCGCTAAAACATTTTACGCAGGAGTTTTTTCTTAAAAGTTATTCACAAAGCCGCTGAGACCTACTCATACTAAGGATAAATCACTAAGAGTGAACTAAGAGTGAACTAAGAGTGAATTAAGAGTGACGCGCCGTTGCTATGGATTACGTCGATTCTCGTGCATGAGTTTAGATGCGGTCAGTACGGTGATTGGTTGTTCAGAGCAGGCGGTCTCGGTGAAACTCATCCGCAACATCCCACAAACGACCCCACTAAATCACCGAAAAACAAGGAAATAGCCTAGGCTAGAAATGTATTCCAATCAAATAGTTATGGACAGTGCAGTTAGCAGAATACACGCATGATGACAAGTTTGTGCAGACCACGATAATGACGTTGTATATGCACGTTAAAGAGAGAGAACAAACAATACAAATACGTAAATTGCATTAAATCAAGGAGGCAATTAAAAGCACCCTGCAAACTATTATCCAATGAGCATATTTCCAGCACTTAAACACTTTCAATAACAGCCCATACCGCCGTTCAAGTCCCCCCATCATGATGAATGAAAACAATCTGCGTGTTGATGGAATGTACTTTCTTTCTATTGACGAACACGTCCTCATCTTTTGATGGCGCAATTATTTTTATGTGCGTCCCGTCAATAGCACCGACCACACCGGGCATACCTGCAATTGCCATGAAGTTGGCTTTGATCCTGTGTAGTTGTTGATTGTCCAAAGGAAACCGGATAAACCGTTGGATGATATGTGGTCTGGAGAGCGCGTTGATGGTTTGGTTTATGGCACGGCTGACTGATGGTTGCGATATTCCTAAATCGTCGGCATTGCAAAGTTGCATTTTCCCTGTTGCTAAATATCGTAGTGTTGCCAAACATTTTATTTCTGGACTAATCAGGTTATTCCTGTTAGTCGGGGATGTTATTGCATCCCGCACTAATTCCACAACAAGTTTGATACCCTCACGATTTAGCTCTTGATCAATTCACAGTCTTCCATTGTCTCCAAAACATTTAGTCTCGCAGCCATTTTCAGATTCTTTGTGAATGGGTCTTACTGAGTTAGGAGTCCTCTCGAGGACTTTTAAGCTCTCCCAGACTTAGGTGTTACTTTTAGGCCTAAAATACTTTGTGAATTGCTGTTAGTGAATAAAATTAGGAGTCCTAAATTTAAGACTGACACGCCCATTATGTTTAGGAGTTTCTCCTAAATTCGCCAGTTAGGAGCTACTTTTAGCCCTAAGATCCTTTGTGAATACGGCCCTAGGCCAATGACTCTTTCCACATGGATCCTGATGGCAGCGAGTCCCCTTGTGGATTCAAGTTCCAGTGGATGCAGTTGCTGCTTGCCTTTGGTGAATGCTGGTATTTTCAACTGTGCATTATACAGTCCCACAGTGTCTTTCACATTGAAGCCTCTATCAGCAAGAACAACGTCTCCTGGTGATAATTTCTCAAGATATGAGCAGTTTTCTGTAATGTACTTGTCGCTTGTGCGTCCCCCCCAGCCCTTTGACACAAAGGATGTAACACCCTGTGGTGTTATAGAAATTAGATATTTTACAGTGTTGGGTTGCTTGTAATAGGATAATGTTTGTGCACGTGCCCTTAAATTCTTTGACTTCTCTACAAAAATGTCAAAACAGTCAATGATGGAAGTGCAGTTGCTAAAATTAACCCTGAAACACATGGGCAGACTAACCTGAATTGGATCTTTTGAGGGCCAAAATATAAGTGGTGACAGTCTGACATACATGACATCTAAAGTATTGTTGAACATTCTGACAACACTGCTCTTAGACATATGAAAAAGATAAACAAAAAAATAAAAAGGTAAGTTAAGCCTCATTCTCATCAGTGTTAATAAAAAGCTATGAAAGGGAGTCAGTCTTGGACCAGCTTTCACAAACCCAGACAGGAAGCCAAAAAAACCCATCATTTTAGCATAGCTTGGTAGGCCTGTTAGTTCCTGTACCATCTCATAATTTCCTCTGAAGGCTTCTTCATTGAAAGACAGCACATTAACTTTGTCCTTAAGACAATTAACCTCGGCTCTTAATCGTGCACACTCGTTTGTCAATGCCTTGACTGTAGCTTGGCAGGCTGCATTTGAGCATGGTTCCACAATACCTGAGCTAAGAATGGCTTGAGAGTAACTGTGGTCATCTTTCACACATTCTACCTGTTCAACTAAGGTTATGTCAAGCCCAGTGGCATCACTGGTGCTGGAAGGTGCCACAGTCTCATGGTCACTATCAGAAACCAAAGTCTCAGTCCGTTTCCTTTTCATCTGCTGAGTATGCTCAAATCTGCTGGTGGCATAGATGCTTCTCTGCCGCTGTCCAGCTGACGTGTGCGCAAACAGGCTGGGGATGTAGTCAGGACTCATGGGGTTGTCATTTTTTCTTCCTAAGCAGACAGAGGCAAACATGGTAGAATATTAATGTGTGTATAAGGCCTCCTAATAAGATAATGACAAGTATTACGATCCAACTTAGGTCAAAGTAGCAATAATACATGTAATATAAATACACAAGTAATTTAAGGCATGCATTCAATAATATTGAGAACGGCAATTTCTTTCTTAGTTTTCTGCCAGAAATGTGTCTTTTATTCAAATGCAGTCGGTTTCAAGCGTAAAGGAACACAGAGCAAAACTAATGCAGTCCTTTAAAAACTGGAAATATTGAGTGCTATGTTACCATTACACTGCTAAAGGTAATTATTATTCGGCAACTGAATTATCTATGTTGAAATATTTAGAAAACTTATTTCTGACAAAAGAAGCTAAAAGATAACAATAAGTGACGAGTTTACCGGAAACGAAGTGTTGACTACACAATCTGGAGTTAGATGTCGGCTGCCAGTGATCCCTTCTGATGGCAGCCAGCCATTTATTACGACGGTCTGAGTCTTTGGGGATCGATACAAACTGTAGTCCGGGGTTCCTCTGGCGACTATTGTCACAGCCCACAGCACAACAAATCCCAGGCATATCCACAAACTTTATTATTCACGATGTGTCTTTCTCTGTTGCTTCCTCCGTGTTCTCTGTTGTTGTAATGACTTGCTGTGACCGGACACCAAAATGGCGGCGCTAGAATACAGTGACGTCACGTGGTACCCATGAATAAGCAAGTGGAATGGATTTGATAGTGAAGCACTGACACAGCGCTCTACAAAGTGCGGCGAGTGCATAGACCGATTCACGGACTTTCCACATGGTAAAAGTGGGTGGGTCTAAACTAATCATTTCAAAAAGTGGGGGGGGCTTGTCCCACCCTCATATAATGGCTGTGACGCCCATGGGTAGGGAATTATCTCCAGTGGGGCGCCTTGAGTCACGCTTCCACCCTTGTATACAAGTCTTATGATCGGTGCCTGATGACCGTCCAAGAGTGATAACTAGCTTATCCCCATGCGACAACCACAACTCTATTATAGTGGCGCTATGCCCCCCGATCAGGAGAGCATAGACTTTTATTTTCCCTCTACCCTTTTTTCTCCAACAACAAACACAGTTAGTGTACCTAGTCACTTACGGACCAGGCTATACACTCGCTATCGAGTTCATCACAACGATGAAACACAGTCTTGCTCTATACTCGCATGCCATTGCCCACCCGTGATCAATTAGCCTATCATTTTATGTATGCACCCCGGACCGGCACCAGTTCCTCCAGCTTGTAGGGAACTGTGGCGCATCAGGAAATGTACGCACCTCACGCTGCCCGTTTTACCAGCACGTAGAAAACGGTCACAAACAAAGAATGTGCTTTTAGACCAGCTTGTTTTATAGAGACGGCGATGGTATGAGTTAAAGCTATAGACAAAGGCTGTGACTTTCTTCCTCTCAGTTTGCACTCCACCAGCAAAACAGATGCGGGGAGGTATTTACACAAAACACCCCGCGCTGGAGCTGGAGCCGTGTTTATAGAGGCGATAGTGATGATATCTTTGGCTGCTTATTTTTAACTGCTAGTGTTGGCTGCTGAAACCCCTAAAATTTGGCCATTTGTTCATTACAAATCTTTACATTGCTTTCATACAGAAGTTCCACTTTACTGATGCCCAGTGCTTAATTTGTAAAGTGGGAGGTGCCGGAACGCAGAGGGGGGGGTGGATCTGGCGGCTCAGTACGGGGGTTAGAGGTAAGGGAACAAACAAAAAAATACACTTACAGACGATGTTTCTACATCAGGTCAATTTTTATTTTTGTAGCCTGTTAGCCTTCAGATTACAGAACGATGTAACACTGCACCAAATGAGTGCGGAATGTAAAACATATATATACTGCAACATTTTAACAAGCAGCAATTATATCTGTCCGTTAAATTAACGGGAGAAACAAAACAACGTAACACTGCACCAAATGAGTGCGGAATGTAAAAAATATATATACTGCAACATTTTAACAAGCAGCAATTATATCTGTCCGTTAAATTAACGGGAGAAACAAAACAACAGGTGGGAAAATTACGATTTCTTCGAAGTTACGATTTCAATATAGATTTGCAGACATATTAAACCATAGACCACCCAATAATCAAACACAGCATGGACAAATATATTCCTACCATCATTTGTCCAAAACGGCCCATACAGCAGCCATAGAGCCCCCGGCCTCCATTTTCCTGCTTCTGTCTCTGCACCTTGTGTACAGTGCAGTTCGATGTCCTTTTGCAATCCATAACCTCACATATGGAACGGGGTTGAACCGGGCAAGTGGCGGGCCGACAAGGCAAAGGAAGAGTAGGGAGGAGATCGTTGAGGGGAGAAGAGACGCCCTGTTTTCTGAACAGATTAGGTTCATCTGGGAAAAGCCCCTCTCACACTCAGCACTTGAGATGGGGATCGTGTTGACCGCAGCCAAGAGGTCTTTCAGTTCATCTGGGATGAATGTCCCATCATTGTCACGGTATTCCCTGAATGCCCTGATGACCCTCCGCGGGCTTTCGATGCAAAACTGCTGGCAGGGCGTCTCAACTTCACTCTCTCCAAACAGCGCGTCTGCGTCACGATCCTGTGGCCAATATTGTGGATAAATCACTTTTAAATCCTCAATTAGCTTGTTGTATCCTGATTGGTCTCCCCCAAGTGATAGCATGCGTTTCTCCAAGTTTCTTGCCAGACTCCCAAAAAACGTCCTCTGGTCCAGGGTTCTGTCAGTGAGCCGACCTGCATGAAGGGGTACTCCCTGAAAGGTGTTTTCCTCGACCCCGCGCTGGCTTAATAGGCTGTGTTGTCCGGGCCGCTCAGACATAGCCTCGAACACCCTGATCTGTCGGCAAATGGCTTTATGAGCCGTTATGATATTGCATTCTCGATTTTGGAGCTCGAGAGATAGCTCTGACAATTCTTGCAGTGCGTCAAACATAAGTCCTAGATTGGAAACAAAGGCATGGGATGAAAGGCGCTTTGCCAAGCCATGGTAGCTTTCCCGAGATGTGCTCCCGCGAGCAGAATCCTCCGCTGCGTGTGTAAAATGTGTGTTGAGGGCAGCAAAACTTTTCCACACAGCTTCGACTGTTCTGAGACTGGATGCAACCCACCTGTTGTCTAACACCCGGCCAATTTTGCACAATTGAATGTTCAGACCGTCAGCACACTCTTTGAGCTCCAGCCGGTTTTTGTTTGATGTGCTGTAAAGTGTGTAAAGCTTATCCATGAAGATCTTGAAATTATTCATAGCCCCCATCTCTTTCATCACATCACCAACTGCAAGCTCAAGTCGATGCGCAGAGCAGTGCCACACCATGATGTTTGGGAAGAGATTTTTGAGTCGAGCTGCCACCCCACTGTGGCGCCCGAGCATCACTGACGCACCGTCACATGTGAGACCGACGAGAGTTTTTGAGAGGAAGGCCTTGTCTAACTTGGCGTGCTGTAAGGCATCCAGCAGTTTGCGGACAATGCCTTCTGCACCAAAATCACACAACTCCACGAGCTCAAAGAAAATGTTCTCGGGTGAATCCATCTCTGGCAACTGCACTCGTAAATACACGATTAATGCGCTCTTTTTATTCAACTCTGTGGCCTCGTCCAGCATGAGTCCGATTTTTGGAGCGCAAGTGACAATCCTTTCAAGCAGTTTTTTTTTCATGTCAGTTGCAATATGCTGTTGTATATGAGAACATGCGACGTTTGAGTGGAGAATCCTCCCCATTTCCACACCATTCATTTCCTGACAGTCTATCTCATGTTCAAATCCAGAAGATGGCCTATGACGCTTGGCCTCCTTGTAAGCTGTGCGAAAGATTCTGGCAGTCGTTTGCACCTGGTCATTTTGGGCATTGACTACTGTGTTAACAAATACATTTGCCTTTGCCTTATCCAAAATAGTTGATGCCATTGCGTGTGCTTTGGTATTCCCATGCTCAAAAACCTTTTTCCTTAAGGCTCTTTGCTTTTTTTTTTAAAATCGGGCGCAGATGATGTCACCGAGCCCGAGATCCATTCTTTTGCAAGTTTCACACCTGCAGTTTTTTCCGGACCCAGTGATCCCACTTGTTTGCAAATGGCACAGCCCAGTCCAGTGGTTTCCATTGTCAGCCATGGATAACTTTTTTTTTTCTGTGTAAACTGGGCATCTGTCCAGATTTGCCCATTGTGAGTGTCCCTGACAATACCTGCTTCATCGCCATCACTATCTCTCGCAGATTCCAAGTTCACATCATCCGTCTCGTCCCCTTTATCTCCTTCCCCGTGGGGGTCGCTAATATCCCCTCTAACGACAGGTGCATTAGCAGCATCGATGGTAGGCTGCATACTACTGCTCTGTCCACCGTGGTCTTCACACTCATGATTTTCGGAAACTATTTTTGATCGTTTTGGATCTGACTGCTGGTCACTGACTTTGAAAAAGTTAAGTAAAGTTTGTTGTCTTTTTGACATTGTAGACACGAAGCTAACTGTTATGTATTCAACCAGCGCAAGCGTAGGCTATGTGTCACACCTCTAGTCTCCCCCCCTCCCCCCTCCCCCCCTCTCCCGCTAAAAACCTTAAAAATGTAAACGCATCAAAAAGGCAAACACAAGATTTTTGAGGAACTTCAATGGGGAATAAACACTAACAAGACATATAACAACATTGAACACCGAACAAACAGTCGTTTTTTTTTTTTGGCTTTTTTTTTTTTCATAGTGACACGGGAGGTGGCGGATCCAATAAAAAAGGTTCCGGATCCAATTTCAGAGGTGCCGGAACATGTTCCGGCGTGTTCCGGCTCAAATTAAGCCCTGCTGATGCCTTTCTTTAAGGTTTCTCCGAACGTGAGCTGTGCATGCTTGTATGGCACATACGTCCCGAGCAGGGGCGTCCCCTGGACCTGGAAAGATTCGGGGCTTAGCCCACAGTGGCGGCGCTACAGTCGAATTTTCTACTGCAAGACTCCCCACACGCACATACACAATTGTGCCATCTGGTGTCACAAACATGTCCCTGCATTAGCTTTATTACGGCAATGGATTGTGGGAGATTCTCATAGCACGTGAGGATCTCTTGAGGGTAAGGTGCCTGTATTATCTCGGTGGATAAAATGTATGTTTTATTTTATAAGGACAATAACGTACTGTTGTGTTTGTTTAGTTTAATGTTAATTGTTTGATGCTCACAGTCACAGCAACATGTTTTTGGTGTGATTGGCTATTTGTTTTATATGATTTATCAACGTGATCATCAATAGCTAATCTGAGCAACAGAACCCAGCTCACGTGTCCTTTTATGCTGTCCATTGAAATGCAGGTATGTGAGTTTTTTACACCAGTTTATTTATGTTTAATGTTTCCCATTGCTCCACATGAGGCCTTGACTACAAAGTCTTCCATGTTTCTACGCTTCTTCCTCTCTGTCAGTTTTCATATCAAGATCATTGCACAGGGCATTGGTCTTGTCATAGACCTCATGTGCTTTCTCGTTACTTCGGTAACATTTCAGTGTGTTCTCAACTGCTGTTTTGTAATCTACTGCCTGCACCAAGTCAATTGTTTCTTTCTGCAGGTATTTGTGCAGGCCCTGAGTGGTTGAGAGCAGTGTCTGGAACATGACAAGCATGTAGATGGTACTGAATTTTCAAAGCTTGCTTTCCAGTCCCTTTGCTAGAGGGGCTGAAAGGCTCCCTAAAGTCTTGATCAAACCAGGGAGGTTTTTGACATGTCCGCGAACAAGTTGTTTGTCACCTACCTCTAGCTGTTTCTGAAATGTTTGCAATCTCTTATGGTGGACAAGAGATGTGGAGAAGAAAGAGTAGACACTCCAGTAGATCAACGCAGGTGAGGTGTGTGAGTTTTGTACACCAGTTTGTATAAGTTTAATGTTTCACATTGCTTGTGAAAAATATACTACCACTATACGATCACTGATGTTTTGTTGTTGACTGGACACTTATTTTGTAAAAGAGATAGCATGTGAGGATCTCTTAAGCAATGCAGCTCACGTGTCCTTTTTATATGCTGTCCATTGAAATGCAGGAAAGTAATCACCAGCTCTGAGTGATCTGTTGCCGAGGGGACACTACACCGGAGTTACATAAGCAGAGATAAGGTGCTATTTTGGGGGGAACTCACCTCTTCTGGGGTCCCCCAGGAAGATTTTTTTAAAATATTGAAGTTAAAAGCATCAATCGTGTACAACATTAAGATATATGGATACATCTATCAACATCCATATGTCAAAAAAAATCTAAGAATCAGAGTCAGAAACGGGTTTATTATTTAAAAACACTTCATTTTCCAATTAAATCATAAACTATGTCAAATTATTAGAAGTTGTTAGTAATCAGATTAAACAGAAAAAAGGGATGGAAGGAAATAATAATCCCTCCTCACTTGCGGCTTCCTTCATCTCTTGCTGATTCCTTCATCTCTTGATGCTTCCCTCATCACTTGCTGTTTGCGGTAGAAATTATCTCTTTTGCTGACCAAACATGCTGGATGGAAAGCAGTGATGTCTCACTTGCCTTGGCCCTGTATCTGCATTCCCTAAATCAGTCATGTTACCCATTGACTCTTGTCTGTTCTGGTGTTCCTGTTCATTGTTGTCCCCATTGTCGTTCTTGTCTGTTGTATCTCCTTCTTGTGTGTCCCTTTCTCCTGTTCCCCTTTCTTCATCCTCTACTGTTTGGCTCATCTGTGATGACTGTGCAGGTAAACACAAACAAGTATGTAAGTCAATCAGTTTCCAGCTCTGTCAAATAAATGAATTTCAAGATACACACATTTTTCTTCATTAAAATGAGTGTCACCACACTGTCACAAAATGTAATACTAACCAATTGAAAATAGTTACATTTACATTGGAAACCTCTTGTAGATATCACTGTTAAGAGTAGTTATCTGCCAATGGGACAATCATTCCTATACAAATGCAGTTTGAGTAATTCACTTAATATATTCACTTAAAGGTCCCATGTCATGGCCATTTCCACTGATCATAATTCCATTGTTGAGGTCTGCCAGAATATTTATATTGTGCAATTTTCCCAAATCACTTTGGTTTCTCATACAGCATCTCTGTAAACTACGTGCACAGAATTTCACTCTCTGTCTTTAACGGCTCGTTGTAGCTCCAATAGCTCCAGCCCCCACCCTCTCTATGAGCACAGTGTGCTCTGATTGATCGGGACGTTGTGAATTGCGCTGAGCTCCGTGGAGGTGTGGTTTCCTTGTTTAGCGGCAGCGAAACACAGCAGAACTCACCCTGAGCACACACAAAGTCACGGCCGAAGTAAAAACAATAAGTGTGGCTTGATATTGAGTAAGAAAAAGGTTGATAAACGCTGTGAGAATGGGTCTGCAGAGAGAATTTTGCCGCGATCCCAACTGTCTGTTATCAGCCTGCAGCCAGGGAGGAGAGATCAGCAGAACTGCCTGCATTGAGTGTGTGTGTGAGGAAGTCCGTGGATTGGTCAATTTGGACCAATCAGCGGGGGCTTAACGTAACGGCTCCGCGGACGTAACGTAACGGCTCCACGGATTGGTCCATTTGGTTTCGGGTAACGCATGACATCACGCGGTACCCGGGAGAATCAATGCATGACATGGGACCTTTAACACTTTAATATAGTCATTTTAACTTAATACTCTAATATAGTCATCTTTCTGCATTCAAAACTAAGGAAATCTGTACAATTTGACATGATAATGAGGAAAAAAGGCCTCCAACAATGCAGATAATTTTTTGATCATATCAATTTTAAGATGGGGGTCAAGGCTTAATATTTAGGAGCATAGTGTCCCTTGCCCCCTTTCAGGAGCCCCACTGGATTAGCTTTGAAAAAAAAAACTTGTTAGCTGGCTGTCCATCTCATAATGTATTGTTCGCATAGAAACTAGCTGTCAATAGGAAATATCAATCAGGAGAATTATAATTTCATGCAAAAATCTGTCACAAAAAGAGGTTGTACATTTAAATTCAGGTGTTGTTATGGCCACGTCAGTGGCCAAACAGCCACATTTACTGCTGCAAATATGTTCAAACATGCTGTTGACACGCAGTGGCAACTATGCCACCATTTCAGCTGACTTTTCCTCAGAAATACCGTCACATAACATCCATATATTTCAGTGCTAGGTTGATGCTTAGCTAAGCTAACTATGAAACACTTTAACTGACAGAACTCAGGATCAACTGTGTACTGTAAGGTAGCTTCTAGCTTCATATTGAACAGTAAGTCAACATTTCCCAGAGAGCTTTCTTTGAAATCACCAGTTAACGCTAAAAAACACAACATTTAGATTGTATGACAAAGTGTTTATTTAATATATCTGGCTAGCTATAGCTACTTGCTAACGGTTTAGCTTACCTGCGCGATTCAAAGTAACGTCAACGTAGCTATAATTTATGCTTTGCTTACATGTTTGCATAACTTGTAAGTTTACTGACATTGACATACCTTGTTCACCTGGCTCAGGTGGTGGCTCTTGTTGTGTGAACCACCACTTATTGGAATTGCCGTCTTTTTTATTTAAAAAATGTCTGATGTCCATCTTCAGAAACCCTGCGTCCGCGGCTGACAGTTTAAAGTTTAAACACTGTCACAGAGGAGAGGTACGTACCTGTAATCCAATAAAACACGTTTATTTCCATGCAACTCTCTGATTGGTCTGGTGGTGTCTTGCCTCTGTTGCATTCACTGAACACGGGAAATTACAATTCTGCCGTCCTCTAAGTACGGTTAATGTATTATATTATTGAGGGATAATTTGCCCGGGGCTAAAGAAAAAACATCCGCAACGCCCATGGTCCCGAGCAGCATACACAGAGAAAATCAGCTAGGACAAAGTCCCCAGACACTGATTCCCTGGGTTTACTAGCCCCAAATGTTCATTAACCAAAAACGAAACACAACCGCTCAGTTTCACAGGTAATTTTAGGATACCGTCATTCACAGATTCTGGTAAGGCAATCTCCAAATGTGGATTTGAAATGGCCCTTACAAGTTCGGAAGATTTGTTGGTATCCTGCAGACAACGCCAATTTGTGGGGGAAACGTCTGTGTAGCAATGCAGGAGGAGTCACCGACTCAAAAGGAGAACGGGGAGAGCTGGAGCTTTGATGTCAAACACTGATGGTTTATTTGGAGCTTCGGCCGCAGAATTCACAAAACAAGTCAAAGAGTCAGAGGTTCTGACTTCACGGTAGAGTTGCCACGTAAATTCTGAAGAACTCTCCCCCAGACCTATGTATTTAGCTAGTTCAGAGAGAATAATCAACATTGTGCATAACAAGATAAAAATCATAACACCTCTATCAGCTGACGCCAACAGGCTGGAACAGGGAGACAAAACACTGAGAGCACAGCAGCCAAGGTTACAAGTGCATGTGCATGTGCTCAGACAACCCTGTCTCCTAAAAATTACGTTCCCACAGAACTAAACTGCATTCTCGATTAGGTTTAGCAAGAAACGTATTTTCTCCCACGTTACGTTTGTTGTGAACGTATCTCAAATACGTTTATTTTCTACATATCTTCTAGAAACATATTTTCTCCCACGTTACGTTTGTTATGAACATCTTAAATACGTTTATTTTCTACATATCTTTGCCATTTATTATCTTGCTTATAATAATGATAATAGTCATTTATAAATATCAATTTAGAGCACACATTTGAAATTGGTAGGCAAGGCTGTAATTTCGCCAGCTGTTACTCTCATGAGCGAGGCAGAAAATAATAGATTTAACAAGCCATAAAGCTGCTGTGTCGTTTATTGCACCTCAAACATTAAAACAAATCCAGAGTTACGTGTTTCTGTACTTCCTCTAAGAAGAAAGGACAGTAACAGAAGATCTCTGTGAGGCCAGATGTGGTGTTGTTAATGCGATATGATATCCGAAAAAAAATGCAGTTTACGATGGCCGAAGACACTACACTACCCATAATCCCCAGCTATCGTTTGGGACTACAGTCCCGTTGACAAACCCCGTGATTAATCTTCAAGCTCTGGGATTGGATGTTGGAGTGGCAGTGTGCCAAGGTTACGCCGAGTGTCAAGCTCTTTGAAATGGAAAAAAACCACAGCAGACTATTCAAAACTGGACTCGAACGCCCCCCCCCAGAACTACACATGCTGGCTATTGTGTTTCGCAACATGTTCTCTCACGTCTCTACTGGGAATTGTAGTTTTAAAAAGACGTTTTCGTTTTCGCAAAATTAGAAGTTGAGAGTATTAAACTGTGTACAGCCCTGGAGGTTTAGGTGATAGGAAACAAATTGGTGTGTACAAATTTAAAACATATAATTACTAGGGCCGGGACTCGATTAAAAAAAATTAATCTAATTAATTAGAGGCTTTGTAATTAATTAATCGAAATTAATCGCATTTTTAATCACATATAAATATTTGACCTGAGAACAGTTAGAAGCAATTTTTTCACATGGATTTTAGTATACCATTGAATAATGACTGAATACATAAGCTTAAGCAACAAAACATTGTTTATTTTTTTCAAGGTGGTACTTAACCAAGATCAACAGAAAAGTGCAATTTTTGCCATAAAGTGTAGCAATAGCATATTTAGGAATATAGTACATTTCAGAGATTCAGGTAGCCTATAGGTAGGTAGACCTTCTGTAAACTATAACACTTTGTTTTTTAAGTAAAACACAATACTTTCAAGTACATTCAGAAGATTGGAAACCCTGACTATTAGAAAACATCTCTCTGTTGCTTCAGAGGCCATAACAGACTTTGTTGATTTACCAACAGTTGATTTAAAAAATCTAATACATTTCAGTCCAACTCTCTCAATAACCTTGACCAAAACAATAAACAGTTCAACATAAAGTGCCAGTTGCACCAACAACATAATAAATAGTTCAACATAAAGTGTACTGTACCATTTAAAATAAAATAAAAAAGTGCCAGTGATTGACCTCAATCCCTCCTATTCTTCCAATATCCTGATGAAAAATAAAATCTCTCTGTTACATAGGCCACTGTTTGATCAACGCGAATTGGGTGTGGGTCCTTGTACTCCGAGTCGGGCTAACATCCACGCTAGCTTCCACGCTAGCTGCTATATGTTTTGCATTGAGTTGATACTTGAGGCTTGATGTGCTGCGGTGATATGCAAATTCCTTTTTGCATAATTTGCAAACAACCGTGCTCTCAACGACGCTTCCATCCGTCCGTTTTTTAAAACAAAATGTCCCATCCACGGGGCCAGCCAAAGCGGTCTCATCAGCTTCTTCGTTCATGTTTGACTATTGTTCACTGTGGTATGTTGTTGTCTGAAGTCATGAACGTTAGTTGGTGCTCCAGTATAATCGGTACCCCTGAAACTCATCCAGTGAGAAACGTTCCGCGGTGCAAAAATAAGTGCGATTAAAATGCGTAATTTTTTTTAACGCGTGTCCCGGCCCTAATAATTACTAAATGGGTGAAAATCGCTTGTATCCATAATGGGCAGCATTAATATATACCCACATGACAGCTCATTGTTACTTTGTAATTCTACTCCACTACAATGCAGAGGTTAACCTGGTATTTTTACTCCATCACATTTATTTTAGTTACTTTGCAGATTCTGATTAATGATGTGAAATATAAACAACCCTTAAAGCAGACTTTAGTTACACCTGAGTAAAATTCAGGGAAAGGTGATTGTCAAGTGCCAACAATCAGGAGATATTTGATAGTTGGTGCTTAAGAAGACTAATCATTTATCTACAGATCTCTATAAAGTATATTAATTACTCTTTATTCTCTACTAATAGTTAATTAAAAACTGTATGTAATTTCTATTTTGCACATCCCTTTCAAGATTTCAAGAATTTCTAAGGTTTATTGACATATCATATAAACAACTACGGTGTAGTTATGCAATGAATGAAAAACTTGGGTCACAGGTTCCTAAACAGTGCATTACAAGACATCTATCAATATGTGTGTGTACCTCCACTATTAAACTGTCATATTCTGCACATTTCTTATACTATCTACATACATAAGAGTATAATTAATGTGTATAATATCAGTTAAAATAAGTGCTTCAACATAGTTAACATTGCAGGATAGCAATATATTAGACGTTAAGTACTTTGTCAGGCTTAATATATATATCTGTAGATAGATACCCCCAAAGCTTTTTTCTTATTTAAAAGAAGACCTTAACCTAAAGTATTCTTAAATGTGTTAATAACGGTTCATTAGTTTGTCAGTTTTGCACATCCTCATATTAATATCTTTGTACATCCTGCACTAAACTGTTTTATTGTAGAGATCACTTACATATCTTCTTGATTTTTTATATTCTATATTTCTATCATTGACCTTTTTTTTCATCAAATAACATTATTCAACAAAAATAACATTATTCAACAACAATAATTCAATAACGCGCTTTAACCACTAGGCGGTGCACACAAGGTACACACAGCATACTAATAATAACTTTGTATTATTAGTGTAGGACACTTATATATGTATAACATCTTAAGATGTGTAGTTTACTAATTTTATTCATGTTTTTACATAATTTTACAGGATATTGCTATACTATTTCTCATGTTTTACTTCTACACATTAATATCTGATTGGTAAAACATCCCAGACAGAAAGGTATATCTGTCATTTAATGGTAAGCTATTGAAATTGTGATTCCATAGATGTGTCTCCCATCACCCAAATCCCCTGACTATTCTCTCAACTTAGTATTTACATTCTTATATTCAAAGAAAATCAGTAATATCTTTAAAAACTACAAGTCCTTTTCTATCAGCTGTGCACCGTTATGGTGTAAATATAACCTATCTACCAATTGGATCAAATATGAAAGTCAACTGAATTACTATTGATACTGCAGGAGACGTATTTTGTGAAAAGAAATGCAAGATGTTGTTTAATTGGTGATATATTTATGATCCACGTCACATATTCAGTTTTGGCGGCAGTTCTTCAAGTTTGTCCAGAAGTCTTCTCATCAGGGCTCTATAAATAAAGAACTACGGCAGATGTGTAATATTTAATGCAGCCGAACCGTGTATTACAATGCAGTAATTTGATGACTTCCAAAGAGAAAAGCAAGAACACTCGGAATAAAGTATTATTATTATTTTTTAAAATGTTTTCGGATATCATATCGCATTAACATCATATCCCAACATGCATTGCGGCTAAAACATCCAATCAACGAGCTTCAAGCTGAGGATCTCGGGTAATCAGTTCAGTGGGTTTGTGGTGTGTATCGTTCGAAATGTCCCTTATAGGCCTACGTCTGTTTCCGGTGACTTTATTTACGGCTAAAAAGCCTGCTAAAAAGCCCAAGATTATAGAATTAAACGAATAAATAAAAACAAGGATAATTGTATGTTATTGTTGAGTAAATAACAGTGTGTTATTTCGAAAAGAATAACAAATTAGAAAGAAAAAAAGATTTTCAAAAATACAGATTTCAGTATTTTGAGGGTCTAAGCCCCATTTATTTTCCTCACAGACGGGAAAAAAAGTCAGACATTATACGATTTAAAATAAAACCAAATAAATAAAAAGATCAAACACTGGCATGTAACTTACATTAAAATAAATAAAATGGTTTTGAATAGTAAAATCTACGTCACTTTACAGCCCCGCCCACTTTTGGGGAAACCAACGCTTTCATTTCAACGGCGATCAAGCCTGAAGCCACAGAGATCTTCTTTTACTGTCCTTTCTTCTTAGAGGAAGTACAGAAACGCGTAACTCTGGATTTGTTTTAATGTTTGAGGTGCAATAAACGACAGCAGCTTTTTGGCATGTTAAAACTATTATTTTCTGCCTCGCTCATGAGAGTAACAGCTGGCAAAATTACAGCCTCGCCTACTGATTTCAAATGTGTGCTCTAAAATGATATTTATAAATGACTATTACCATTATTATAAGTAAGACAATAAATGGCAAAGATATGTAGAAAATAAACGTATTTGAGATACGTTCATAACGTAACGTAACGTGGGAGAAAATACGTTTCTTGCTTAATGTAATTGAGAATG
This sequence comes from Notothenia rossii, assembly GCF_949606895.1. Lineage (NCBI taxonomy): Eukaryota > Metazoa > Chordata > Actinopteri > Perciformes > Nototheniidae > Notothenia > Notothenia rossii. Next base: position 61,383,178 of record NC_136903.1, on the reverse strand, counting down.
CAGTTTAGTTCTGTGGGAACGTAATTTTTAGGAGACAGGGTTGGCTCAGACACCAGGAAAGCTGCTGGCCCAGACAATGTCTCCCCCTCCACCCTGAAGCACTGTGATGATCAGCTGTACCCAGTTTTTAGAGACATTTTTAACAGCTCACTGGAGTCACGCCACGTTCCAGCATGCTTCAAATCCTCCACCATCATCCCAGTCTTGAATCACAGGATTAAATGACTACAGACCCATCGCCCTGACCTCTTTGGTTATAAAGACCTTTTAGCGTCTTGTCCTGTCCAACCTCAGAACCAACACAGACCCCCTCCTGGACCCCTGCAGTTCACCTCCAGAGCCAACAGGTCAGTAGACGATGCTCTCAACATGGCTCTTCACTTCCTCCTCCACCTGGACACAGAAAGAACCTACGCCAGGTTCCTGTTTGTGGACTTCAGCTCTGCGTTCAATGGGATCAACCCGGCTCTGCTGCAGGATCTCCCAGCTGCACGTGCGCGACTCCACCTGCGGGAGTAACCTGTACTGGAGAGCGTGTTTAAAAAGCAGGAAACAAAAAAAGGAAACTCACCTTGTGAGGTAGGTCGCGAATGGACGCGATGAACGGGAGATTATTTAATTTTTTATTTTTTGGACCTCAGGCCGGAATCGAACCTGGGTCCTCGCGGGCGGCATTGGACTGTTACAGCCGGTGACTCGTAACGGCGGTGGACTTTCACAGCGCCGGAGCAGCCGGAGCCTCGCAACAGCGGCGAATGCGGCATTGGGACCGGCGCACAGGCGCTGTGAAAGTCCACGGCCCAGATGCCAGAGCCAGCGGCCCACCGAAGGCAGCAGCCCACCAACGGCAGTGGCCCACGGGAAAAGTACAAGGTTGCAGAAGTTATTTAAATTAATCAGGCTTTGTATGATTAAAAGTAACATGATCATCGACCTGACGCAGTCCCCCATTGTTGTTGTTGTGAGCGCCGTAGGGGAGAAAATCAGCGACGTAAACGGTGACGTCATGATGCAGAAGTGGCAGCACCAGTCGGGCTCTGGGCGGTGTGAACAAAACAACGGCTGAAAAGAAAAACTGGTTCTGAACCAGAAGAGCGCAAGCACAGAGCTTGAACGGGAGCTGCGTTGGTGTGAAAGGGGCATCAGTAGCCGTGGCTTGATCGTGTTGAAAGCACTGGAGAAATAAAAAAAAGGTGATTCTCACAGTGCAACCCGATCCATCCAGGTATGAGTGAGCAAGCTATACATTTTATTTGTGAAGCACCTTTCATTGCTAAAAGCAATCCGAAAGTGATACAGGAAGAAAAAGGTTTTTAGGCCTTTCTTAAAGGGCCCATGTCATGCTTTTCCGGTTATTACCCGTTCCCTTGTGTGTTATGAAGGTTTTTATGCATCTAAACGGTCTGCAGAGTCAAAAACCCTAAAAGTACACCCTATAGCGAGTAAAACTCTAACACAGTCTACAGATGTAGCGATTCATTTCAGACAGTTTGAAACGCGAGGGCCGTGATTGGTACGTGATCTGCCCTCGCTCAAGGGAAAACCTCCAGCTTGACTTGAGACCGCCCCCGTGATAGATAAATGTAATTATAATGAAGCCAGCTGCAATGGATCATTGATCCACCAGGGGGTGCAGTGGGGTTCCACACTGGAGCTCATGTGAAATAAAGTCAGATACAGTACGCTGGATGTACAGCGGAACTTTGTTAAGATCCATATGTCACGGATATCATACTCTGTGCTAAATAAGAGACATGTAATCATTTACAAAACATCACCATGTTATTTAACAAAATAATGTTGTTTAGTCGAAAAAAACGAACGGGAGGAAATGCAGCCCGGCTCTCGATTTTTAATCCGAATTTAATTATCATCTTCCCAACGATCATTTATGTTTATGTTCGCCGAATTGACATGAAATCACTGACACATATGAATATACTGTATTCAACTTCATTAAAACGTTATTAACGTGCCTAAACTCAGTAATTCACTAAAAATATTTATATTTTAATGGAGCTTCGTCGGCAGATCAGGATCCCTCCGCTACGCTTTGGGATCCTGATCTGCATGACGGGTGCTATTTTCCCCATAAGGAACAAGTCGCTGCAAATTATCCCGCTCATTACATGACCACATTCTCAACAAAGTAACGACATGACTCCCAGTATTAATTGAAATGCTTTTATGAATTTCATTTTTTTTTTTATTGATTTAAAAAATAGTTGTATTGTTACGGCTGCTGCCTTTCTGGTCGTCTGAGTGTTTTCAGCTGTGTGTGTTCTATCTAAATGAGCTGTGCGGTTGCCCTCCCGGCATTGGCTGCCATCTCCTGGTCCGCCCCTGAAGATTGCGATTGGAGCACACCGGGCCCGATGCACTCCAATCGCAGCGCACAGCCGGCGCTCACCTGCTGGAGATTATTACAAAGCTTGGGGACAATCATCATTCTGGAGGCTCTGTATGTGGACAGATGCCTCTCGCTACTTGCTCTTTGTTCTGGGGTTAAACTTGTGTGATTAGTCGTGTCTAGAGTAGATTAGTTAGAGTGTAGAGTAGTTTAGGATTCTGTGACGGTTGCCTTTAGTTTAGCTGTGTTTTTGTATAGATTCTTTGCGTTAGTTGTACCACTTTTAAAGTGAGGTTTTGTTTCGTTCTTTATTGAGTATATTAGTATTTATTTTCCCTGTATGTCTTTAGACTCACCTTTTAGAGTCCTCCCTTAGTTTGGTTGCCCATTTAAACTTGCGCCTTTGTGGCCTCTATTTGTTTGTTATTTAAACCGGTGTTTTTGGCTCTTTTGTTTGTTTCAGGCTGTTTGCCTGCCATTTTGTTCACCTGTTGTGCATTAAAACCACTTATAATTATACCAATACCAATCTGGTTGTGTTGCTTCCCTTTGATTCCCCTAGCTCAGAAGGGAACGTAATACATGGGGGCTCGTCCGGGATAAATAACTACTTTCCTGGGGTTATAAGTGGTTTGTATAGCTAAAAACAATTTGGTAAGGTTTGTGTGCAGTTTTAGCTGAGTATGGCAACTTTTGATTTGGAGTCGTTTTTGGTCTGTCCTTCTCATGAGCAGTTAGTTCAGTGTCGTAGAGACGACTTATATGAGATAGCGCAACATTTCGGTCTCCCAGTGGCAAAACAATTGTTAAAAAAAGAGTTAAAGGCTCTGGTGGTAGATGAGTACACGACATCTATTGCACGTCTGTCCGTCCTGGGAGAGGGATCCCTCCTCTGTTGCTCTCCCTGAGGTTTCTCCCATTTTTTCCTTTAAACTGTGGGTTCTCTCTGGAAGTTTTTCCTTGTACGATGTGAGGGTCTAAGGACAGAGGGTGTCGTATTGTCATACTGATATTCTGTACAAACTGTGAAGTCCACTGAGACAAATGTAACATTTGTGATATTGGGCTATATAAATAAACATTGATTGATTGATTGAAAGGGGTTTTCTGGTGCTGCCTGCACAAGCTGAGCTCACTGTGCCAAATGTCCGTGCTAAAGGAGAGGGTAGTGACAGCGAGGGGAGCGAGCAGTGTAAAGCACCGTCTGCGCCGCCTCGCTATAGTCCACCGTGTCCTGGTAGTCCTGATCCCCGGGAAGGGAATAAACTTAAAGTCCGCCTCGCACGGCTTCAGTTGGAAGCTAAAGACAGGCAACTTCAGTTAGAGGCAAAAGACAAGGAGCAAGACAGGCAGTATCAGTTTCAGTTGGAGCTAAAGAAAATCGAGGCAGATAAGGAAGTCCAGATCCGGATTCGTCAGCTGGAGCTAGACTCCCAACTGCGCGCATCCGGTGCTTTTGACTCTGCCGGAAGAAACTTGCCATCTCCACCTCCTCCACCTGCCTTTGACGTGAGTAACCATATTTCGCTAGTGCCAACATTCTGTGAGACTGAGGTGGATGCCTATTTTGGTGCCTTCGAGCGCATTGCTACAGCGTTGCAGTGGCCGGTTGAAGTTTGGGCTCTGATGGTAACGTGCAAATTATATGGAAAAGCTCAGGAAGCAGTTGCGGCTCTCACGTTAGAGGACAGCCTGCAGTATGACTCAGTAAAGGTTGCCATCCTCAGAGTGTATGAGTTAGTTCCTGAAGCTTACCGGCAAAAGTTTAGACACTATAGGAAGAGTCCTGATCAAACGCACGTAGAGTTCGCTAGGGAAAAGGGAATGTGTTTTGAATTGCTTCATGTAATGCTACGTATTATTCTTCTCTGAGAGAATTGATCATGTTGGAGGAATTTAAGAAGTGTTTGCCTGATCGCATTGCTGAGTACGTGCACAAACAAAGGGTAAACTCTCTCTCTGCTGCCGCTGTGTTAGCTGATGAGTATGTGATGACGCATAAAACTGTGTTTTCCCCTGTCTCTACGGAGAGATCCCGCCGTGTGTCAGCCGCACCATTTACTCAGCCAGCAAATGTGTGTAACGTGAACAGAGAAGAGAGGGAGTGTTTTTACTGTCACAAACCTGGACATGTCATCGCCAACTGTGCAGCGCTGAAGCGCAAGGAACAGCGGCAGATCATATCCCCGCCTAAAGGCATTGGCCTGGCTACACCCGCACGCGCACAGGCAAGTAAACGTGACCCTGATGTTTCATTGTCTGACCCTGTGATTGTGCCTGTGTCTTCAGATAAAGAAGTGTCTGAGGAGAAGCCAGAAATTGTGGCTCCCGCTCGTGAGGATGTCATGAGACCAGCGCAAAACGCCGGCTCAGACAAGCCTCTAGACTTCTCGACACTCCCGGTAACCAGAGAGCGTCAGGTAGTTCATCGGATCTTAGTGTTGGTGTTGGCTCTACAACAGTTTAAGATTTATGTTGGACCCAGCCTTTGGCCAATTGTGGTGTTTAGCTGTTACGATCCCTTTATATTCTGCCCTAGCGTGTCCACGCACAATCAGCGTCTCCTGCAATGGGCTCTGATTGTGCGGGACTACAACAGTAGACACCCGTCATTAAAGGGTTCAGAGAATGTGTTGGCCGATGCTCTGTCCAGGTTGGGTTTGAGATGTTAGTGTGTCAGGTTGAGTTTGTGATGTTAGTGTGTCAGGTTGAGTTTGTGATGTTAGTGTGTCAGATTGAGTTTGTGATGAATGTGTGTTATTAGGAATTTCGTTAGTGTGCTTAGGTTCACAAAACCTGTGGGTTTGTGTCTTAAGGGGGGGAGTGTTACGGCTGCTGCCTTTCTGGTCGTCTGAGTGTTTTCAGCTGTGTGTGTTCTATCTAAATGAGCTGTGCGGTTGCCCTCCCGGCATTGGCTGCCATCTCCTGGTCCGCCCCTGAAGATTGCGATTGGAGCACACCGGGCCCGACGCACTCCAATCGCAGCGCACAGCCGGCGCACACCTGCTGGAGATTATTACAAAGCTTGGGGACAATCATCATTCTGGAGGCTCTGTATGTGGACAGATGCCTCTCGCTACTTGCTCTTTGTTCAGGGGTTAAACTTGTGTGATTAGTCGTGTCTAGAGTAGATTAGTTAGAGTGTAGAGTAGTTTAGGATTCTGTGACGGTTGCCTTTAGTTTAGCTGTGTTTTTGTATAGATTCTTTGCGTTAGTTGTACCACTTTTAAAGTGAGGTTTTGTTTCGTTCTTTATTGAGTATATTAGTATTTATTTTCCCTGTATGTCTTTAGACTCACCTTTTAGAGTCCTCCCTTAGTTTGGTTGCCCATTTAAACTTGCGCCTTTGTGGCCTCTATTTGTTTGTTATTTAAACCGGTGTTTTTGGCTCTTTTGTTTGTTTCAGGCTGTTTGCCTGCCATTTTGTTCACCTGTTGTGCATTAAAACCACTTATAATTATACCAATACCAATCTGGTTGTGTTGCTTCCCTTTGATTCCCCTAGCTCAGAAGGGAACGTAATATGTATGTATTGATTTAAATTGACATGCATCCGCTAAGAAAAATAGTCCGTTGTTAGCGTTTTTTAAACAGTCTGAATGAAACGGCAGGTCTCAGCTGTGTATTTACACAACTAATGGCCCATCAACCACAGCTCTCTCCCCCCCCCCCCCCCCCTCCCCCCCTGATCTTTTTTCTCCAGCAGCTAAATTAACTGTAGGTTACTCTGAGTGACCATAGACTGTATGTGACAAGCTTACAGTTAGTGACGTAACAACACCATAAAAGCTGTTGGGTTGAAAGCAATACGGGAGGTAAAAATAACTAGAATAATTGTGATTTATTTATTGTGGCTTTTATGTTTTTAGGTATAAAATGTTATGTAATTCAGGCTTATAGTTCACCCTTCTCTAAAAGCCTTTAATAATGACAATATTCAGAGTAATTTAATAAATCCTTCCAACACACATTGTAAAAAATAGCCTACTGTAAATTAAGAAATCATTCCAATATGTACATCTTCTGATGTAACAACAATAACATTATAAGTAGTAACATAGCTGAACATGGTATTGCACATTTAGCTTTGAGTGTTACTGACCTGAGATGTTTTTATTACATGAATTAAGGTGACTGAGGCTTTTTAACATACAGGGATGCAAACTCATCAGGTATGAAAAAGATGACAAGGATCCGAGCCCCCAGCTCCCCCACCCCACGGAATATCGGCTTTAAAATGAGGAATAACAGAGGATATTAGCAGAACAACTAAAGCAGCAGTGTTAATAATAACAGAAACGCCAAAGAGTCACATCTAATATAAATATATAAAAGCATTTATTTTAAATTGTGTAGCAGTCAGTTTATAATTTTGGCAGCACTGTTGAGCATTTTGAAAATGTATTTTCATGCCTCTGTGCAAGGCTTAGTCTTTCTATCTTTATAGCCACATTGTGTAAAGTAACTAAGTTCATAAACTCAACAAGTACTATACTTGGGCACAATTTTGAGATACTTGTACTTTATTTAAGTATTTCAATGTTTTGCTACTTTGTTCTTCTACCCCACTACAGTTCAGAGGTACATGGTGTATTTCTACTCCACTACATGTATTTAATACCTTTAGTTACTTTACAGATGTGGATGAATGATGTGAAATATAATCAAGTGTTAAATCAGACTTTAGTTCCACCTGGAGTAAATCCACAAGCTACCCTGCTGAATACAAAGTAATTCAAACTAGCTGCACCTTTACCAGCTTTGAGAACACTTTCATGATCAATCATTATAAAACATATATATTATTCTGAAATGGACCAATCTGCACAATGACTACTTTTACTGTCGCTACTTTCACTATATTTTGATGAGAATACTTTTCTACTTTTACTTGAACATTTTGAATGCAGGACTTTTACTGTAACAGAGTATTCCTACACTCTGGTACTTCTACTTTTACTCAAGTACAAGATCTGAGTACTCAAGTACAAGATCTGAGTACTTTTACTTTTAATCTAGTACAAGATCTGAGTACTTTTACTTTTACTCAAGTACAAGATCTGCGTGCTTCTACTTTTACTCAAGTACAAGACCTGAGTGCTTCTACTTTTACTCAAATACAAGATCTGTGTGCTTCTACTTTTACTCAAGTACAAGATCTGAGTACTTCTACTTTTACTCAAGTACAATATATATATACTTATACCACCTCTGTTTATAGCCTATGAAAAAAACTACTAGAAATAGAAGGCTAAAGCTAACGTTAGCAGATAGTGACAATGTATGCTAGCTAGCTAGCTCAACGATTCCTTAAATAATATTGCCACAAAAAAACTTTTCAGTTCACATCACGCTCTGCCGCTCCGACAGGGAGATCAACTCTGAACACATGAACGGCCCGTTCTAACAGCTGTTCACCAGCGGTCCAGTCTGTGCCACAGTGACTCCGGACGCACACTAACAAACGACCTATTTTGGATTCAAAACGGCGAATTTCGCCGAAAGGTGACAAGTTTGCATCACTGAACATAGACAGAGCACAACTGAAACATAACATCTGAAACGATGTAACAACATAATACACTTGTGGGGATGCAGCTTGGGATGTGAGGAGTGAGGGACACGGCTTAGAACGGGCGTGTCGCCTGGCAGGACAGGAGAGTGTGTGCACCAGTCTGCCTTGATCTATGAATTCATGTCCGTCACACTCACTGCTGCCCACAGCTGTTTTATAGAAGGAAAACCTCCTTCACTTCATGAAAGTGTTTTAACCACACACACCTCTACACACACATGATGGGTGTTATTTTAAGGAACAAGTCGCTGCAAATTATCCCGCTTATTACATGGCCACATTCTCAACAAAGTAACGACATGACTCCCAATATTAATTTAAATGCTTTTATGGATTTAGAAAATGTTTTTATTGATTTAAAAAATAGTTGTATTGATTTAAAAAATAGTTGTATGTTTTGATTTAAATTGACATGCAACCGCTAAGAAAAATAGTCCGTTGTTACAGTTTTTTAAACAGTCTGAATGAAACGGCAGCTCTCAGCTGTGTATTTACACAACTAATGGCCCATCAACCACAGCTCTCTCCCCCCCTCCCCCCCTGATCTTTCTTCTCCAGCAGCTAAATTAACTGTAGGTTACTGAGTGACAAGCTTACAATTAGACACAACACTGTCATTGCAAGTGACCCTCAGTTAGTTGACTTTTATGTTCAACTGCTAAATTCGTTACTGATAAAAAAGGGCTTCTACTGTACCTAATTACCTTAACACTAGAACCGCCAGAGGTTTTTGTATAGGCCTACCTAAACGCGTCAAATCCCGCTATTAGAATGCAATTTTTAACAACATAGGGTGCTACATAACACATTTTCAGGAAAAGTCACGGACTGGGAGACTTTAATATTTTATTGAAAAAAAGTTACATTGCACACAAACATCACACAAATTGACCCGATTGGCGGTTCTAGTGTTAAATAAACTCACTAATTAATGAAACCAGTTCAATAAGCATTATTCTTATTCTTATCATTCTTTATGAGCGCTGAAGTAGTCTTAAAATCAGATCTGTTTTTTAAATGAAATCTGACGGCAGACAGTTAGCTCTGATCACCTATGATAAATGCGCCACACCTAATCTGGCCATTCAGCCACAGAGCTCCCTCTATACAAATCAAACTGTAGACGGTGTGAAAGCACCTATTGTTTTAAATAATGGTCGGAATGTGACCTGTGAGCCTTCTGAATTACCGTGGGACAGCACATTCTAAACAAAAATGTTCAATCAATAAAGTAACATCTTATCTTATCTTAATAATATCTTCATATTAATAATAATAATAAATCATACAGTATGTTTCCGAAAGGGAGCAGGAGGAAGCAAACACAAAAATATACAAAAAAATATACTGCATATTAAAGCAAACGATTGTAAAGGTAAAAGTATGAGCATAACAAATAAAGAAGTGTAATGTAAACATTTACATTATTATTATGATTATTTAATATATAAAGACTATATATTATTGAATTACAAGATTAGATATACTTTAGTTGATCTAAAATATTGATGTGTTCAAATGCTCTTCAAAACACAACTGAAAGTCCATGAAACTTGTCTTTCTGTATTTGTGAAGGAAGCGCCATCTCCTGGTTAAAACCTGAAATTGAAAATCTGGCAACGCCCTCTTGGAAAATAGTGGGAGGGCTTAACATTCCTCAATACTGGTCTTAGGCAGGTCGTAGGCAGGAAGCTGTAAGCTGGAGTCTGAAATTCGGTGCTACATCTGTATGCTGCCCCAAAACGCCTCGTTGGAGATTTTTCATTTTCCATTGTTTACTTCCTGGGTACTGTGACGTGTGAATACCCAGGGGCCACACCCTCTGCCAGCATTTCACGAAACAAAGCTTCACAAACCTTTCAGCGATTCATGCCGGATATATACAGCGTAGGGCACTGAAGAACGATGCTGTTCCTACTTTGTTTGGACCTGCGGGAGATGCGGGTACACAACCCGTAAGTATTCATTGTTTGTGTATTTATGATGTTTAAAACAAACAAGGTATCTACCACGACTGTTTAAATGGGTAAACGTTTTTTGGGCTGCTAAGTTGGGATCGCGGAGAAATGCTCTCCGCAGACCCATTCTCAGCGTTATAAACAGGGGTAACAGCCCCGGCACCATTTTACATAGGACAATGCTCTGATGTCATCACCCTCGCTAATTTGTCATTTATTTAAGCCATATGTTAAAACATCTCTCGTTCTTAATATAGACTTTATTTAGGGTCGATATATGTTGACTTTAATTTAAAATAGCAGATCTCTGTGACAGGATAACGTTTTTCCGCTTAGTGAACGTGTGTCTCTGCTCCGATCAGGAGCTGCAGAACCGTGGCTCCTTCGTGCAGAGAGTCTGCAGCGGTGTCGGTGTGTGCGTGTGTGTATGTGCAGAGAGTCTGCAGCGGTGTGTGTGTGTGTGTGTGTGTGTGAAGAAATGTTTGAACATTTAAAGTAAAATGCTTCAATCTGGTGCGGATGGGAACGATTAATCGAATATTCGAAATTATTCAGGTATTCGAATAATTATTCAGGTATTCGAATATGATTTATTAATATTATTTATTTTTTGGGAGGGATGCCTAAGTTGATTACATATGATCAAATTGAATAATTCAATGTATACGACAGTGCAGGCACGCCGGATTCATTTTAGAATTGGGGGGGCCAAAAAAAGTGCGTGTGTATGGCTCAATTCCAAACCACACCTTACACTCTACCCCTACACACTCCCCCTCCGTGACGGAGTGAACTCCGTGGAGTGACACATGAGGCTCCCTCCCGTCAGATGGAGGGAGTAAATACAGCGGCAAGCTTTGGGACAAACTCCCCTCTCTCCGGCCGAAACAGGAAATACCGTAATATGTAGGCCTAACAACGGTTTCAAATCAGCATCTCTTTGGCAAAAAATGTAAATGAATAACTCAAATAAATAACTCCAAACATCTTTAATTGTGTTACTTTTTTGTAAAGCTCTTTTGTTTTAAACCTGATGTTTATAAGCTTCTTAGTTTTTGCAACAGTCTGTAAATATACACAACTTTATAATAAAATGCACACATTTACCTTTTTCTAGACTACAGGTATGATCCTAAGTTAAAAAAATATGAGGTTATCATGAGGTTGTTAACATTGCAATTTATCACTTTAGTGGTTTTGCAAATAATTAACCACTCTCTGCTTTTGTACAATTCTGCGTTGAAGTACCTTCTCTTTGCCCAAATAATCTACTAGCTGTACAGCTTTACCCGCCTCAATTTCCCGACAACAAACCTCCATGCAGTCGGAACTGAAGTTACCTACTGTAACTCCAGCTTCTATGAGTATTGGCGAAGCCCTCTAAGGCTATCGCTATTGGGTAATCCCCCTGCGCACCCGCGCAGCACTGAAAACACTTGTAAGCCACGCCCGCCCGCAAGGTGGGCCCCACCCTCGGCCTCCCTTCCGGTATAAATAGGAAGGAGGCCCGACAATCTGCTCCCATGCAAAATAACTTTTCTTCAGCTATTCGTGGAGCCAGTGGGGCCCAGCACTTAGAGGGCTTCGCCAATACTCATAGAAGCTGGAGTTACAGTAGGTAACTTCAGTTCTATTTTGTATATGGCTTCGCCCTCTAAGACTATTGCTATTGGGTTAAGGGTGAAGCATGATGTAGTCTGTGCCCCACTGGATCCGCCCGGTAGCCTACTAGAAGCACAGACACACCCGCTCAATAACAACCCATGCCTATTGCGCCATGCGTTATGGCGCATCACTGTCCCTGGAATATAGCATAACATGAATATTCTCCATGAGGGGACGAAGGCTGGGAACAATACATACCTGCCGCTGTGAAAAAGTAGAGACGAAGGTCATACTTTGTCCAGTGACAAAAAAAGGGGGAATCGCAGCTCTCTGCGTGCAGATAGGCAGGAGAGCGCAGAGCTGGGTTCCTGATATCACTCACTCCGACAGGACACTCCGTACCAAAAATGTGTCAGAGGAAAAAAAGGAAAACATCCCTCTCATAAGAGGGGGAAAAAAAGGGCCGCTCTCCGCGTGCCGAGAGGCAGGAGAGAGGCGCACAGCTGGATCCCTGACGTCACTCACTCTGACAGGACACTCCGTACAGGGTGTGTCAGAGAGGAATGAGAGACATCCCTCAAATACAATTGAATAAATGAACAGGGGGAAGACCAAGATGCAGCAGTGCAAATGTCTTCCACTGACGTTCCTCCGTGCAACGCCGTGGAGGAGGACATTCCTCTGGTGGAGTGCGCATTGATGTTCTCCGGGGGATCCAACCCCGAGGAGACATATGCTTGCGACACAGCCTCACACAGCTAGTGTGACAGCCGTTGTGCAGATAGAGGCTGCCCTAACGAGCGCTCTCTATAGTGCACAAACAGGCGCTGAGAACGGTGCCAGGCAGCAGTGCGCGCCACATAGCCGGGCAGCGCGCGCACAGGACAGAGGAGATGAGACGTGGCTTCTTCCCCTGACCTGTGAGGAGGGGGGAATCAGCCAGCCCGGGTGATCACTCTTGACCTAAAGAGTCGTGATGACCTTAGGTATGAAGCCGGGATAGGGCGTAAAACAGCTGAACTGCCATCTCCTTGGATCCGGAGACATGACGGAACCACAGAGAGAGCAGACAATCACTCATCCTTCTCGCTGCTATTAGAACCAAAAGTAATAGCCTACTTTGGCTGATAACAGTTTAAGGGGAATCTGATCCAAGGTTCAAATGGGGCTTTGCTTTAGTGTGCGTAACACCAAAGCCAAATCCCACTGCGGCGCCAGTGCGCGTGACCCGCCAGTGTGCGTGACACAGGTCTGAGTCTCCGTACTCCTCGCATAAAACGACTGCTGCGTTCTGCGAGCCCCTCTGTTCAATTCGCCGGGAATATACATTGCTCTGATGGAGAGCAACGTGTGTGCGCGCCCAGAACAGCAGCCGCCTGGCTGCGTTCAGAAGCTGCGCAGATCGTACTCCTCCCTGGCGATTGAGGTAGGCTGCCGTGGCCTGTTGTCTGTGCAAGTCAACACATGTCTGATTGTACAGCAACAGGGCGCAGTGCTGGAATACTTCCCAAACCGGAGAACAGCTCCAGCACATTTACCTCTGACGCACGGGGTCGATGCGAGGGCGAATGAACCACCTGGAGACTCCTCCTGTGGGGGAATCCCAGGGGATTTCCTGTATCCCATTGAACTGTGGGGGGGGAGAGGCGAACTGCAGGACGTATCCTCTGCTGATCAGCCTGCTCATCCATCTGTCCATCAGACACACGCGCTGCCACTCTGAGAAACACTCTGAGAGCGGGCGCACGTGCTCGAGATGTGTTTTTGGTCGTCATGGTGACGAGCCACGCCAGAGCCCCTGCCGCCGCTGCCCGTGAGGCAACCCAAGGTGTGCTTGGACCGAAAGGGTTGCGCGGGGGCCTCCACACGCTGCGACCCGTGTGTACGAGGCGTATCTCGGACAGAGGAATGCCGCGAGCTCTGTAGTTTATTAACCAACAGGTTAAAACCAGGCTTTAGCAACGAGCCCTGCTGGCTATTAACCGACAGGTTATAGGCAGCTGGTTTACACAGGGCGTGAGGCAACCCAAGGTGGGCTTGGACCGAAAGGGCTGCGCGGGGGCCTCCACACGCTGCGTCTCACTCCGACTCTCATCATGAGGCGCGTACACGCTCAGGGGATGCATGGAGGTGTGTGCAATGCTGCCCAAATGAGGCGTTATCACGGCGCTCATGGGTTTATTATGGCCGTGTGTACGAGGCGTATCTCGGACAGAGGAATGCTGTGAGCTCTGAAGTTTACTAACCAACAGGTTAAAACTGGCAGGCTTCTGCAGCGAGCCCTGCTGTCTACTAATCAACAGATTAGTGGCAGCCGGCTTAATTAGCGAGCTCTGAAATGTATTAACCAACAGGTTAAAACCAGGCTTTAGCAACGAGCCCTGTTGGCTATTAACCGACAGGTTATAGGCAGTTTACACAGGGTGGGAGACACGTGAGAACTACTTGACACTGATGACTCAGACAAAATGTTGGAAAATAAACAGCTTTTATTCTCCTCACTAGGGATGGATACCGAGAACCGGTACTAAGTCAATACCGGTACCTGATTGGACGGTATCGGTATACCGTTAAGCCGCTGGACAAACGGTGCTGCTATCTGTATATGTGTTACGTCTACTTCCTTGGTTTAACTTTAAACCATTCTGGTTGGTTGGGAACCCTCATCCCGTGTGATGTATCCGGTTTGAGACCCCTCTGATTGGCCACTGTAAATGCCACTCGTCATGTCTCTCAACAGCGCTCTTATTATTGTTGTGAGACTCCCGCAGGCATGGCGGACAGAGTGAAGCGATCGAAGGTCTGGGTGCACTTTTTAAAAAAATGGTGGCGATAGTGCAAGGTGCAATCTATGTACTCAATTAGTCGCGTGTAAAGGGGGTAACACAAGCAACTTAATGAAGCATTTGCAAACGAGACACTCATTGAATCTAAAACGGTGCTCTAGTGCTAGCGGGCTTCAGCCACGCCGTGTGTAAATGTGCCCTGAGCGAAGGCTCGCAGGCAGGTTAGCTGCTGCGCACGGGTAATATGTTTTGTTTACCTGAGTGAAGTCTTGCAGGCACATCACCTTGTCTTTTTTTAGTTTATTAACACTGACAGTGTGTTAATATGAGCTCCTACACCTATAATAATTTGGCCTTTCATTGCTTCTGAGAAGCTAATGTATAAGTTATACAGTTATTTCTGCAAGAAAATTACAATACAATTACTGTTTAATCTTCACATCTTGTATTCATGTCTATATTTTTGAGCACCAAATTATTGAAAAGTATCGATAAGAGTATCGAAAAATACCGATACCGATAAGCAGTACCGGTACCGGTATCGATAAAATCCTAACGATACCCATCCCTACTCCTCACAATCCCCCCCAAAACCGTCACAAACGGCTCTGCTTCCCTGGTGGCTCTCGTGGAGCAGGCCAGGAGCGGGGGTGCCTCACTCCCCTTCTACTCACCGCCGGAAGACCCTGTCTCTGGGGTGGCGGGGGAGCGGAGACGTGGGACGGAGCCCCCGCAGCCGAAGGGCGAGCCTGACGTCGTGGCTGCGGCTGTTGTTTCTCCGCTTGCGGCCTCTGCCGCCGCTGTGGCCGGGGGCGCTGCGGTTGCTACGAGCGTTGATGCCGCTGCGGACGCTGAGCAGGCTGAAGCCAGCTGACGTGCTGGCGAATGTCGTCCGCTTGTTCTGCGGCCGTCTTCATGGCTTCCGCCATGGCGTGGAACTGGGGTCCGAACAGCCCGTCCGGGCTGATTGGAGCGTTCAGCAGCACCTTCCTGGCCGTGTCCGTGATGACCGCCTGCTGCAGCCAGAGGTGGCGCTGGATCTGCGTCACCCACGCTGTAATCCTGGCCTGAGAGACAGCTACGGCCGCCTTGCTGATCTCTGCCGCCTCATCCGCGGCCAAGGTGTTGGACCGCTCCACCAGCGTCACCACCGAGTTCGAGAGCAGCGCGATTTTGTTCGCCGCCGCCGACGCCTGGAAGGCACACTGGTGCACCCGGTCGGCCTGGCGGGCAACATAATGGTCTCTGGGGGCGGCCAACGTAGGACGCCGTCCGGCAATCAAGTTGGCCTGTTCTACCCCGAAAAACGCCGTCAGGCTCGGATCCAGAGAAGGGGAAGCTCACATCTGTAAACCCCTCCACCTTGGTGAGGGGAACAAATGTGGCCACTGGAGCCTTCAGGGCCCTCGAGTTTGCCGCCGACCCCTCCTGGTACTTCCTGATGGCGGGAAAACGTGGCCAGGTTGGGTCACTCCTGACCGTCTGCACCCGTGAGAAAACTCCGGCCATATCGTCCGGAGCACACCTCCCCTGAGCCAGGGGAACGGGGAGATTTTTGCAGGCAGTTGCCTTGCTAATAATTTCCGGCAGTTCCCCTAAAATGCCACCTATCGTTGGTAGCGCTGTGGCAGCGGAGAAGTTTGGAACCGTGCGTTCGGCCGCCAACCTGACACCCTGCTCCGACTCTGTCTCCCCTGTCTGAGGGAGAGGAGGGAGGGGGGAACCGAATGGTGAACCGTGGAGGGAGGCAGGGTAGGAGTCGTCCGACTACAAGTGTTTTCAGTGCCGCGCGGGTGCGCAGGGGGATTACCCAATAGCGATAGCCTTAGAGGGCGAAGCCATATACGAAATACAACCAGCCTATTTCGGTTCAACAACGGCGGCGGTGGTGGCGGCGGCGGCGGTTTTGACAGTTTCTGCGGCCGCAGATGCTGCTTTTGGGTTCATCTGGCTTCGCTGTTCGAAGAAGGTCCAGGCTCCGGAGATGTGGACGTCAGGGATGTGACCTTCCAGTTGTTAAATTTAAGTTTAGATTGACTGTATTTAGTTTTCTTCTGCGCTGGTTCTTCTGACATGTTTGCAAGTGTAGGCTATATATTCTTTCTATCTAGGTTAACGGCTGACACACAGAACAACCTAACAAATAAAGTAAACAACGTAACAAATAAAAGAATCTAAGCTTTTTTATTGGTTGTAATTTACATGGATACATTTGAAAGGTGTGACAATGTCCTATTTGATTGGGTTAAAATGTACATATTCTTCCTGTTATGTCTGCCTGCTTTATTTTACCTAATGCAAAGTGACCTGCTCCATCGAAATCAGTCGCATTGACCCGAAGACACATATTGATTCCTAGCTTTTTAATGATATCAGGATTGTTTTTGTAGGCTACCCCAAATATTAAGCAAAATATGTCACATTATATAATGACTGTTACAGAGTCATCATTTTGAGAAAAAGGCCTTTAAAGTTTTCTCTTCTCTGGAATCCATCGATCTGATTGATTATTAGCGGAGCAAATGATCAAAATACTACGGAGGGAAGATATTTTCGTTTGGATTACTGCACTCACGGGAAACACCGGCTGTTGTTATGCCGTTCTCCGCTTGTTATGACGTTACAAGCTTCAAACCTGTATTTATCATCTGAATTTGCCAAAACAAGTTTAATATTCTGAAAGCCAAGACTTTGTTTATTTGAAATCAGATGAAAACAAACTGTAACGGACCCTGTCGTGTTATCTATGATTACTATATGCCTTACATTCATAATTTCAGCGGGAGGGAGGGGGAGCGGCGCTGTGGAAGAGCAGAGCAGTGAGAGGCGAGCTATGGTCTTCCCTTTACAAGCTTAAAAAAGTTGTGTAGCTACTGAGATTGAATATATATAACAATAACAAATAACAAAATATACACAGCTAGATCAGATCGCGTTTTAGATGCGACTTTAGAGTAGAGGGGAATTATTGAAACGGGATTTTTACAGTGTTCCGCGCCGCGATACGTGTGTGTTTGTGTATTTTTGCGTTTGTGTGTATTGTGTTTGTTTCCCAGAAACACCGGCTGTTGTTATGCTTGCAGTGACGTTAAATTACTCCGTTCTCCGCTTGTAATTATGCCGTTACAAGTTTCAAATTTGTCGGCCTATTTATCATCTGAATTTGCCGAAGCAGTTTTAATATTCTGAAAGCCAAGAATTTGCTTAGGCCTATTTGAAATCAGATAAAAACCAACTGTAACGGACCCTGCCGTGTTATCTATGATTACTGTACCTTACATTCATAATTTCAGCGGGAGGGAGGGGGAGCGGCGCTGAGGAACAGCAGAGTGGGGAGTGAGAGCTGTCATCTTCCCTTTACATCTTACAAGATTCAAACATGCCTGTAGCTAGTGAGATTGAATATAACAATCAAAAATAACAAAATATACACAGCAAGATCAGATCGCGTTTTAGATGCGACTTTAGAGTAGAGGGGAATTATTGAAAAGGGATTTGTACGCGGCATCTGCTGCTGCGAAAATGTGGGGCAGGGCTGAAAAGTGGGGGGGCCAGGGGGCTTCCGGCGCCCTTGCGACAGTGCCATAGCTAAATGTGTTAGGTGACGTCTAAAGGTGTGTTTTGCTCCGCTCACCAGTCCCTCACAGCGGGCAGAGCTGCAGGTGCTGATCTCTCTCTCTCTCGCGTCCGGTTATACTTCACTCGTGTTTATGTCCAAATCCATCAGATCTAGCTAGTTCTAGCCAGCGCCGTATAGACTGAGAGTTACGTCATCTCCGTTCACTCCAATGGACCACTTTTTTTACAGCAATGGCAGATCGTGGAGCCTCTCAATCGTTCCCCGGAAGTTAGCGCCAAGGCTAGCAGAGCTATAGAGTTGCAGCATAATAGACCGTTCGTGACGGACTTTTAAAGGTAAGAAGAAGTTTAAAGATTTATATTGCGGATATTATCAGTACATTTGATTCAAATTAACATATGTATTAAAGGATGTCAGTGAATTATCCCTAAATTAGTAGATTTAGGGAACGTTTACAGATAACAGATAAAGCTAGGATTCCGGATCAAGTTAGCAACACACGTTGAACAGCCTTTTTAATTGTAAATTCCGTTCTCTTAATGTCATTTCGTCCAACGTTGTTGAATTAGAGAAGAGGGGCTTCTAAAAGGGATTGTATGCGGGGGTGGAGGGAGTTAAATATTAGATAAATATAACTTTGGTGCGTGTAAGAGTGAGTGTTTTTAGCAGAGCCATATTGTGTCCTTGTGATTATGTTGATGATTACCTGTCTGTATAATGTTGCAGCTCAGCTGATTTTGGATTGATGGCAAAGGGAGAGGGACTTAAGTGAGAGTGAAAACACAAGGTAAGTTTAATACTACTGTTTTATATAAGTAAGCATACTAAACATGTATTATATCACTGTATTATATAAGTAATCTTGTTAGTAACCTACTGTCTGGCAGGTGGAGGGGCAGTGATGTTACAGGTGGAGGAGCAAAACTGCAAGACTGCAAACTCACAAGACAGAGAAATCAAAGTTTGTTCTCCAGAGAAGAGGTTGATTTCACTTAATTTATTTCATATTTTCTAAAGATGTGGAAATGGCAAAAAAAAACAAAACTTGAGAGCTGCAACCAAGACAACTGTAACAACATGAGTAGAGAGCCACCAAGGTTTTTCAAGTCCCTCTCTTACTTCATTTTGCCAACCCAAATGTCCAGGTACATGACGGGACACCTTGCTTGTTTTTGTTGTTTGCGCTCCTCTGGCTGGGTGCTGGCAGGTGGAGGGCAGTGATGTTGGCAGGTGGAGGGGCAGTGATGTTACGGGTGGAGGGGCATTGATGTTAGCTGTTACACACCAGGCTCAAACTTAACACATTGCATCCTTCTTTGCAGTGTCCTTATTCCTGGAAGGGGAATCTGCAATTCCTGCAGAGTTTTGTAACCCGTTGGTCCGCACGCAAAGCGAATTTTTAAAGCCTTCTTAATTGTCTCATTGCTCCATTTCATCCCCTTTGTGGTGAGTCTGCCTAATGCCTTAAGTTGGTCTTTTTAAAACGTTTTCTTATATTTGTTGTCCCTACTTTTCATTGTTTTCTTGAGAGCTGCATTTTCCTTCCTGATTTTTCTTAGTGCAGACTTTGCTTTTTTGGGGATTCCTTCTTGGCTCTTTAATTTTCTCTTTAATTTTTTTAATAGATCTGTTTGACTGGCTGCTGGTTCCCTCGTATGCTTACTGGCTGCTGGTTCCCTCGTATGCTGACTGGCTGCTGGTTCCCTCGTATGCTGACTGGCTGCTGGTTCCCTCGTATGCTGACTGGCTGCTGGTTCCCTCGTATGCTGACTGGCTACTGGTTCCCTCGTATGCTGACTGGCTACTGGTTCCCTCGTATGCTGACTGGCTACTGGTTCCCTCGTATGCTGACTGGCTGCTGGTTCCCTTGTATGCTGACTGGCTACTGGTTCCCTCGTATGCTGACTGGCTGCTGGTTCCCTCGTATGCTGACTGGCTGCTGGTTCCCTTGTATGCTGACTGGCTGCTGGTTCCCTCGTATGCTGACTGGCTGCTGGCTGAGTGGGTGGTGTCCACCCTCCCTGTCTCTCCTCACTAGCCATGTCCTCTCTTTCTTCACCCTCACTTTCCTTTCTCTCAGGCTCCTCATCCCTTCTTCCCTCAATCTTTGAGACTAATGTAAGTAGAAGACATGGCACTGTAGATTTTCGAACATTTAAAATATTATACCACTTAAAAATAAGAAATATGACTTTTGTTACTAAGAGTTCATACTTATTATACCTGTGTCACCTTTCACACTATAGCTGTGATCATGAGCTATGGGCTTTGTAGATACAGGTCCCGGGGTGAATCGTGGTGCAGGGGCCCTTCTCTTTTTGACCACAGGGCGATGCACAAAGATGGTGGGTATAGCCTCTGCTCTCAGCCTAGTCTTGCCCTTTTTTGTCTTGACGAACTGGTCTGCATCAAAATGTGCCTGCGGAGTGACTTGAGGTTACTTCACACACAGAACAACTCAGTTTTGTCTGCCCACATACATATTCCATAGTGGTTGAATACACAGTATTAGGAAACACTTTATACTTACTGGACATGTTATACTCATTACATACTGTATATAAAATATGACCAAGAATGTGAGACAACTTTATAGAAATTCATATCACATCTGTTACTGATGCCATTTGTCATACTTTGTTAAACTCACAAATAATAAAGTTCCATAACTTCAGTTGGGAACAAAGACCACACCTTATCTCCCCAAGGCAATTTCCCATCCAATAGGTGTGCTATATAGGTGTGTATAACCCTTTCTCCTGTCTGTTACTCCCTCTTTCAGTACAAGAACCAGAGGGGGATTCAATGGAGCCTGAATACCTGCATTGAGACCCTCACCCTGCACCCTGAGTCTCAACTCTGTGTTTTTCAAGCCTTTCCCTGTTTTTTTGTATGAAACAAAACATTAAGCTTTCCCAATGGTGTGGTTTTCGTTTTGTGAAAAAGTGCAAATGCAGTATTTGTATATAATAACCTCACATATTTTTTGCTGTTGGTCGTGAAATTGCTCCTGCTAACTTGAGCCAGCCTCTTTTTCCTCCGCTCTGTGTCAGTGGGGAAGCCGTACATTCTTACTCCTTTCTTGGAGCGATCTGAGCATCCCCAGGCAGCACAGCAAACCATGGTGGCGACTAGGAGGCATCACAGCAAACCAGGACAACACGGAGGAAAAGGCACAGACAAAATGCATGATATGCTATTCAATGTTTATTGAATTCCATGTATTTGCAATGGATGTTCAGTGTTTCCCACAGATCTGAAATATACTTGGGGGGGAAGGTGCCAGGGGGGGGGGGCTGCGAGCGGTGTGAGCGGACCACGGGGCGGGCTTTGTGACGTGCAACACATGTGACAAACAACAAGTTTTAACAACAGGTTTATTCATTAACTTTACATTACTGTATGGCAATATTCATTTTGTACAAAGATGGCACTGTTTGTCAGAGCACTTAATCCGTCTAGGTTTGTTGAAGAACAGCTCCAACGCCTGTGTGTATGAGAACGCCTCATCCCATCCCGCTGGTCCACTGACTGCTATCCGCATACATGCAGCCAGGTGCTCCCCTTTCAGTCGGTTTCTCATGTCAGTTTTCATCTGTAAAACAGACAGTTTGTTTTAAATGAACTATACAGAATGACATGCAAGACACGTACCCTGTTCATCGTAGAAAAATCCCTCTCGCAGTTTACACTGGAGACAGGGATGACCAACCCCGCTGAAGAGAGAAGGCTGAGGTTTGGGTATATTTCTGCCCATTCGTCCTTCTCACTGGCCAGGAGCTGCATGATCTCAGCTTGTGTCTTGTCCTTCAGAGATTAGCCAAGGCAGGGCAAATGAGTATACAGTATAATTGAAACATTTACAGATGTCAAAACAAGCAATTCTAACCGTCAAGTTCATATTAATTTAGGTATTTACCAACCTTAAATGTTCCTTCAAGAACATGCTGCTTGTAGGAGGTCCACTCTTGGATAACTGTGGCATCCTGCCCTGGGATGAATTTGTTGGCAAGGGTCTGCAACATTGAAATGTTGGTTACATCATTGGAGGTAACTGCCTTTGGACCCAGGACACTGAAGGCCCCCAGCACTTCAATATGCTGGAACCTGCTCTCAATGTTGCTCTCCAGGCTGCAGATGTAAGGTTTGAGGACCTGGAATGATATTATAAATGTTTCAGTTCAAGGAAAATAAATATTGGAATGTAAAAGTAAGAAGGGATGTATTTACATCTCTGACAAATCTGGCCCACATATCTTCCCGGGGGCGCTCCCCTCCTGATCCTCTCCTCCTCTCCGGCAATGCTAAACGCCCCAAGTCCACCTGGGTTGTCCAAGTCTTGGTGTAGGCGAGCAAGGAACGTTCCGGGGAGTGGGGTCTCGCCTGCCTCCAGAATTCTCCTCAGAGTAACAAGTGTGACTGGCACCTAAATGTGGAAAAAGACAACAATATGATAGGATGGATAATGCAAATAACTGGGAGCATCAAATGCATTTCTTTGTAATCTACCTACTCCTTTATGTGGAGAAAGTTCACATCAGCTCTCTGAAACAGCTTAGACAGCATTGCAATGTGGGGCAGCACATCTGCCTGAAGGTAGAGGGCAGCCACAAAGCGGTATGTGGCACAGACATTATAGACCTTTGGCCACTGGGCACTTCCTTGTGGTTGCTTCTTCCGCCAGAGCAGCCAGCACAGCTGTAAGGTTCCTCTGGAGGTTTTGAACGGCTAGGTGCTGCGATAGCCACCTTGTATCTTTCACCTCCTAACAACAAGTAGAAACACTGGTAAGTAAAATATATGTAAATAATATGACACCACAATAGTATTATGAAAATAGGTGAAAACACACCTTGACTTTCAAGTCGTTCAGACCAAGAGTGGTAGCGGCAGCACTCAGTGTGGCTGACCTATTTGCACTATTTTGGAAGAATAGGTGCAGTCCCTGCAGGTGGTTCCTGAAGTTTGCCATATACCTGACAGCATTTGAGGCATCTTTGCATGCCAGTGTTAGTCTGTGAGCAGCACACGCTACAGAAACCAGCTTTGGAAAACTGTCTGTGAGCTGCTTTGCCACTCCATTCAGACGGCCTAAGTTTAAGAATTAAATGCAGTGTTGAGGGCGTCATTTTGTTTCCTTTAATAACAGCTGACAATACACATTTCACACAATCCATTAGATTTAACCATAAACTCCATATCCGTCATCACTGATGCACCGTCTGTCCCGAGTCCATAGAGCCTGTCTACCGGGAGATCCTTCTTCTGTAGTACACTCTTGATGGCAGCAACAACGCTGTCAGCTTTCCCATCTTCCAGAGTTACCAGGTCAAGGAAGTGGTTGAAAACATAACCCTCTTTATCCAGGTGTCTAAAATAAAAATGTATAGGTTTTCACACATATTAATAAATATTAAGTTTAACTAGGCCTACATCTTTATTTAAATGCACATCATTCCTTTAAAAAATACCCCACCTAACATGTAAATCCAGCTGGCGGTTTACAGATACATCTGTGGTTTCATCAACCTCTAGACCTGATTGCTTGAGATGACCTTATCTCTTCCAAAATAGGCGACTCTACTATCTCTGCAAGGATCTCCAGCATTTCATCCACTATTCTGTGTGATTGATCATTGTTTCTTTGATCCACCTGAGAAAAAGACATCATTTAACATTTAGCTGGTCAAAGTTCTTAGTTTCACAAGCATCATTTTGTACTAGGTTTACCTTCAGATTTTCAAAGTAATCACAACCCAAAAGCTGAGCTAAACTTAAGAGCTTAGGGTAGTTGTTGTGGTGAGCCATCTCATTCTTTACTAGCCAGTAAAGACATTTGAATCCACCTATGACGGCCTCATGCTCCATAATAACTGTGGGCTCAAAAGCCTGCATCACTGAGTAGCCTAGACCAAGGGCAAAGACATAATTCATTATATGAGCCAAACATGGTTGATAGGTTGTAGAAATTAGCTTTACATAAAAAAATGATATACCTGATGCAAGTGAGACCTGATGCTTTACACCAGAGGTGCCCAGTACGTCGACCGCGGTCGACCGGTCGACCGCGGGGGCAATGCTGGTAGATCGCGAGTCATTCATAAATTAAAAAAAATCCAGCTCCGTTAAAATAGACAAAACAGGTTTTGATCCCTCCTCCTTTGGCCTCCCTGCCACTTAATTCAGGAGTTGACTTGATTGACAGAAAAAGCGACCTATTGCTTTCCAGTCTGTTAACACAGAATGCAAAGCGATACAAAATCAGTCAAGTGCCGGGAGAGACAAACAACAAAATGAGTGCGGGAACGAGCAAAAAGCTAAAGACATACCACTTCCACACAGAATGGGAGGGAGAATCTTTGTTTGTGATGTCACATTCAAAGGTTATTTGCCTTATTTGTAAAGCAAGCGTCGCTCTGCCAAAGAAAGGTAACGTGGAGAGGCATTATCGGAGTGTTCACAAGGCATATGACAGCGACTTCCCTCCGAGTAGCGAGTTGAGAAAGAGAAAGGTCATGTATTATTGCTACACAAACATTATCTCTTAGTCTTAGTGTCGCCAACTCGTTTCTAACATGCAAAAAGACAAACAAATGCGTCTATGGTCGGTGTATTTTCGACCTTTCCAATCCAGAAGAGATCTCTCTCTCCCCCGTCAATTTGCAAGGGGGCGGGGCAGTTTACACACACGCAGCTGCTACATGCAGCAACACACGGAGGAGATGGTGGAGAGAAGCGCGCCAAGGTGTGGCTACATGTTACCCGTCTTGAGGTGGACAATGCTCGTCACCAAAAGAGTTTAGCATGTAAGGGCGGTAACACGAGCAATTTGTCTAAACATTTAGCAAAAGTGCACCACATTCAGACGGAGGAATGCACCGGGTTCGACTGTCTTTCGAGTAGCTCTGTAGCCCCATCCACGAGTAACGTTTCCACGTCAGGTGTTATGTATGATAGCAGCAACACACGGAGTTAACTACATTATACAAACATGGGTTAATGATTAGAGGTAACTGAGTTATTTATTTTGTTAAAGTTTCAGCTATTCTGTTTCCAGTTCTGTCATCAGATTATTTAATAAGATTTGTTAAAACATTGTTGTTTCTTTTGATGTGAAATATTATTTATTTAATTCAAATAAAAAGCAATGTTAATTTTGTTCACAATTTGTTAAGTTAATTTAATAATATATGTATTTTTGAATCAAGTATTCATCTTTATTGTCTTCATTGTTAGTTTCCACATGCCTAAAACAACCTCAAACTAAATCTAAAAGTTGATGGCTAAATAAGAGCGTTTGAGAAATTGTGCAAGGCACACAGTAGTAGTCCGAATAGTCGATTAATCGTTTCATTAATCTATAGATTAATCGATAATCAAATTAGTCGTTTGTTGCAGCTCTATTGTAGTTATCCCATGTAAAAATAAAACGTGTTATTCAGCAACCCTTGCAATTTGGGTTTTTATTTTTGGTTGGTAGACCTCGGTTAGCTGGTCATTTCAAAAGTAGCTCACCAGCCAAAAAAGTGTGGGCACCCCTGCTTTACACTATATTGATGAGGCTCTGAGGAGATGTGGCGCTCGATATAATCCTTGCGGAAAACAAGAATCCCAACTTCTATGAAAGCCCATTTTAAGGGGCCTTTCTTTATTGGAGGCTTGTGTTGCCTGCAGATTCGGCAAAACATTCCTTTTTAAAAAGAAAAACGTGTTAATTCTTACAATAAATAAGTTTTATTACAAATATGAACTTGCAAATGCCATTCATACCATGCTGGGTGAGGTAGAGCTAATTCTTGAACTGTGGCATTTTGAGCCAATCAGGGTTCCATCCTGAGTGGCGATGCTTGGAATCTGAAAATAATGCATTGGTATTACTGCATTTAAATGGTAGAGTTCTCCTTGCTATTATACTATGTCTGTGTCTGTGTCTGTGATGCTTGGAACTGTGCTGCTTGTTCACCTGCACCTGCTTGTACCACACTGGGACCTGCTGCTGCTTGTATCACACTGGGACCTGCACCTGCTTCTACACTGGGACCTGCTGCTGCTTCTACCACACTGGGACCTGCTGCCTCTCCCTCAGTACTCTGACTAGTTGTGCCAGCATCTTCACTGACCACCGGCTAGAATTGAAAACAAGCTTGAATCTAGTTTGGTCTCTGCATTGCAACTCACTGTTGACTGCAATTGTATAATTTCAGGTCAAATGAACCGACATATATCATTATTGAGACTTATGCATTTATTATTGCCATTGCAAGCAAAATGCTAACATTGGCTAAGTTACCTGTGGTCTCTCCTCCTCTCCTCGTCTCTCCTCCTCATCCTCACGCCGTATTCTCTTAAAATATTTTTGAATACTCATATCTGAGGAGTAATGCAGGGGAAATTAACAGTCTAACCTTAGCTAAAGTTAATCTGTGTCCTTCTAACTGGCATAGCCCGAAGAGAAAACAAATTATAATCTTTTTTATATTTAATTTAGCACACGTAACTTGCACGCAGCAAAGTTGGCCTGGTTACGTTAAATACACTCTTAGTTGCCACTAACTTCAAATAATTCGAATCTCCTACCAAAGTCAGAAAACAGCAACACAATAAGGAGAAAATAGTTACTTTACCTTAGTGTCCGCGTCTTCTAAATTAACGTCGTCTTCTCCGTTTTTCGTTTCCCTCCACGCGATGGCAGCACGAACAGGAGGTGTCGAGCGAGGGATCATACACTAGTTAATCGATCGCAGAGCGAACAGGGGGGGATTATCGTCCCCTAGTTAATCAACCGCAGAGCGCACAGGAGACGTAGAGCGAGGGCTCATTGTCCATTAGTTAATCACTCGCAGATGGCGTCGCTCGCGGACGGATACATTTTTTTTTTAAAAGGTCCGAAATATACTTGGGCGGGCCTTAATATACCTGGGCGGCCCGCCCAAGTATTAACATTGTGTGGGAAACACTGATGTTCCTAAAACAACACATTTAACATCATCATCATCATGCTGCTGCTGCTGCCAGTCCTTTGATAGTCACCTGTGGGTCTCCTGTCCTTTCTGAAAGCCATAAAGATGACATTAGTCATTTAGATAACTTGTGTCCTCAATTACCATGGGATTACTGAAACTACCATGAATTTAAGAAAATGGTAGAAATGTATCTAATCTGAATTTTGAAGCATTCCTTTAGATCCCCTAAATATATCAATAAACATTAGAAAGTGATGCTCCTGACTACCATACAAGTTTAAGAAGATAATATTGGTTTTAAAGAATTCAAAGCTATAAACAGCAACAGGCTCTTTAACCAAGGCACTGTTAGCCTAACATGTAAACTAGTTGTTCACACTAATCCTAATATTATCACTTAATATTAGCAAATTCTATTTTATTTAAAAAAGAATATTGATGTAAATACATACACATATCGATTTGTTTTATAAATATTTCAAATCAAAACCTTTATTCACTAATAATTACCAAAAATCGTAGTTCTATCTCCTGTTATCAATGCATTCACATTGCCTGCCATGAACTTCCGGGGAACGATCCTCGTCTGCATGAACCACGTGACGATAACCGTTTTTGGACTTCCGCTGTCGTAACTCTTCTATCTATACGGCGCTGGTTCTAGCTAATGATATGGCTGCTGCCCCTCCCTACACGCAGATCACGCAGAATCAAACCTCATCTTATGCCCAAATGTGGCACAAATGCGCTCCGTAGCCGTTGCGAGGTTCCGGCGCTAACGGCTCCTACACACGGCGGCGTGCGTTGTCGCTTGCCGGCGGGGGGGGGCTGAAACTCGACCAACAACCAATCACATGAATCTCCCGCCCCAGACACACAAGCACGCGGTTTGATTGGCTAGAGCTTGTGTAACAGGCCCCGCTATGCAGGGCGCGATGACAGATAGTATTCATGCAAAACAGGAGAAATGATGAACAACAAATCCTTAGCTGCTCGTTTGGCGGGTCTTGCCAGAATGTATTATTCATTTGCCACACACACAATTGTTAATGTCCTTAACCATTTGACACAACACACACACAATTTGTAATGCCCTTTTCTGTCTTCAATATAAACACTTGTCCATATATATTCATGTCTTCAACATATTTGAAATAAACACCATGACTTAAAATAAGAATTTCTCTATTTAGATATTGATTTTGTAATCAAACCCTTTTAAATACCTTCCCATGTAAAGCATCATAATCTAATCTGTGCTAGCATTAACATCCCACAAGCATTTATGTATTAACTCTGACCATAGAACACATACAGATAATACAAAACACACACACAAAATACTTAGGATATAAACCCAGAAAATATGTAAGTACAAAATGTACAGGAGCTGTAAACAATTAGGCCTACATATACTTGCATTCACTTTGATCAAAGAGCTTATGCTACATTAAAATAGCGACCGCCATTACACACACACACGCACACACAGCAACCACGAGACAGTCTCCTACGCAGATTTGAAGACTATAAACAACGTCCAAACACCACTTCAAAAACTAGGAAATCATGACACAACACTACCGTGGATATTTATAACACTGACAATATGTATACAAAACTGACCTGCAAAACAGGAGAAATGATGAACAACGAAATCCTTGGTTGCTCGTTTGGCAGGTCTTGCCAGAATGGCAAGCCAACGGCAGCACCGTCTACACATCAGTACGTTTACGGCAGGCGCAAATCACAACAAACCCCTTTACGGCAGTGTTACCCTGCCATCGACTGCCCCCTGCTGTCCATTGTTAAACAGGTTTCTAAAATGATATTAAATATGAACATAACATTGTGATCACACACTTTGTGTGGGTCACACTTGTACTGGCATATGATTCGATTGGCTGACGCCTCCGTCGAGGCGGCAAAAGTAGAACATTGAATCGTGACATCACCCCATTCAAAGTGAATGGGCAGAAGCGTTGAAGCGGCAACGCACGCCGCCGTGTGTAGGGGCCGTAACGGAGCCTACACACGGCGGCGTGCGTTCATGTGATTGGTTGTTGGTCGAGTTGCAGGCCCCCCCGCCGGCAAGTGACAACGCACGCCGCCGTGTGTAGGAGCCGTAGAAGTTCATGAGCATGCTCCCCCGCCCCCTGTCAACACTCGCGACACATGAGTGGCCAGCCTAAACAACAATAAGCGCTGCTTGGCAACCGTGTGTGGCGGCAAAGTACATAGACTAGACCCTCCAGAAAAACGCGATCCTGCGATTGCAGAATTTAACGTATAATCAGCAAAAAAAACTTGTCTTGACATGAAGTAGTGATGATGATGACGCGACGTCATCAGCTCGCGCATCACAGAAAGTAAACAACACCGTAGAGTGAACGTGTGGAACTCACACGAGAGAGAAAACACCAAGATGAAAAAATCGGATCCATCTAATTTACTGACGAACATTTCTGCTAAAGACCGGGCAAAGCAGTACCCCGATTACTTTCACGAAAGTGGGGGGAGATTATTCTGCACCCCGTGCAACTGTGTGTTGGAGCATAAGTCTTAGAGAAAATCGACGGTGACGACCCACTTTGATTCATTCAAACATTCGAAAATGCTTTCTGCTGCTGCGGACAAGAAAGCCAAACAACTCACGTTCACCGAGGCATCAACCTCCAAAACCCTTTCGAGGGCTTCAAGAAACGAAGTGAGTAGCCTACAAGATTGAAGCTGGTCAGATAACGAACGAGTAAATGAAAACAGAATGAGGCGGAGAAGTGTGTGTGTGTGTGTGTGTGTGTGTGTGTGTGTGTGTGTGTGTGTGTGTGTGTGTGTGCGTGTGTGCGTGTGTGTGTGTGTATGAGAGAGAGAGAGTGTGATTAAAATAGCCCAATTTCTTTTAAAATAAATAAACATTGAATGTGTTTAATTGAATAGGAGAGGGGTTTAACGTTAGTGGGAGGTTGTGTGTGAGAGAGAATAAATAAGACAGCCCAATATTTAAAAAAAAACCTATTAATTTTCGCAACTTTCCGCATATTTCGCAACTTCCCGCAATTTCACCGTATAAAATCACATAAAAACCCTGCATTTTTTATCGCATAATCAAGGATCTTTGCCCGCGTTTTTCTGAAGGGTCTAATAGACATTTTGACAGGGGAGATTTAGTTTTGCAAGTACCATATGTGCTCGGGGTACCAGGGCCCTTTCTAATTTCTCTAGCTCCCCTCCTCGACTCCCCTCCTCGACTCCTATCCTCGAGACTTAGTCCCGCCCACAGGAGATGCGAGCCGAGGAGCCGAGGAGCCGAGGAGGGGAACCGAGGAGAGAAGGGGAAGCAGCAGGCGGTTAGAGAAATGAGAACTCCTCTCCTCTGAGCGGTGAAGGATTAAGTTGAATTATTTGAAGTATTAAAGTAACGTGTTATGGCAGGAAAGTTAAATCTGGTATATTCATTTTAATGTCACCTTATATATATTCATGTGTGTTAAATTTGAAGGGACAAAGTATATTTTCCCTCCCCAATATATTGAGGTGAAGTCTTTGTGTTTAGAGAGGGATGCAAGCAGGGGACATCCTAATTTGGGGATAGCTCCAAAACTCTGGAATGTTTCCCTCATAAAAGAAGAGGGTGCGTTACACATGTTTAGGGCAAATGTGTGTGTTTTCATTGCAGTAAATATATGTGCTGCATGATTACTGTTCAACTATACCTCTGTTTTTATTCTTTCATGTGCGGGTACTAAATGGCTACAAACATTGTGGAGAAATTAGCTTAAACATGTTTTATTACTCTATAGGAAATGGAAGCAGCTTTTATGACAGGGACGAGAGAGCTGGGGGAGGGAACATTCTTCTTGAGATTTTCAGCATGTCAATGATCAGGGAAATCTACTTGTTTTAAATAGATGTGTGTGGTTAATTACTTTGTATTAATAATAACAGTATGTGTAAAGGAAGCTGGAAATATGCAATGTGAAACCTTTTATTTGAAGTAAAGATGTGAACAATAGCTCAAATGGCGGGAAGGGGTGTAGGACAAATGAGTGTGTTCTCTATATTAGGCCTGTGTGAAGTTTGACTATTTGAAAAGCATCTCTAATACTGCTTAAGAGCATAGGTAATGTGTTCCTCGTTATTATTGATATGAAAGTGATTTACATGTATTACGTATATTTAGCCAACTATAACAACTATATCTTAAAACATACTTTTAACTTGTGTGTGGTAACCTGAGGGGGGAAGATGGACTCAGGGACAAAGGGCCATAAAGGGGATGTGTGTGTGCTGGCTGCAAGATGTGAAATAAGATAAGGAAACTTGTTGTTTAGAGCAGGTTCGTACCAGACACCAAAAGGTGTCTGGTCTTCGTCAAACTGAAAGAGACTTTTTGTTTCCGGGTTTCTTCTGCTGTGTCGCACTGATTGGGTGCGACAGGCCATGTGTTGGTCTCTCCCAATAAGATGACCTCTGGGGGAAAGCACGCACACACCTCCTCCTGTGTTTTAGTATGAAAGCCTGTGTTTTCCTTTGGTTCGCGCTCTTGTTTTTGACTGGCCGTTCCTGAGACCTGTCTCACACGTGGTAGAACCTGAGCCCGGAGTACTCTGCAGAGTGCTTCGTGATTCCTTTGTATTTGTATTGTTACCTTGTATCATTAAAACAAGATTATTGTTTCACTTGCATTCTGGTGTTTCTTAATCCCTTCCTTTTTACGAATTTACCCAGTTTATCAAACGACACGCGGAGACGAGGTTGGTTTTAAACATCCTCCAAATCTCCAACAGCGGTCATGTTAAAGAAACGTCCATTAATGATGACAGGAGGCACAGCAGTCCTCTGTCTGATGGACAGATGTGTTCATGACGACTTATATATTTACTTTTAATTCATTCACAGTGTGGTATAATGAGACAATAACAGGCTACAGATGCGGAAACACACACACACACACACACACACACACACACACACACACACACACACACACACACACACACACACACACACACACACACACACACACACACACACACACACACACACACACACACACACTTATATATTTATTTATATACAATTTCAGAATCAAACAGAGCACTCTCATAATAACGTAACACTATCAGAGACTGGATATATCCCCCCCCCCCTCCAGGGGCGGTTCTAGGGGGCGCCAAAAAGGTTTATGATTAAACAATTTCTTGGCTGACGGAATAGGCAGAAGTAACGATATTTGTCATTCTAGTCGGACCATTAGAGCAGGGGTCTCAAACACGTCGATCACGAGCTACCGGTATCTCGCAAGCCCTCAATAGCCTCCACTTTACAAATATGTTTTAAAAATTTTTTTAACACAAGCCGTCATCGCCACAGAGCCTCACAGCCTCTGTGAGCGAGCGAAAAAGAGAGAGAGAGAGAGAAAACTAGAGAGAGAGAGAGAGCTAGAGAGAGCACACCTTTGTCTATTTAATCTGTTGTAAAAAATCAAGGAGTCATTCCAATGTGTACTATAGGACAGTAAAAAAAAAACTGTTTGAAAGGGGAGTGATTAGCAAAATATGCATAGAAAGAAAGAATACTAACTATATGTAACATAAGATAAGAATAAACTAGTTTAAATGATTTGTTATTGGTTGTGGTCATATTCTAAAGATGTTTGGATTATTGAAAAGTATACAGCTCTCTTTCAGTGTTGAGAGCTGTATCCATAAATTAATTTTATGCTCAAAGTGTACCAAATTAATGCATTTAACTTCAACATTTAAAAAAAAATCTTCCTGGGGCTGCATGCCCCCAGATCCCCCTAGAGAAGTTGAGGTCCACCCCCAAATAAAGCAGGTTCAAATAATTAAATTGCATACATTTTATTTTAGTAAACACTGAAAACGGGTCCCACAGACCCAAAGACCACACAAAGGTAAGTATACAGTATAATAATGTGTAATGAAAAAAATACCAATAACTGCATTGCATTGTTTTCTTTGGTGTATGCGCAATTACTTCATACTGTCTTTGTCTTTTTCGTCCTGCATTTATTGTGCCCCCCTCAGAAAATAACTGCCCCATCCTGGCCCCCCCAGTCAAATTGGTCTAGAACCGCCACTGCCCCCCCCCCCCTCTCTGGTCGCTACAATGAGGAAAATAATTTACGGGCCAAAAGTTTTATTTACAAGTATTAAAAGTAAGCAGAGGACACCAAACCAACTGAGACCTGTCTGTCCGCTGCATCTACGCACACAGTGTACCACACACACCTACACCACACGAACCCACCTACAGCTCCTAAATCAGGCTACAGCCGTTGTGTATTTTATTATGTGAAGCACTAAATGGTTTTAGAAAAATATCGACTCTTTGTTTGTAGATATCTACTAAACTAAAGCAAGTAAAGAGAGTGGGCCTGTTATATATTGAGTGATGTATATTATACACACTGCTCTGCTTTCTGCACGGACCTCACAGCTGTTCACACTGTAAACATCGCGTTGCGATGAAAGCAGTTAATAAAATAATATCCAGGCGTCACGACTCTTTAGAGGTTTCTCAATACTCAAATTTCCCCTCCTCGACTCATCGACTCTTCAGTCCTCCGGTAGTGACCCAAAAATGAATTTCAGCGCGCCATTTTTAAGGACATCTAATTTCTCTAAATACACTTCGAGGACCGAGCATCGAGCATAGAGGAGGCTCTCTGGAGGAGCTCTAACCGAGGAGACACTGATGGGTCCTCCACGGCTCCTCCACGGATGCATTTCCGGGAACGGTGGAGGCATGACGCACGGCCGGACTTATCTCAGCCAATGACAGCTCTGCATGCATCCCTTGGATATTATTTTAGTAACTGTCTGCTTTCATCGCAACGCGATGTTTACAGTGAGAACAGCTGTGAGGTCCGTGCAGAAAGCAGAGCAGTGTGTATAATATATATACAGGACTGTCTCAGAAAATTAGAATATTGTGATAAAGTTCTTTATTTTCTGTAATGCAATTAAAAAAACAAAAATGTCATACATTCTGGATTCATTACAAATCAACTGAAATATTGCAAGCCTTTTATTATTTTAATATTGCTGATTATGGCATACAGCTTAAGAAAACTCAAATATCCTATCTCTAAATATTAGAATATCATGAAAAAGTATACTAGTAGGGTGTTCAACGAATCACTTGAATCGTCTAATTAACTCGAAACACCTGCAAGGGTTTCCTGAGCCTTGAAAAACACTCAGCTTGGTTCAGTAAACTAAATCACAAGTATGGGGAAGACTGCTGATCTGACTGCTGTCCAGAGGACCGTCATTGACACCCTCCATCAGGAGGGTAAGACACAAAAAGAAATTTCTCAAAGAGCAAGCTGTTCACAGAGTGCAGTTTCAAAGCACATCCACAAAAAGTCTGTTGGAAGGGGGAAATGTGGCAGGAAACGCTGCACAACCAAGAGAGATGACCGCAGCCTTAACAGCATTGTGAAGAAGAGTCGCTTCCAGAATTTGGGGGAGCTTCAAAGACAGTGGACTGAAGCTGGAGTCCAGGTATCAAAAGTCACTGTTCACAGACGTGTCCGGGAAATGGGCTACAATAGCCGTATTCCCATGGTCAAGCCACTTCTGAACTCAAGACAACGGAAGAGGCGTCTGACTTGGGCTAAGGAAAAGAAGCACTGGACAGTTGCACAGTGGTCCAAAGTCCTCTTTTCAGACGAAAGCAAGTTTTGTATTTCATTTGGAAGTCAAGGCGCCAGAGTCTGGAGAAAGGCTGGAGAGGAGCAAAATCCAAGTTGTTTGAAATCCAGTGTGAAGTTCCCACAGTCAGCGATGGTTTGGGGAGCCATGTCAGCTGCTGGTGTTGGTCCACTGTGTTTCATCAAGCCCAGAGTAAATGCAGCTGTGTACCAAGAGATTTTAGAGCACTACATGCTTCCGTCTGCTGAAAAGCTCTATGGAGATGAGGAATTCATTTTCCAGCATGATCTGGCACCTGCCCACAGTGCCAAAACCACCAGTAACTGGTGTACTGACCATGGCATTACTGTCCTCGATTGGCCTGCAAATTCCCCTGACCTGAACCCCATAGAGAATATGTGGGGTATTGTGAAGAAGAAGCTGAAAGACACCAGACCCAACAATGCTAATGAGCTAAAGGCCGCTATTGAAGCATCCTGGGCATCCATAACACCTCAGCAATGCCACAGGCTGATTGCCTCCATGCCACGCCACATTGATGCAGTAATCCGTGCAAAAGGATTCCCAACCAAGTACTGAGTGCATTAATGGACATTTTCAAATGTTTGATTGTGTTTTGCTGTTATAAATCTTTTTTTTTTACTTGGTCTGAGGAACTATTCTAATTTTTTGAGATAGGATTTTTGAGTTTTCTTAAGCTGTATGCCATAATCAGCAATATTAAAATAATAAAAGGCTTGCAATATTTCAGTTGATTTGTAATGAATCCAGAATGTATGACATTTTTGTTTTTTTAATTGCATTACAGAAAATAAAGAACTTTATCACAATATTCTAATTTTCTGAGACAGTCCTGTAGATTGAGGTCAATCACTGGCACTTTTTTTATTTTATTTTAAATGGTACAGTACACTTTATGTTGAACTATTTATTATGTTGTTGGTGCAACTGGCACTTTATGTTGAACTGTTTATTGTTTTGGTCAAGGTTATTGAGAGAGTTGGACTGAAATGTATTAGATTTTTTAAATCAACTGTTGGTAAATCAACAAAGTCTGTTATGGCCTCTGAAGCAACAGAGAGATGTTTTCTAATAGTCAGGGTTTCCAATCTTCTGAATGTACTTGAAAGTATTGTGTTTTACTTAAAAAACAAAGTGTTATAGTTTACAGAAGGTCTACCTACCTATAGGCTACCTGAATCTCTGAAATGTACTATATTCCTAAATATGCTATTGCTACACTTTATGGCAAAAATTGCACTTTTCTGTTGATCTTGGTTAAGTACCACCTTGAAAAAAATAAACAATGTTTTGTTGCTTAAGCTTATGTATTCAGTCATTATTCAATGGTATACTAAAATCCATGTGAAAAAAATTGCTTCTCACTGTTCTCAGATCAAATATTTATATGTGATTAAAAATGCGATTAATTGCGATTAATTAATTAATTACAAAGCCTGTAATTAATTAGATTACTTTTTTTAATCGAGTCCTGGCCCTAATAAATATATGTGTGTGTGTATATGTCCGCATCTCTAGCCTGTTATTGTCTCATTATACCGCACTGTCAATGAATTAAAAGTAAATATATATAAGTCGTCATGAACACATCTGTCCATCAGAGTGCTGCTGTGCCTCCTGTCGTCATTAATGGACGTCTCTTTAAAGTGAACGCTCAGAGGAGAGGAGTTCTCATTTCTCTAACCGCCTGCTGCTTCACTCCTCTCTCCTCGGTTCCCCTCCTCAGTGCTCCGCTCGCATCTCCTGTGGGCGGCACCAAGTCTCGAGGAGAGGAGTAGAGGATAGGAGTCGAGGAGGGGAAATTTGAGTATTGAGAAACCTCTTTTGAAACATCTCTGTTCCCGGAAATGCATCCACGAAGGAGCCGTGGAGGACCGTGGAGGACCCATCAGTGTATCCTCGGTTATAGCTCCTCCAGAGAGCCTCCTCGACGCTCGATCCTCGAAGTGCATTTAGAGAAATGAGATGTCCTTCAACATGGCGCGCTGAAATTCATTTCCGGGTCACTACCGGAGGACCGAGGAGTCGAGGAGTTGAGGAGGGGGATTTGATGAAATGAGAAAGGGCCGAGATCTCTCTCTCCCCCGTCTGTGTGCGAGGGGGCGGGGCAGTTTACACACACTCGGCCGCTACATGCAGCAACACACGGCGGGGATGGCGGAGAGAAGCGCTCCAAGGTGTGGTTAAATGTTACCCGTCTTGAGGTGGACAATGCTCGTTTAGCATGTAAGGGCGGTAACACGAGCAATTTGTCTAAACATTTAGCAAAAGTGCACCACATTCAGACGGAGGAATGCACCGGGTTCGACTGTCTTTCTAGTAGCTCTGTAGCCCCATCCACGAGTAACGTTTCCACGTCAAGTATTATGTATGCTAGCAGCAACACACGGAGTTAACTACATTGTACAAACATGGGTGAATGATTAGAGGTAACAGAGTTACTCTTTATTTTGTTAAAGTTATATTATATATATTTTTTGTTTCATTCGTCATGTTTATTTGAATTCCAATTATTTTCATTTTTAACGTGGCCCCTCTGGGCCATCTAAGCTAATTTACATATGGCCCTGAGCCCAATAGAGACTGCCCTGAAAAATGCGCGCTGACGAAATGACGCACAAAGGGTTTGGGGGGCCTCCCCCTAGAACATTTAGATTGTTGCAGGTCTTATGCTGTCTGGTGCATTCTCCTGAATTATAAGATGAACCACCACAATACTATATTGTACAATTTCTATTTTATTCTTCATTTCACTTGTTTGTTTGTTCTTGTTTGTTTTTGTTCGCTTGCATGCCCTGCATAGCTATAAGAAATACTTAAGTTGTTGGTCAAGAGTCAAAACACTTTCCATCTGATGAAGGCGAATGCCTTCCCAGATGTAAAAAAGTAGAAAACATTACATTCAGTTATAACTGCCAAAACAAACATTATTTACACTATTATGGCTCCTGTTAAAAATGTTTGTAATGTTATCTACTGTAAGTTGGTCGAACGAATGCCTCCTCCTCCGGAAGCTGACCGAGCAGACCCGAGCAGCAGTCGAGAGGAGCCGAGCGCATCCGCGAAGCACACAAAATGGCGACGTCAGAGTTCCCGTTAGCCGCAAATCTAAATCTCTCCGGTCAAAATAATTTCCCTTTAGCGCAATACCGCTTCAGTTGCGCCACTTATGTGACAGACAAGAAGAGTATGTGACAGACAAGAATAGTCAATTCTAATGTCTAACACTTAATGTGGAGAAAGAGATGTCCTGTATGGGTTGATTGTGCGTTGATCTGTTGGTAATGCCTCAGGGTTCCGGTGGGCATGTACACAAATGCATAATGCTGCGCTATACTTTGTGGCCTCACCCGGTTGCATAGCGACACTTATTGTTTAGGTGTCTTTTAATAAGCAGGTAGTCATATCATTAGCTAGAACTAGCTGGATCTAATCAATATGGATATAAACGCGAGTGAAGTCTAATCTGACGGGAGAGAGAGATCAGCTGCTGCTGACGAGACGACACGCAGCTCTGCATGATCACATGCAGTGGTGAGCGGAACAAAACACACACTTCAGGTTAGAATATCACACGTAGCTATTTTAATTACCTCTCAAACTACCTAAACTAGTTATAGATATGTTTGTTTTACTGTCGGGTCACTCATTACTGGATCCGCGAGCTGCATGATACTGGCATAATAGATTGCCCGATCGGGCAACCAGCAGGTGAGGCTTCATTGCCCGGGCTAAATACTAGATGGCCCCGGGCCATCGGGCAGTCCTTAATGTCGAGCCCTGAGCTATTCTGTTTACAATTCTGTCATCAGATCATTTAATACGATTTGTTAAAACATTGTTGTTTCTTTTGATGTGAAATATTATTTATTTAATTTAAATAAAAAGCAATGTTAATTTTGTTCACAATTTGTTAAGTTAATTTAATAATATATATATTTTTGAATCAAGTATTCATCTTTATTGTCTTCATTGTTAGTTTCCACATGCCTAAACCTCAAGCTAATTCTAAAAGTTGATGACTAAATAAGAGCGTTTGAGAAATTGTGCAAGGCATACAGTAATAGCCGAATAGTCGATTAATCGTTTCATTAATCGATAGATTAATCGATTATCAATTAGTTGTTTGTTGCAGCCCTATTGTAGTTATCCCATGTTTAAATAAAACGTGTTATTCAGCAACCCTTGCATTTTGGGATTTTATTTTTGGCTGGTAGACTTCGTGAGCTGGTCATTTCAAAAGTAGCTCACCAGCCAAAAAAGTGTGGGTACCCCTGCCCTAGAGGATGTGACGTCCACACCCCAATTAAAACATGTTTATACAATACTGAATACATTTGAAGCCTTTTTGATGTATATGATGTCATAAGTTTCGGTTTTTGTAGTGTATTGGTCTTTTGTAGAGATTTTTCATATGGGTGTTTAGAGTTGTACCCCCTATATCTCTAGTAATTGTGTGCTTAAACGTAGGGATGGGAATTTGAAAGCAAATGTATATTCGAATATTCGAACCCCCAAAAAACAGTTAACCGGTTAACCGAAATATACATATCCTATAAAAAAGAAAATTGGGTAAAAAAAAAGATTCTAACATTTTTTTTCTCCAAAAATGTTTTTTCAATACATTTTGGAAATAAATAAATACATGTTCAAGTAACAATAGAAACCAAGTCGAATTTGTGAAATGTATTGAACTGGTGAACACAGTTTGACAGCTATAGGCCTACAGCTTTCATGTGTGGAGGCAATTCACAATCAGGCTAGCTGTAGAGAAGACCCTCTCAGCTGGAACGGAGGTTGCGTGTATAGCAAGGTATAGTATGTATATAAGTTTAATTTGGCATAGTTTGCACTCTACACTGCACTCACTAACCTGGTCGAAATATTTCCACACTTTACTCCTTTTTGACGTCATGTCTGTTGTATAGGACTCTTCTTAGAGTGTAAATAATTAGCGGACTATGACTAGTAAAATATGTTGAATGTCAGTACCATATATGCTCGGGGTACCAGATCTGCTCGGGGTCCGCCGCTTACCAATGAAGTCACGCGTTGTGATTGGCCGTACGGTAATCACACGCTGATTGGTGTAACTAGGGGCGCTGACTAGCGTATAGATGAGAGTAACACCTACGTCACTTCCGGGCAAAAATTACGGCCCCGCCCACTTTTGGGGGAAAATAACGCTGTCATTTGAATGGCGGTCAATACAAATTCTGAAGTTTTTTCCAATCCGATCAAATTGTTTTGAAAACCGTGGATTTTTGGATCTTCAAAGAGCTCGATTACGATGGCCAGTCATGCAAACAATTACATTAGATCATTGGAAATCGACAATCGGTCTCGATATATGGTTAAATTAAAATCAGTAGGCGAGGCTGTAATTTCTCCAGCTGTTACTCTCACGAGCAAGGCGGTACATAATCGTTTTATCATGCCAAAAAGCTGCTGTGTCGTTTATTGCACCTCAAACATTAAAAATAATCAAGAGTTCAGTGTTTCTGTACTTCCTCTAAGAAGAAAGGACAGTAAAAGTGGGCGGGGCCATAAAGTCACGTAGATGTTACTCTCATCTATGAAAATCGATAGCCTACTGCTATATTTAACCATATAGCGAGCCCGATCGTCGATTTCTAATGGCTTAATGCAGTTGTTTGCCTGTCTGGCCATTGGAATCGGGCTCCTTGAAGATCCAAAAATCTCCGGTTTTCTTAAATTTCTGATCGGATTGGCAAAAACTTCAGAATTTGTATTGACCGCCGTTCAACTGACTGCTTTGTTTTCCCCCAAAAGTGGGCAGAGCCGTTATTTTTGCCCGGAAGTGACGCATTTGTTACTCTCAACTATACCGGGGGTCTGATCAAAGACGAATGAGTGTAGGTAGAGACAAAGCCATATAATAGAAGAGTTACAACATCTCCGTTCACTCGAATGGACCAGTTTTTTTACAGCAATGGCGGATCGTGGAGCCCTCAATAGTTCCCCGGAAGTTAGCTTGCCGCTGACTTCCGGGGAACTATTGAGGCTATCTGCAGCTAGCAGCGCAGTAGTGTTGCAGCATAATAGACCGTTCGTGTTGGGCTTTTAAAGGTAAGAAGACGTTTAAAGATTTATATTGCGGATATTATCAGCACATCTGAGTCAAATTAACATGTGTATTAAAGGATGTTAGTGGATTATCCCTAAATCAATATATTTAGGGAACGTTTACAGATAACAGATTAGGCTAGGATACCGGATAAAGTTAGCAACACACGTTAACCATGAACAGACTATTAATCCGTTCTCCTAATGTTATTTCAACCCAACGTTGTGGAATTAGAGAAAAGGAGCTTCTTAATGTTCTTCTATCCGGAGTGGAGGGAGTTCAATATTAGTTAAATATAACATTGGGGCGTGTGGTTGTAGTGGGTGGAGGTGGTGAAATGAGGATATCCATCTTGGAGTTCAAGCTAGTATAATGTAGTTAACGTTACACAATAGTAAGGAAGAGAGCTATTTTTGTGATACATCGCAATTGATATGGATTTAGAGTGCATATTTGAGACTTC
Organism: Notothenia rossii; assembly: GCF_949606895.1. Lineage (NCBI taxonomy): Eukaryota > Metazoa > Chordata > Actinopteri > Perciformes > Nototheniidae > Notothenia > Notothenia rossii. The sequence goes on along the minus strand of NC_136903.1, from coordinate 61,342,107 downwards.
CAAACAGTAAACAAAAACGTAACTTATGGGTGAGTGTTTTTAGCAGTCATATTATGTCCTTGTGATTCTGTCGATTATTACCTCTCTGTATTATGTTGCAGCTCAGCTGATTTTGGATTGATGGCAAAGGGAGAGGGACTTAAGTGAGAGTCAGCAATTTCCCATCCTATAGGTTGCTAGATGTATCTAACCCTTTCTCCTGTCTCCCTCTTTCACCACAAGAACCCCAGGGGGATTCAATGGAGCCTGAAGACCTGCAATGAGACCCTCACCCTGCACCTGAGTCTCTACTCCCAGAGTTTTGCAAGCGTCTCCCTGTTCCTTATTTTGATTAAAAAGATGTTAAGCTTCCCAATGGTGTGGTCTTCGTTTTGTGAAAAATATGAATATAGATATGTTGTTGTTGCTGTTGTTGTCTTTTGTGATAGTTCGATTGCTCCCGCTAACTTGAGCCAGCCATTCTTTTCTCCTCTCTGTGTCAGTGGGGAAGCCGTACATTTGTACTCCTTTCTCTGAGCGCTTGGAGCATCCCCAGGCAGCACAGCAAACTATGGAGGAGACTATATGCCAGGACAACACAGAGGAAAAGGCACAGACAAACTGCATGCATGCTATTCAATGTTTATTGAATTCCATTTATTTACAATGGATGTTCCTAAAACAACACATTTAACATCATCATGCTGCTGCTGCTAGTCCTTTGACTCATTGTGCTGTCAGTTGACAATCATTGATAGGCACCTGTCGGTCTCCTCTCCTTTCTGAAAGTCATAAAGATTACATTAGTCATTTAGATGATGGATTACTGAAACCACCATGAATTAAAGAAATGGTAGAAATGTATCTAATCAGAATTTTGAAACCTTCCTTCTCATCCCCTCCCTCTAAATATATCAATAAACCTTAGGATGTGATGCTCCTGACTACCATACAGGTTTAAGAAGATAATATTTGTTTTGAAGAATTCAAAGCAATAAACAACAGGCTCTTTAACCAAGGCAACGTTAGCCTAACATGTATATGTTAATAGCTAAGATAGCTGTTCACACTGTGTATTTTCTCCTTTTTGTAATGCTATTTTATTTCTATTTAAGATGTTTACATTTTCGATTGATTGATTCTAGTCTTTTAACTGTCTAATGTACAATGCCTTGTCTTTTGCTGCTGCAGCGTAAACATTTCCCCAATTGGTATAAATAAAGTACTTTTTTTATCTTAATCCTCAAATATTAGCAAATTGTAATTTAAAAAAACAAACAAAACATTTATGTAATTACATATCGATATGTTGTATAAATATTGCAAATCAAAACCTTTATTGACCACTAATAACCAAAAATTGCATTTCTATCCTGTTATTTATGCATTCAAATCGTGATTCAAATGGCCCGCTACGAACTTCAGATTCATGTTAGAATGCTGAGTATGAACCGCCCTATTGGTGTATGATCAAATTTGATTTCTAATTTGAAATAAAAGGAAGTTTCACAGTTATTGTCAAACAGGAGTCAAATCAACTTCTCGCTTATTGTAAGAATATATTTCACCATATTCATATTTAAAGGATCGGGAAATGACGTTGTAATGATAATAAATCACCTCCCTCATTCAGATTAATGTCGATTGTTATTTTTTATGTTTCAATGTTAAAAAAGAACAATCGACAGTGTTGTAGAGCCGATGAATGGGAGTCAGCAGGATGATCTTGGCCCTTTCTCATTTAATCAAATCCGACTCCTTGGTTGCGTTCCGATAATCCAAAAATCAGCTCCTAACGTCTATCCCTATCGTCTATCCCTTGACCTCTGAGTGAAACGTCACAGGGTTAAGGGATAGTGGATAGGAGAATTCAAAAGGACTTAGGAGAAGAGACTGCGGTACTTTAGAGAAAGTTGGAATTGAAATAAAAAAGGAAAGTGAAACTTATGCTCGTCAACCTCTCCCTCCGGTCCACATTAATACAAATGATCCCAATACGTATGATTGTATGAAAAGATCTTAAAATCAATAAAAATGTATTTATTATAAACGTTAGCCCTTAACATCTATCACTATATCACCATTCAAACGTCTTTTAAAAGTTGAACAAACTCCACACAGCTCAGTAAACACTGTGAAATGTTGACTTTATTTGATAATTTCAGTAAAATACTAACGTTCATATTTCTCTTTTTGATTATAATACTGATGAACGTTCAGAACAAAGCACTTTGGCAACTTACTGTAAGGGAAACTTCTGTGTAGCAATGCAGTGGGAGTCACCGACTCATGAAGGAGACACGGGAAGAGCAGGAGCTTTGATGTCAAACACTGATAGTTTATTATAGGAGCTTCGGCCGGAGGATTCACATCACAAGTCACAGCAGTCACGGTCTGACTGCACGGTAGAGTTGCCACGTCAATTCTGAAGAACTCTACCCCAGACCCATGTGTTTAGCTAGTTCAGAGAGAATAATCAACATGCTGCATAACAAGATAGAATCATGACACCTCTATCAGCTGACGCCAACAGGCAGGAACATAGAACCATAACACCTCTATAGGCTGACGCTAACAGGCAGGAACAGGGAGACAGAACACTGAGAGCACAGCAGCCAAGGTTACAGGTGCGTGTGCTCAGTCAGGACAGTTTGAACTGATAAACTGGGTCAAAGTTATGGACTTGGAAAATATTTCTCCAACCACATACGTTTTAAAATGCTTAATAAGCACCGTAACGTTCATGATATTATTTCTAGGTCATAATCGGTTGTTTCCGTGAACGGCCGACTGTTGAGTGACGGCAAATGCTGCGGCTGCAATGCATTGTGGGGCAGCATTTTCTCCTCTCCTTTCGTCAAGGGAGGTCCAGTGGTTCCTAAGCTAAAGGAGGTTATAAAGGAAGTTTGAAACCTCCTTTCCCTTTATTTAGAGAATCGGAACGGCACTTAACATGGCTGCCACTGACGTACTTCCGGGTCATTTCACTTGGTTAGGAAGGTTCCTAAGCTAAATGGACTATTGAGCCTCATCCCAATACCCCTCCTCGACTCCTCTCTTCCCCTCCTCCGGGACTTGACACACGGAAATCGATCAAGACACGCCATTTTGAAGGACGTCCCAATAGCTGAAATGCACACGGAGGAGTCGAGGAGGGGTGAGGGAGGAGACGAAAGGGAGGATACACGCGAGCAGACTACGCAGAAGTGTTTTCACTACTCACGTATAAAAGCCCCGCCCCCACCTTCACAGCTGGTCGATTTCAACAGAGGAAAACCGACAACTGGAACATGAGTGGAAAAGCGTCACATAAATGTATAAGTGCTCACAGCTCCTTGGGAATTATTATGTGCAATTCATTTCTAAAAGGCTTTAACATTACACAAATCCTGCACAATTGACTGCGGTAAACTTACTTTTATGCAACACAGACACTGACCAACCACTATATCTTTGTTGTTTATCTGAAGGACTGAGAAAAAAAGAGGTGCAGGTGGAAGGCTAAGGATTTTCAATGAGGCACAGGAAGCAGCAGCTACAAACTGGGTTTTGGCAAACAATGCCATCACACTTTGAGAGATCCGAAGCGTAGTAACTATGTGCTGAGATGCATGTTGCACAATGTTGGTTTTGAATAAAATATGATTTTTTTCAACAACTCATTTGTATTTCTTCATTTACTGTATTTCTGTAGACTCAAGCAATCTTTCTAAGCAGAAACCTCTATGTACAGAGCATAGGCGGCGCGTGAGGCTCAGGTTTGGGAAGGCTAAACTACTAAATGAAATTGTTTTGTTTATTAACGCTACAACATAGCGTATTGTGAGGTGGTTGTCGTTGTTACAAGTACAACGTTACAATGTGGGGCCATTGATAATGAAAATAGATTTTTACCCTTAATGTCTACCCCTGCCCGGTGCCGTATAAGCTTTTTATTTGATTGTTTATCAGTAGAGGTTGCTGCTTTATTCCTTGTATCTGTCCATGTATTTATTTATTTTTAACATTAACTTTTTTAAACAATAAACAGTGTCAATATCAATACTTGGCAGCTTATAACATTGTCCTACCTTAATGGAGCAATATGCGACGGTTCGCCGTGGCATCATAGTCGTCAATAATGTCCTCTGCTTTGATTTTCTCTGTGAGGTTGCTCTCAATGTGAAGCAGGCTCAGTGTTGTCAACCTCTCCTGATGCATCGTTGTTCTGAGCCAGTTTCGGATACGCCGCATTGCTGAGAACGATCTCTCACATGTTGCTGTGCCAACGGGTAACGAGAGAGCCAGGCAAAACAGCTTTTTGAAGTTAGGATAATGTCAAGTGGCAAGTTCCTTTTTTATATTTTCAACCGATACGCTTGGGAGTTTTGTCGTCACCATTGTCATTTCAGTCAGTGCAAGTTTTGGGTTGATGGAGAGGAGGCTTGCATATTGGCTGAGAAGGCTCTCTGCTCCTCTGAAGTCACATTTAAACACTGCATCCATACTTTCTGCAATGGCCATTGACTGCGGTGAAAACCGTGTTGAACACTCACCTAGAAGTGTACCCAGCACAGGATAGTATAGCTGAATTGCCCATTTCTTTTTCAAGCTGTTTTTGTCTGTGCTTGTTTGGTACTCTCTTTGGCCAAGGGTGCTGGTGACTAATGCACAGTCGAGAGCAGACGGTTGTTTGACAGGCCTCTTGCGCGGTCTCTCGTCGTTCTCTTCAATGCATACGCCAACTGACTGACAGAATGCTTGGATTTCAATCCAGATGTCCTCCCACTTTTGACTTGTTGCCCTCATGTTTTCAAAGCATTTCATCATGGACTCAATGACACTTGCAGACTTAGAAAGGGTTGTCTCTTTCCCTTGAAGTGCCTTGTGTGCGACATGCACCATGCTGAGTAACTGATGGAAAATAATCAGACTCACGCAGAAATCTGCACTTCTCACAGCATTTAACAGACCAGACGCCTCAACAAATCTGCGATAAGGTGGCACCGACAGTTCGGAGAAGGTGGAGATCAGGGCCTTCATAGAGTCTTTTACAGCAGACACGTTTATCCACCTACAAGCCCACCTTGTGTCGCTCAGTGCTGTAAGCTCCGCTTTAACACCCAGCTCATTTTGATGCTGTTTGTATGCATGATGAGTTCCTGGTTGGGCGAAGAAGGTGTACAGACTCTCAAGGGTGAGAAAAAACCCCATTGCTGTGCGATTAGTCACGCGTCCACCAAAACAAGGTTCAATTTGTGGGCCATGCAATGGATGTAAATAGCCGACGGGTGATCCTGGCGTAGTTTTGTTTGAACACCATTAACATGACCAGACATGACGGCTGCCCCATCGTAACCCTGTGCCACAATTGGTAATCGGTACAGTCCGCATTGCTCCAGAAACTGCTTGATTTGGCAGAATAGTGCCTCTGCGTCTGCCCCTTCTGAACAATCTACAAATCCAAGGAATCGCTCTTTGATTTCCAGTCCCTCTGCATATCTGACGCACACTGTCATTTGCTCCTGCTTAAATGAACATGCCTCGTCCACAAGAATAGTGTAAAATCCGTTATACTCAATGCTACGAATGATGATGTTTTGTACTTGCTTCGCTGCTATTTCCAACAGTTCATTTTGAGTGTCATGGCTTGTAAGGTTGAATGGGCCATTTAACCTGGAACTGAAAGCAGTGTTTCGCTTTGAGAACCATTTGCATAGCGCTTTCTCTGTCTCCCAAGTCAGTAGCGGCGGCAGTAGGACTAACGTAGGTCAGACTCAGAGGCAGAGCACTGACTGGCTGGGCTGTTCCCATCTGTCCCGGCTCGGCTCCCGACTTGTGTCCCGCCGCTCCCGGCTTGCCTCCCGCCGCTTCCGGCTCCGCTCACGTACCGCCGCTCCCGGCTCTGCTCGCGGCTTGCCTCCTGTATCTCTCTTGCCTCCTCGTATATATTAGTTTTAATGTTTGCCTTGAAAAAAGTCAGTATATCAATTTTCGACCGCCAATGTACACTATACAGTAGCTAATTTTGCATTTGAAATTAGCGGGCTTCGCTGTCGGATCGTGATGTGATTGGCCACAGAGGGGTTGGCCAATCAAATTACGATCCGACAGCAAAGCCCGCTTAACACAAAGATACCTGCGTGTGCAACTGTACGCCGTCCGGTGGATGCATAGCAGCGCTAATGTCAATGAGTCAGACATACATTATATTTAAATTTTACCAGGATGCAGTGACAAAAATATTTGGGAAGGCTTAGCCTTCCCTAGCCTACAGTACCCGCCGCCCCTGGTACAGAGCATAGCGCATAAAAGATGAAAGTGCTTTAGATCAGGGGTTCCCAAACTTTTCAGCCCGCGACCCCCAAAATAACAGTGCCAGAGACTGGCGACCCCAAGTCAACGGGGGGGGGAGGGGTGCTAGTGAAATAATTTCAGAAAGAAAAAGTTTGAGAAACACTGCGCTAGTGGATTGTCAAAGAAAAAAATGTCTATGCAAACGTTATTATTAATAATAAAATTTTTTTAAAATATAAAAACAATAAATACATTTTTTTTAATAATTTTTATTTTTTTATTTTCCATTTTTATTTTGTAATCATCTCGGGACCCCCACTTGGGGTCTCGCGACCCCCACTTTGGGAACCCCTGCTTTAGATTATGCTCAGCAGTTCGGTGGTCAAACAATCTAGTATTATGAATGAAGTGTGTTATATTTGGTGTTAAAGTTTGCATTTGGTAAGTGTTTATGTAGTTTTGAGTGCAGTTCTTCATTTAGCAAGAGAAATTAGGTGCTTTGCACTTTGGGTGTGGGGTTTTGTGAATTGTGTTTAGTGTTCTGAGAAACTGAGCAATTAAAAAAAAAAACGTGTGTTAGCAATCGAGAAAAAATGTAAAATAGAATCACCCTGTCAAAATTGAAATCTCCTATTAATGTATTGATTATAGTTCCAGGTCCGTATAGGTCGGCCTCTGGGTCCGGATCCGGACCTCGGTCCGCCTGTTGCCGACCCCTGATCTAGATTATTATTTTTTAAGAGCGGTTTAATGACTGCCGTTTTTAGGGCCTGTGGAAAAACACCTGAGTGAAGAGATTTGTTTACTATATGAAGTAGATCTGAGGCCATGCAATGAAAAACATTTTAGAAAAATCCTGTTTATCATTAATCTGATGGAATTGTGTCATGGGGTTTGAATTGATTTTAGGTGGGCACAGGGACAAAACATTTGCTGTACCTGATGCAAAGGCATTGACTGCTTGTCTAATTTTCTGAATGTTGTCAGTGAAGAAGGAGGCAAATTCATTGCAGGGCCTGGTGGATAGAAATTCAGAGGCTACTGACACTGGGGGGTTTGTTAGTCTGTCAACGGTAGCAAACAAGGCACGTGCGTTGTTTTTTGTTTTTGGCAATGATGTCAGAGAAGAAAGACTGTCGTGCAATTTTCAATTCCAAATTATAAAAGCCAAGTCTCTCTTTATAGATTTCAAAATGAACCTGGAGATTTCTTTTTCGCCACCTGCATTCAGCTTTTCGACACTCTTTTTTCTGCTCTCACGGTCATGGCCTTTCTCCATGGAGATATGTTTTTGCCAGTCACTTCCTTTACCTTAGTTGGAGCAATGGCATCTATAACATTTTGAAATAGAGCTCTCAAAGAAAACACAGAAATGATCAGAGAGTGCAACATCAGTCACCACAACCTTTGAGATATTCAGACCCTTTGAGATGATTAAGTCCAGAGTGTGCCCCTTATTGTGCGTGGGCTCCGTCACATGCTGAGTCAGTCCATAGCTATCAAGAACACAAAACAGTTCCTTAGCCCCTCTGTCCTGGGGGTTGTCAACATGGATGTTAAAATCACCAACAATGACTAGACGGTCAAAGTCAATACACACTATAGACAGCAGTTCAGTAAAGTCATCAAAAAAAGCTTGCACAGTATTTGGGTGGTCTATAGATACTTAGGAACAGAGCACGAGAGGAGCATATCAGCTGAAGGGCCACATATTCAAAAGAAGCAAAGTTCCCATAAGATGTCTTCCTGCATTGAATGGAGTCATTGTCAAGGAGTGAACTCTGAGGCATGAACTCAATTGCATGACTCAAAACTCAGACTCGGATAGTGTTTCAAAATAAAGACTTTACTGGATTTGCACAGTAATGAAAACAAGGAAAACAATACACTCTTTCGAGGAAAACTAGAACATTGATCAATAACATAGATCCGTGAGAAGTCTGTGAGGTAAGCAGGAGCGTAGGTCATAGAGAGACAATGAACTGACAATGAACAGGAGGGAGCTAACACAATATATACAGAGGTAAAGGGGACACAGGTGGAAACAATCAGGGCGGGGAAAATAATCAAGGACGCAGGAGACAGAAGGGGGCGGGGAGCGTGAGGCCTGAAATGAGAGGGAGAATTAATTAAGGGAATAAACATAAAGCACAGGACAAAGGGACATGACAAAACTAACATAAAGAATAAACTTTCACTATAAGTTTCTTAGACATGACAGTACCCCCCCTTCTAGGGACGGCTCCTGACGGCCCAGGCTCCTCTGAGTTGAACCGGTCAAAATCCTCAATGAGGCTTTTATCTATGACGAAGCGGGAAGGAATCCATGTCCGCTCCTCAGGACCATAACCCTTCCAGTCAACCAGTAGCTGTCGCGCTCTACCCCTTTTCCGACTAGCCAATAGTGTCTTGACTGTGTAAACCGGACCTCCATCGATCATCCGGGGGGGCGGGGGGGGGGGGGGGGGTTTTGGCGGTGGGAACCATAGCGCTCTCCTTCAATGGTTTTAGTTTCCCTACATGGAAGGTGGGATGTACCTTCATGGCCCTGGGAAGCCGTAGTTTCACTGAAACCGGGTTGATGACCTTGGTGATGGGAAAAGGACCCACAAACTGGGGAGCCAATTTTCGGGAGAGTACGTGGAGGGGAAGGTCTCGTGTAGAAAGCCAGACTTTTTGGCCTGGCTGGTATACAGGGGCTGGTCGGCGTTTTCGGTCTGCTGCTCTTTTAACCAGTTGTGAATTCCTGCAGAGGATCTCCCTAGCCGCAGCCCACACGTGCCAAAAACGCCTGACCAGAGCGTGGGCAGACGGGACCGTGACCTCTCTCTCCGTGGCTGGGAACAGTGGTGGCTGGTAGCAATAAACACAGTGAAACGGTGACAGGCCCGTGGCAGAAGTAGGGAGGATGTTGTGCGCATACTCAACCCAGATGAGGTGCTTGCTCCAGGAGGATGGATTCTGGGACACCAGGCAGCGCAGGCAGGTCTCCAGTTCTTGATTTAGCCGCTCTGTCTGGCCGTTAGACTCCGGATGGTATCCAGACGAGAGACTGACCGTGGCACCGATGAGGCTGCAGAACTCCTTCCAGAAGCGTGACCCAAACTGGGGCCCCCGGTCGGAGACAATATCCTTTGGGAAACCATGAAGCCGAAACACATTATCCATCATGACCTCAGCCGTTTCCTTAGCTGAGGGCATCTTGGGCAGAGCAATGAAAGGTGTCATTTTAGAAAACCGGTCCACTACCGTGAGAACTGTGGTTTTACCTCTAGAGAGGGGCAGGCCAGTGACGAAGTCCATGGAGATCTCTGACGAGGGTCTGTTGGGAATAGGGAGTGGTTGTAATAGTCCTATTCGCGCCCTGGAAGAGGTCTTGTTTTGAGCGCAGACAGGGCACGCCTCCACATACTCCTTCACAGTGGCGACTGGTCATTAGGGGCAGGTGGGGCACAGCCCCACCTAGTGTCAGCAGAAAGTATTAAAAATAATGATTACAAAATAAATATATATCTATATATATAAAATATATTTTAAGATCATGTTTAATCATCTGATTCATCTGTACATTGCTGTTTTAGTCTGTGTTCTTCTAATTAGTGTCTACAGTGTGTGCCTATTGAGCTGTTTAGAGCCATGTGGGACAAAACCCGATCATACCCTCCCTCTCACTGTCTAAGTCAGGGGTGCCCACACTTTTTTGGCTGGTGAGCTACTTTTGAAATGACCAGCTAACCGAGGTCTACCAACCAAAAATAAAAACCCAAATTGCAAGGGTTGCTGAATAACACGTTTTATTTTTACATGGGATAACTACAATAGGGCTGCAACAAACGACTAATTTGATTATCGATTAATCTATAGATTAATGAAACGATTAATCGACTATTCGGACTACTACTGTGTGCCTTGCACAATTTCTCAAACGCTCTTATTTAGCCATCAACTTTTAGATTTAGTTTGAGGTTGTTTTAGGCATGTGGAAACTAACAATGAAGACAATAAAGATGAATATTTGATTCAAAAATACATATATTATTAAATTAACTTAACAAATTGTGAACAAAATTAACATTGCTTTTTATTTAAATTAAATAAATAATATTTCACATCAAAAGAAACAACAATGTTTTAACAAATCTTATTAAATAATCTGATGACAGAACTGGAAACAGAATAGCTGAAACTTTAACAAAATAAATAACTCAGTTACCTCTAATCATTAACCCATGTTTGTATAATGTAGTTAACTCCGTGTGTTGCTGCTAGCATACATAACACCTGACGTGGAAACGTTACTCGTGGATGGGGCTACAGAGCTACTAGAAAGATAGTCGAACCCGGTGCATTCGTCCGTCTGAATGTGGTGCACTTTTGCTAAATGTTTAGACAAATTGCTCGTGTTACCGCCCTTACATGCTAAACACTTTTGGTGACGAGCATTGTCCACCTCAAGACGGGTAACATGTAACCACACCTTGGAGCGCTTCTCTCCACCATCTCCTCCGTGTGTTGCTGCATGTAGCGGATGCGTGTGTGTAAACTGCCCCGCCCCCTTGCAAACAGACGGGGGAGAGAGAGATCTCTTCTGGATTGGAAAGATAGAAAATACACCGACCATAGACGCATTTGTTTGTCTTTTTGCATGTTAGAAACGAGTTGGCGACAGTGAGACTAACGGTACGTCTACACTACAAGCATCAAAAAATGCTTTCAACGCTTCGCCCATTCACTTGAATGGGGTGACGTAGAAGATTTTGAATCTTCGCCGAACTGCATTGTGGGGAGCATGGCATGGCTTTGCAAGCATCACGAGCATCTATCGGCATCAAAAGTTGAACAATGTTCAACTTTTGAGGCTCGATGCTTGGCATCAGCCAATGAAATCCCGTTTATGCAAATCCCGCCAGTGCAAGCGCAGCCAATCAAACCGCGTGCAAGCTGGGAGAGCCAGACCGCAGTTCATTTCCTCATATTCCAAACGAGATATTACGGTAGCAAATCACCCGGTTCTTTACGACCGGAACTATTTACCGGGATACAAACCGGAGGAACCAGGCATGGAGGGAGGTGGCAGAGACAGTGGGTGAAACTGATAGTTTTTTCGCCTGTTTGGAGAGTTTATATCCAGTTTACTTCGTTTTAACATTGCTATTGCTTTGTATGTCGGGGGCGGGAGGTTCATGTGATTGGTTGCTCGCAAAAAATCGCCAAGCTTCAGACACGCCCAGCTTCAAGATTTTTTCATGCCTGTAGTGTAGACGGGCCGTGAGAGATAATGTTTGTGTAGCAATAATACATGACCTTTCTCTTTCTCAACTCGCTACTCGGAGGGAAGTCGCTGTCATATGCCTTGTGAACACTCCGATAATGCCTCTCCACGTTACCTTTCTTTGGCAGAGCGACGCTTGCTTTACAAATAAGGCAAATAACCTTTGAATGGGACATCACAAAAAAAGATTCTCCCTCCCATTCTGTGTGGAAGTTGTATGTCTTTAGCTTTTTGCTCGTTCCCGCACTCATTTTGTTGTTTGTCTCTCCCGGCACTTGACTGATTTTGTATCGCTTTGCATTCTGTGTTAACAGACTGGAAAGCAATAGGTCGCTTTTTCTGTCAATCCAGTCAACTCCTGAATTAAGTGGCAGGGAGGCCAAAGGAGGAGGGATCAAAACCTGTTTTGTCTATTTTAACGGAGCTGGATTTTTTTTAATTTATGAATGACTCGCGATCTACCAGCATTGCCCCCGCGGTCGACCGGTCGACCGCGGTCGACGTACTGGGCACCTCTGGTCTAAGTGAACGGTGACTGTAAAAACTACACTGCGCATGCTCAGAGTATTGTCCTATTTAATGTGTGTGGCAAAAAAATAATGACCATAGGGGCAGAGTGCTGCCATCCCCACCATACGTCATCTCTCATCATTCAGAGCTGATTGGCTGTAAGTACGTGTGCCGCGAAAAGTGTGGTGTGTGAAGAGGAGGAGAGAGACGCGTCCTAAAACCAGGAAGTAAGCTGCGCATGGGTTCCCTCCACAAATAGCAATGAGATTTCTCCATAGGATTTTAGAAAATAGCTCAAAATAAGATCTGTGGGAAACTTACCTGTTAGATAAATGCACGTTTTGTTCATCCGGATAATATCCACATTTCTACCCTACTTTTATAATTTTCAAATCATAAATCTATCGATTAGATTTATGATAGACTTTTGAAACTACAAGCAGATAAGGAGGACTTTTACAAACAAGTAATAGAGATTTTTGTCCAGAAGGATAGCCAAATGGACTTCATCTTCAAGTCAAGGTAAGAACGCAATTTGATTGAAAATGGGATTGTTACGGCTGCTGCCTTCCTGGTCGTCTGAGTGTTTTCAGCTGTGTGTGTTCTATGTAAATGAGCTGTGCGGTTGCCCTCCCGGCATTGGCTGCCATCTCCTGGTCCGCCCCTGAACATTGCGATTGGAGCACACCGGGCCCGACGCACTCCAATCGCAGCGCACAGCCGGCGCACACCTGCTGGAGATTACTACAAAGCTTGGGGACAATCATCTGGAGGCTCTGTATGTGGACAGATGCCTCTCGCTACTTGTTCTGTGGTTAAACTTGTGTGATTAGTAGTGTCTAGAGTAGCTTAGTTAGAGTGTAGAGTAGCTTAGTTAGTGTTTAGAGTAGCTTAGTTAGTGTTTAGAGTAGTTTAGGATTCTGTGACGGTTGCCTGTAGTTTAGTTGTGTTTTTGTATAGATTATTTGTGTTAGTTGTACCACTTTTAAAGTGAGGTTTTGTTTCGTTCTTTATTTAGTATATTAGTATTTATTTTCCCTGTATGTCTTTAGACTCACTCTTTAGAGTCCTCCCTTAGTTTGGTTGCCTATTTAAACTTGCGCCCTTGTGGCCTCTTTTGTTTGTTATTTAAACCGGTGTTTTTGGCCATTTGTTTGTTCCAGGCTGCTTGCCTGCCATTTTGTTTGACCAGCTGTTTAAAATAAACACTTATTATTATTACCAATTACATACTGGTGTGTGTTGCATTCCTCTTCCCCTAGTTGGGACGTAACACGTGGGGACTCGTCCGGGATTTAACTAAATTCCTGGGGTTATAGGTGGTTTTTATAGTTACAAACAATTTTGTTAAGGTTGTGTGCAGTTTAGCTGAGTATGGCAACTTTTGATTTGGAGTCGTTTTTGGTCTGTCCTTCTCATGAGCAGTTAGTTCAGTGTTGTAGAGACGACTTATATGAGATAGCGCAACATTTCGGTCTCCCAGTGGCAAAACAATTATTAAAAAAAGAGTTAAAGGCTCTGGTGGTGGATGAGTTGGTGGAAAGGGGTTTTCTGGTGTTGCCTGCACAAGCTGAGCTCACTGTTCCAAATGTCCTTGCTAAAGGAGAGGGTAGTGACAGCGAGGGGAGCGAGCAGTGTAAAGCACCGTCTGCGCCGCTTCGCTATAGTCCACCGTCTCCTGGTAGTCCTGATCCCCGGGAAGGGAATAAACTTAAAGTCCGCCTCGCCCGACTTCAGTTGGAAGCTAAAGACAGGCAACTTCAGTTGGAAGCTAAAGACAGGGAGCAAGACAGGCACTTTCAGTTAGAAATAAGAAAAATCGAAGCAGATAAGGAAGTCCAGATACGGCAGATGGAGCTAGACTCCCAACTGCGCGCATCCGGTGCTTTTGACTCTGCCGGATGAAACTTGCCATCTCCACCTCCTCCACCTGCCTTTGACGTGAGTAACCATATTTCGCTAGTGCCAACATTCTGTGAGACTGAGGTGGATGCCTATTTTGGTGCCTTCGAGCGCTTTACTACAGCATTGCGGTGGCCGGTTGAAGTTTGGGCTCTGATGGTAACGTGCAAATTATATGGAAAAGCTCAGGAAGCAGTTGCGGCTCTCACGTTAGAGGACAGCCTGCAGTATGACTCAGTAAAGGTTGCCATCCTCAGAGTGTACGAGTTAGTTCCCGAAGCTTATCGGCAGAAGTTTAGGAACCACAGCAAGGGATCTAATCAAACACATGTTGGGTTTACCAGGGAGAAAGGGATGTTATTTACAAAGTGGGTTGACTCGTGTAACGCCGCTGAGTACTCTGCTTTGAAAGAATTAATTCTCATGGAAGAACTTAAAAGGGGGTTGCCTGACCGCATTGTGGGATACATAAACGAACAGAAAGTACAGTTTCTCTCCGCAGCTGCTGTACTGGCTGACGAATATGTGTTGATGCATAAACCTGTGTTTTCCCCTGTCGCTACTGAGAGATCACACAGTGTGTCTGCCGCATCATCTGAGCCGTGGAATGTGTATAGGGTAACAAGAGAGGAGAGAGTGTGCTTTTACTGTCATCCACCTGGACATGCTATCGCCAACTGTGCAGCGCTGAAGCGTAAAGAACAGCGGAAGAAAAAATCCCCGCCAAACGGTATTGGCCTGATCACCCGTACCCACGCACAAGCGAGTAAAAGTGTTCCTGATGTTCCATTGTCTGACCCTGTATTTGTGCCGGTGTGTTCACCTAAAGCTGTGTTTGAGGGGAAGCCAGAAATTGTGGCTTCTCCTCGTGAGGATGTCGTGAGACCAGCGCAACACGCCGGCTCAGACAAGCCTCTTGATTTTTCGACTCTCCCGGTAACCCGAGAGCGTCAGCTCGTTTATCGGATCTTACTGTTGGTGTTAGCTCTGCAACACTTTAAAATTCATGTTGGACCCAGCCTTTGGCCGGTTGTGGTGTTCATGTTACGATCCATTCATATTCTGCCCCAGCGTGTCCAAGCACATGCAGCGTCTCATGCAATGGGCTCTGATTGTGCGAGACTACGATATTAGACACCCGTCATTAAAGGGCGCAGAGAATGTGTTGGCCGATGCTCTGTCCAGGTTCACTGTGTGATCTTGGCATGTGTTATGAGGTAGGTTTGTTTTGTGATAGGTAGCTTTGTTAGTGTGTTAGGTTGAGTTTGTGATGTTGATGTTTGTTCTTAGGAGTTTGTTAGTGTGTTTGGTTCACAAAGCTGTGGGTTTGTGTCTTAAGGGGGAGAGTGTTACGGCTGCTGCCTTCCTGGTCGTCTGAGTGTTTTCAGCTGTGTGTGTTCTATGTAAATGAGCTGTGCGGTTGCCCTCCCGGCATTGGCTGCCATCTCCTGGTCCGCCCCTGAACATTGCGATTGGAGCACACCGGGCCCGACGCACTCCAATCGCAGCGCACAGCCGGCGCACACCTGCTGGAGATTACTACGAAGCTTGGGGACAATCATCATTCTGGAGGCTCTGTATGTGGACAGAAGTAGTATTATTAGAAGTAGTATTATTCATCCAGGTCACACCTCCCCCATTATGCAAATGAGCTAAGTCCCGCCTCCCTTTGTTCGAGGTGTGAGATCCCAAGTAGGTGTGATATCCCAAGTAGGTGTGAGATCCGTCGATAGGAGGGAGGTGATGTGTATTCACAGGTGTGAAAAGCCCCCACTGTTGCGCCTTATGGTGTATAATAAAAAATGTTTCAATCACATTAGTATGCATAAAAAGTGACAGGTGGGCCCGCCCCCAAGTGTGTGTGTGTGTGTGTTTGTTTGTGTGGGTGTGGGGACCTTCACTGATGTCCTCCCAGGGAGATGTGTGTGTGTGTGTGTGAGAATCAGTCACGGATGTCTTCACATGGAGATGAAGACTCCTGTCCCTTAACACCCAAGGTCCTGCAGTCAGCTGAGGCTGTAAAAGTATAGAAAAAGCAAGTAGGAGGGGGTTGAGAGGAGACTCTGGGGTGTCAATATATCCAGACCAAAATATGCGGATTCAGAGCTGATCAGAATACAGAAAGGCTGGGAAATTCTTTTTAGTTTTGTCTACTATCTACATGTTTGTAATGTGTATGTACATATTTCCAATGCCATCTCTCTCTGTTTCTGCTAATGTGTAAAATATACAAAATAACGTTTTATATACTTACTCTCTTGTTAAAAGGCGATGAAGTTTGCAGCGTAAGCCAGCCATCAGTGTTCTAGATTTTAAGGCTTTGCATACCTCAAAGTGTGTCTAAAAGTATCTTGGCAAGAGAAAAAAAGCCAAAATTCGCCTAGGCCATTAAAAAGAAACCGAATTGCTGCTAAGAAATAAGTTCAGAAAGCTATGACTCCAGTGGAACACTGTTAGAGTCAAAAGTATCAGTCACGGATGTCTTCACATGGAGATGAAGACTCCTGTCTCTTAACACCCAAGGTCCTGCAGTCGGCTGAGGCTGTAAAAGTATAGAAAAAGCAGGTAGGAGGGGGTTGAGAGGAGACTCTGGGGTGTCAATATATCCAGACCAAAATATGCAGATTGGGGCTGATCAGAACAAAGAAAGCACCTTCCTCGTCAAAAGTTAGTCACACACTCCCTTACTGTCACCCTTACCTCGTCCTATGGCTGTCAGGCCTTTTGGTGTGTGTGTGTGTGTGTGTGTGTGTGTGTGAGCCTGGCCCTGGCCCTGCCCCCTCCTCCCCCCTTCCTGCCATCTTATCACTAGACAGAGGGGGGAGGGGTTCTCTCTAAAACAAAGTGTCTTTAAAGGTGGGGGGAGACTGTTTCACCCCTTCCTGCCATCTCTCTCTCTCTGTTTCTGCTGATGTGTAAAATATACAAAATAATGTTTTATATACTTACTCTCTTGTTAAAAGGTGATGAAGTTTGCAACGTAAGCCAGGCATCAGTGTTCTAGTTTTAAGGTTTTGCTTACCTCAAAGTGTGTCTAAAAGTATCTTGGCAAAATAAAAAAAGCCAAAATCCGCCTAGGTCATTAAAAAGAAAAGGAATTCCATGTTTTACAAATGAACAGACACAAATGCAGACTTGACTACTTGGCAGTTGATTAAAGCAGATGTGTCTTTTTCATCTCTCAAAGGTTTGGGTCCTGTTCAACACTGGGTACAGAAATATATTCAATATACAGTCATTTGTACGTAAAGATTTTTTTAAGTTGTAAGCACTTAGAAATATACATTTGATTGCATTTAAAGTGGCTGTAGACAACTTATCATAATGAAGTAGTTGATTGCACAATTTTGTAATGGATGTAAAATAAAGACGACATTAGCATTTAAATTGGCTCCCTATAAGACTTGCTTTCTCTATGAAATTATGTCTGGTTCTGAGTAGTGGTCTCCCTTTCACAATAAAAAGCCCAAACACAATACTTTCTGAATCACTGCAGGAAGTAATGTGCTAAAATGCAAATACAAATAGCTTACAGTAGCTCCCAATTAGTTGAAAAATTGGAAAACTGCAAGGACTGTAGAAACACCTACTGGCAAAGGATTGTGGATGCAAATTATGCAAAGAGGAAGAAAAAACATTCTATCTAAAGCTATATAACACAATCTACGTATTGACAGTATGAGTACAACAAAAACAGTATGCATGTTGATGCAAACGACGATGTTCAGTAAACGATCAATCAAAATCGAAGGATCCAATGTATTTTTAAATGGAGCAGAAATAGAAATAGTCTCCCAGTGCAAGTATCTTGAACAGGGAGTGTCATATTGGACTCGCACTTGACTTTTTAAGAAACATATCCAGAAAGTATCCAATACCATTAAATTCAACTTGCAACATTTTAAACAAATTAGACCTTTTTCTTAACTGTCAATGCTGCAAAGTCATACCTCCACTGTATGATTCTATCCCACATTGAATACTGTTTTACAAACTGGTCGTTTGCTTGTGCCACATACCTGGAACCCATAGAACAGCTGTTCAAGAGAGCTATCCAGGTGTTTGACAGAAAGCCACAGTCATACCACCACTGTACCATCCTCGAAAATCACAATTCTTGAGTTTTTGACAATTTTATGTTTTTTAAAAGTATGGGTTTTTTAAATAATATTTACATGGGCTGGCCCCCCTCCCCTTGGGGGAATTCATCCACAGAAAACACACTGGACGCAGCACTAGGTCAGAAACCAGAGGAGACTGTGAAGTCCACCACAGACGGACCACCTTTGGACAAAATGTCCTCTCCATTAAAGGCAGCTCATTGTGGAATAGCCTCCCAACTGAGATACGGGATTGTCCCACTCAATAGTTTTAAAGGTCAACTTAAAGAATGGTTGAGCAACAAACAGACGTGTAATCACCGCTAAATAAATGCACTTTAACACAGGGGTATCTTATCTTGCACTTTATATATCATAGCTGCTACATTGTACTGCGATGTGGTAAATGCTTGACACTGCTCATGCTCTTTCTGCATATCATGTATTTTATTTTTGCTGTATATTTGTTGGGGCAGAATCTCTGCTCCGCGCCGTTCCTATATGAGCGAGTTCTCAAAAGAAGGAAAAATTCAAAGCAGCCAGGATAAGGGTTAAACAATAATCTGCTTTAATGGCGGAAACATACAAATACTTCACCTAATCACGAAGCACTCTGCAGAGTACTCCGGGCTCAGGTTCTACCACCGTGTGAGACACGTCTCAGGAACGGCAAGTCAAAAACAAGAGCGCCGATCTTCAAAATGATCACAACATTTATACACAGAGTTCACTTCTGAGCGAGCTATCCAGTGAGTTGGCAGTGTTCCATTGGTCGGTTTCCCTTCTGGGCGGGATCCCAGGTAGTAAGTCAGTTTGTTGATTCCATCTGTTGCTTCACAGTGTATGTGTGTGTGTGTGTGTGTGTGTCCCTCTGCCCTCAGGCAGATCCCCCAATCAATGATTTGGAGTCATGACAGAGGACTCTTTGACAGGACACATACTCATTCCCCCTAAACATCTTCAACACACACAAACATCGTATCATGTATCTAATCCCACAACAGTCACCTGTTTTTCTCTATGAAAGCCATATTTGTAAATATCCAAACGCCATCGTCCCATGACAGTCCCCGCATCAGTCAACCAACATAAGTTAATTGTTCTTGTGGCTTAATGGCTTCCCTGAACTTCCCTTCACCCCAAAGTCAGCTTACTAGGAATAAATACATTTTATTGATAAGCTCAAAAGGACGTTTATCTTGTTTACTGCTGGGTGCCACAAGTCTCAAGGCCTGCAGGATGTGTAGGAGATAAATCATTAATTCTACAAGACTTTAACTGCCTTATATCTGAAAATGTATCCGGGAATTCCCCTGTTGATTGCAAGGACTATTGATAATTAACAGAGAGACCCTAGGGGCCTCTTCTTGGTATCTGCTAGGCAGAAGTCACTCAATGAAGAAATCACAAGTTTAACACACATTCTATATAAGGTGACATTAAAATGAATATACCAGATTGAACTTTCCTGCCATAACACTTTACTTTAATCCTTCAAATAATTCAAATAATACTTCAATATATATAAATGTCATGTTCTTATATGCTGTATGTGACGGGACTATAGATGGAAATTAGCTCAAACCTAAAATCCGGCTCATTTACACTTGTAGGCATTATTTTTGTTTTAAAGTGTTCATCAATGTGCACTACGGTAGCCCTGAAGAAAATTAAACATTAAAATATGTTATTGATGTCCCCATTCCCAGTTTGTTTTGGGAATAATTGCGATGTTTACTATGTTTTTGGTAGCTCTTAACAAAACAGAATTTTTGTAAAAGACTGTGACTCTAAAAGGCAAGTTTGTGATTTTTCACACTGTTTCGATGAAACAATACATTATACAATATTACGACTTTTTGCCATATTTTTAACACCATCTTTTTTTTTTTGGTTGTAGGGCTTCAAGATATTTTGCTTGTCATGCATAAACACGGTGTCATCTTTTTCCTTGAAACTGACGTTCTGCCCGTTTTACAAAACAAGTTATTTTTCTGCTTCTTCATCCTCTGAATTTTCCTCCCCCGTCCCTCTTCCTTCAGCCAGCACAACAAGAATCAAGGTGGATCTGTGAAATGAAACACCTCTTCCCAAAGCGTGACTTCCCTATTGAGAGCATGCGTCTAGGGCAGTGGGGTCTAAACCGATTGGCCAGATATACTAACATGCAGAACGTACGGTATGTTTGAAGACTAACCATTTATCCAGTTCAAGCTGTCTTTAAGATGTGACATTGCGCTCTGACTATTCCCCGTAAAATCTTGACAAACTATTACTTATTCTTAAATTTGACCTCTTGCTGCTTGGTTGAAAATGATAGATGAAAAATAACTTTAAAAAAAAAGACTCAAACAGCGAGGGACATTATACTGGTGAAAAAAACTCTCAATTCTACAGATGACTCCCCCCACTCAACGCAATAAGTCCCTCCCTCCACTCAGCAAAGCATCTAAAACTAAGGACCCCACTAAGACGACAGTTTGAAAACTAGCTATGGATCTGAGAAAAACCAAGTCTCCCCCCGCGAGTTGCAGCCAGGAACAAACTCCTGGACTACCATCATCACCACCATTCTGGACACCCGAATCTTGCAGTACTACTGCTGCTTATTTTGCTCCTTGGGCCAAGACGTCTCTGTTTATGGACACAGTGAAATCAGTGTTGGTTGATATTGTGGAGAGGGTGATACATCGGTACAGAGAAGAAATATGCAACAGATGCCGAGTCAGTCAACCCGGCCAGAGGCAACACGATTGTCTGAATGACATGCCCGATTTTTTCTTCAGAAACAATTAAAACGCGTTAATGAAAAGACTCTGGCTCACCGACTTCATGACTGAGATCGACCAGACTCTTATTGATAAATAAATTTTCACGGATGATTGGAGGATCCAAGGCGCTTCGGAGGCTTTTCTGCACAATCTCAAAAATTGTAGACGCCTCAAGGAGAGACTTGAACATATCCATGCCGAGTTGGATGGAGAAGAAGAAGACTAATAACCTGCAGTTGGTTGAAGCCAGGGATTTTTTCTTTTTCGATACATTGACTTTTTCTTTAAAGTAAAATAAAAATGGGGAACTACTATGCAAAACGCTCTGTATATATTGATCAGAATGTAGTCAATACCCTTTTAATAAGTGTGGTGATGAGGACGATTGAAAACAGAGTGAATAGTGATCCCCGTGTAAACAGAATGGCTGAAGTTTGTAAACTAGAAGACATTTTGGATATCGTTCTTTCTGGCAGTACTATTCCTGGTCATTGGGAAACGATTGTAAACGAAACATTTAAAGTGGTCCTTGAAAATAACTTGTTTTGTAAAACGGGCAGCACGTCAGTTTCAAGGAAAAAGATGACACCGTGTTTATGCATGACAAGCAAAATATCTTGAAGCCCTACAACCAAAAAAAAAAAGATGGTGTTAAAAATATGGCAAAAAGTCGTAATATTGTATAATGTATTGTTTCATCGAAACAGTGTGAAAAATCACAAACTTGCCTTTTAGAGTCACAGTCTTTTACAAAAATTCTGTTTTGTTAAGAGCTACCAAAAACATAGTAAACATCGCAATTATTCCCAAAACAAACTGGGAATGGGGACATCGATAACATATTTTAATGTTTAATTTTCTTCAGGGCTACCGTAGTGCACATTGATGAACACTTTAAAACAAAAATAATGCCTACAAGTGTAAATGAGCCGGATTTTAGGTTTGAGCTAATTTCCATCTATAGTCCCGTCACATACAGCATATAAGAACATGACATTTATATATATTGAAGTATTATTTGAATTATTTGAAGGATTAAAGTAAAGTGTTATGGCAGGAAAGTTCAATCTGGTATATTCATTTTAATGTCACCTTATATAGAATGTGTGTTAAACTTGTGATTTCTTCATTGAGTGACTTCTGCCTAGCAGATACCAAGAAGAGGCCCCTAGGGTCTCTCTGTTAATTATCAATAGTCCTTGCAATCAACAGGGGAATTCCCGGATACATTTTCAGATATAAGGCAGTTAAAGTCTTGTAGAATTAATGATTTATCTCCTACACATCCTGCAGGCCTTGAGACTTGGGGCACCCAGCAGTAAACAAGATAAACGTCCTTTTGAGCTTATCAATAAAATGTATTCATTCCTAGTAAGCTGACTTTGGGGTGAAGGGAAGTTCAGGGAAGCCATTAAGCCAGAAGAACAAATAACTTATGTTGGTTGACTGATGCGGGGACTGTCATGGGACGATGGCGTTTGGATATTTACAAATATGGCTTTCATAGAGAAAAACAGGTGACTGTTGTGTGATAAGATACATGATAGGATGTTTGTGTGTGTTGGAGATGTTTAGGGGGAATGAGTATGTGTCCTGTCAAAGAGTCCTCTGTCATGACTCCAAATCATTGATTGGGGGATCTGCCTGAGGGCAGAGGGACAAACACACACACACACACATACACTGTGAAGCAACAGATGGAATCAACAAACTGACTTACTACCTGGGATCCCGCCCAGAAGGGAAACCGACCAATGGAACACTGCCAACTCACTGTCTAGCTCGCTCAGAAGTGAACTCTGTGTATAAATGTTGTGATCATTTTGAAGATCGGCGCTCTTGTTTTTGACTTGCCGTTCCTGAGACGTGTCTCACACGGTGGTAGAACCTGAGCCCGGAGTACTTCGTGATTAGGTGAAGTATTTGTATGTTTCCGCCATTAAAGCAGATTATTGTTTAACCCTTATCCTGGCTGCTTTGAATTTTTCTTTCTTTTAAGAACCCGCTCATATAGGAACGGCGCGGAGCAGAGATTCTGCCCCAACAAATATACAGCAAAAATAAAATACATGATATGCAGAAAGAGCATGAGCAGTGTCAAGCATTTACCACATGGCAGTAAAATGTAGCAGCTATGATATATAAAGTGCAAGATAAGATACCCCTGTGTTAAAGTGCATTTATTTAGCGGTGATTACACGTCTGTTTTTTGCTCAACCATTCTTTAAGTTGACCTTTAAAACTATTGAGAGTGGGACAATCCCGTATCTCAGTTGGGGGGCTATTCCACAATGAGCTGCCTTTAATGGAGAGTACATTTTGTCCAAAGGTGGTCCGTCTGTGATGGACTTCACAGTCTCCTCTGGTTTCTGACCTAGTGCTGCGTCCAGTGTGTTTTCTGTGGATGAATTCCCCCAAGGGGAGGGGGGCCAGCCCATGTAAATATTATTTAAAAAAACACATACTTTTAAAAGACATAAAATTGTCAAAAACTCAAGAATTGTGATTTTCGAGGATGGTACAGTGGTGGTATGACTGTGGCTTTCTGTCAAACACCTGGATAGCTCTCTTGAACAGCTGTTCTATGGGTTTCATGTGTGTGGCACAAGCAAACGACCAGTTTGTAAAACAGTATTCAATGTGGGATAGAATCATACAGTGGAGGTATGACTTTGCAGCATTGACAGTTAAGAAAAAGGTCTAATTTGTTTAAAATGTTGCAAGTTGAATTTAATGGTATTGGATACTTTCTGGATATGTTTCTTAAAAAGTCAAGTGCGAGTCCAATATGACACTCCCTGTTCAAGATACTTGCACTGGGAGACTATTTCTATTTCTGCTCCATTTAAAAATACATTGGATCCTTCGATTTTGATTGATCGTTTACTGAACATCGTCGTTTGCATCAACATGCATACTGTTTTTGTTGTACTCATACTGTCAATACGTAGATTGTGTTATATAGCTTTAGATAGAATGTTTTTTCTTCCTCTTTGCATAATTTGCATCCACAATCCTTTGCCAGTAGGTGTTTCCACAGTCCTTGCAGTTTTCCAATTGTTCAACTAATTGGGAGCTACTGTAAGCTATTTGTATTTGCATTTTAGCACATTACTTCCTGCAGTGATTCAGAAAGTATTGTGTTTGGGCTTTTTATTGTGAAAGGGAGACCACTACTCAGAACCAGACATAATTTCATAGAGAAAGCAAGTCTTATAGGGAGCCAATTTAAATGCTAATGTCGTCTTTATTTTACATCCATTACAAAATTGTGCAATCAACTACTTCATTATGATAAGTTGTCTACAGCCACTTTAAATGCAATCAAATGTATATTTCTAAGTGCTTACAACTTAAAAAAATCTTTACGTACAAATGACTGTATATTGAATATATTTCTGTACCCAGTGTTGAACAGGACCCAAACCTTTGAGAGATGAAAAAGACACATCTGCTTTAATCAACTGCCAAGTAGTCAAGTCTGCATTTGTGTCTGTTCATTTGTAAAACATGGAATTCCTTTTCTTTTTAATGACCTATGCGGATTTTGGCTTTTTTTAATTTGCCAAGATAATTTTAGACACACTTTGAGGTAAGCAAAACCTTAAAACTAGAACACTGATGGCTGGCTTACGTTGCAAACTTCATCACCTTTTAACAAGAGAGTAAGTATATAAAACGTTATTTTGTATATTTTACACATCAGCAGAAACAGAGAGAGAGAGAGATGGCAGGAAGGGGTGAAACAGTCTCCCCCCACCTTTAAAGACACTTTGTTTTAGAGAGAACCCCTCCCTCCTCTGTCTAGTGATAAGATGGCAGGAAGGGGGGAGGAGGGGGCAGGGCCAGGCTCACACACACACACACACACACACACACACACACACACCTCCTTGGGAGGACATCAGTGAAGGTCCCCACACCCACACACACACAAACACACACACACACACTTGGGGGCGAGCCCACCTGTCACTTTTTATGCATACTAATGTGATTGAAACATTTTTTATAATACACCAGGCGCAACAGTGGGGGCTTTTCACACCTGTGAATACACATCACCCCCCTCCTATCGACAGATCTCACACCTACTTGGGATATCACACCTACTTGGGATCTCACACCTCGAACAAAGGGAGGCGGGACTTAGCTCATTTGCATAATGGGGGAGGTGTGACCTGTCACTTTTTATGCATACTAATGAGACGAAAGCGGGGTTTGAATAATACTACTGACAGATGCCTCTCGCTACTTGCTCTTTGTTCTGTGGTTAAACTTGTGTGATTAGTAGTGTATAGAGTAGCTTAGTTAGAGTGTAGAGTAGCTTAGTTAGTGTTTAGAGTAGTTTAGGATTCTGTGACGGTTGCCTGTAGTTTAGTTGTGTTTTTGTATAGATTCTTTGTGTTAGTTGTAGCACTTTTAAAGTGAGGTTTTGTTTCGTTCTTTATTTAGTATATTAGTATTTATTTTTCCCTGTATGTCTTTAGACTCACTTTTTAGAGTCCTCCCTTAGTTTGGTTGCCTATTTAAACTTGCACCCTTGTGGCCTCTTTTGTTTGTTATTTAAACCGGTGTTTTTGGCCCTTTTGTTTGTTCCAGGCTGCCTGCCTGCCATTTTGTTTGACCAGCTGTTTAAAATAAACACTTATTATTATTACCAATTACATACTGGTGTGTGTTGCATTCCTCTTCCCCTAGTTGGGACGTAACAGGGATCTTACTAAGAGAGAACAATTCAATATTTAAATGATAAAATTACATTTTTTGGGTATCCTTTTGTTGAACTGTCTGTTTAAAATTAATCGAAGCATCAGACAAAAAAATATTTGGAAAATAATTTATATTTTGATTTAGGTCAAAATATTATATTTGTAAACCTGAAGAGTAAATGCCAGTGCCTTACCAGCCATGAACCTCACTGCAGAAGCTTATATATAGACATCTAAGTTTTCTGTGCCCCGCCACTTTTGTACATATAGAAACGCCACTGCTCCTTCACCTCCTTCTCCATGGATGTCCTCCAGAAACGTTGTTTTATAATGAACATAGTTCTCTTGACTCCAGGGTGACAGGTGAGCAGCGAAGTGTGAGCCCAGTGGATCACCTGTGGTCGCTCGGCCTCCTGAACGAAAAGCCGGTAAGAGGGGCAACCCCTTGGTGCAGGAGCTCCAGCATTGGCTCGTATTACCTCCTTCTCTACTGACCAAGTCAGCGCTCCTACCACCCGGTTTAATGGGACGATGGGTTCCGGCTCCTTGACTGCAGGCACAGGGTCAAACGGACGGGACAGAGCGTCAGGCTTGACATTCTGAGACCCCGGCCTGTAGGAAAGATCAAAGTCAAAACGGTTAAAAAACAAGGTCCACCTAGCCTGGCGGGAGTTCAGTCTTTTGGCTTTTCTTATATACTCCAGGTTTTTGTGATCGGTACAGACCACAAATGCTCACGGCTCATGCTTCACGGCCAGCAACTCACGGTTTCCCACGTCGTAATTTCTCTCTGCTGGGGTGAGCTTCCTGGACAGGAAAGCGCAGGGGTGAAGTTTGTTTTCCTTCTGTAGTCGCTGGGAGAGGACCGCTCCCACCCCTTCCTTGGAGGCATCCACTTCTACCACAAACTGATGAGTGGTGTCCGGCAGGGTGAGTATGGGAGCAGAGGTGAACATTCCTTTAAGCCGAGAAAAAGCCTCCTCAGCCTGAGGAGACCACAAAAAAGGCACTTGAGGGGACGTGAGGACATGAAGAGGGGCTGTAATAGCACTGAAACTCCGCACAAAACGTGTGTAAAGATTTGCAAAGCCTAAAAACTGCTGCACTTTCTTACGAGAGTCAGGGGTAGGCCAACAGGCTACTGCGCTAACCTTCTCTGGGTCCATCCTAAACTGACCTGGCGAAATGATGAAGCCCAAAAAAGTGACTGTCTCTGCATGAAATTCGCATTTTTCTGCTTTGACATTACATTACATTACATTACATTGCATTTAGCTGACGCTTTTATCCAAAGCGACTTACAATAAGTGCATTCGACCAGGAAGATACAACCTTTAAGAAAACAGAATCATATAAGTACATCAGGTTTCATAGAGCCAAACATTTCAAGTGCTACTCAACTGGCATTTAGAAAGCCAGCCCTTTATTAGTATATAAGTGCTTTGTTAGTAATTTTATCGCTCGAAGTGGAGTCTAAAGAGATGAGTTTTCAGTTTGCGTCGGAAGATGTGTAAGCTATCTGCTGTCCTGATTTCAATGGGGAGCTCATTCCACCATTTTGGAGCCAGGATAGCAAACCCACGTGTTTTTGCTGACGGGAACTTGGGTCCCCCTCGCAGTGCGGGTGCAGCGAGCTGTTTGGCTGATGCAGAGCGGAGTGCACGTGCTGGGGTGTACGGTTTAACCATGTCCTGGATGTAGGAAGGGCCAGATCCATTCGCAGCATGGTACGCAAGTACCAGTGTCTTGAAGTGGATTCTAGCAGTTACTGGAAGCCAGTGAAGGGAGCGGAGGAGCGGTGTGGTGTGGGAGAATTTGGGAAGGTTGAAGACCAGACGAGCCGCTGCATTCTGGATGAGCTGCAGAGGTCGGATGGCACATGCAGGTAGACCAGCCAGGAGGGAGTTGCAGTAGTCTAGGCGTGAGATGACGAGAGCCTGGACCAGAATCTGCGCTGATGTCTGGGTCAGCTGGGGACGTATCCTCCTGATGTTGTAAAGCGTGTATCTGCAGCAGCGGGTTGTAGCAGCGATGTTTGCAGTGAAGGACAGTTTGTTATCTAGGACCACACCCAGATTCCTTGCAGTCTGAGTCGGGGAAACAACAGAGGTGCCGATGTTGATTGTTAGGTCAAGAGTGGGACAATCTTTTCCCGGAAGGAAGAGCAGTTCAGTCTTGTCAAGGTTGAGCTTGAGGTGATGAGCAGACATCCACCGAGAGATGTCTGCTAGGCAAGCAGAGATGCGTGCGACGACCTGGGTCTCTGAGCGGGGAAAGGACAGAATTAGTTGGGTGTCGTCAGCGTAGCAGTGGTATGAAAAACCATGCGGGCTAATGACAGACCCGAGCGAGTTTGTGTACAGGGAGAAGAGGAGGGGACCAAGAACCGAGCCCTGAGGGACCCCTGTAGTTAATTGACAAGGGTCGGACTCGGACCCTCTCCAAGTAACCCTGTAGGTGCGGTCGTTGAGGTATGAGGTGAGGAGGGAAAGTGCAGTGCCTGAAACTCCAAGTTCTTGGACAGTGCGAAGGAGGATCCGATGGTTCACCGTGTCGAATGCAGCAGACAGGTCCAGAAGGATGATGACAGAGGAGAGGGAGGCTGCTTTAGCAGTGTGCAGTTTGTCAGAGACAGCAAGGAGAGCAGTTTCTGTTGAGTGACCTGCCTTGAAACCAGACTGGTGCGGATCCAGAAGGTTGTTCTGATGGAGATAAGAGGAGAGTTGTTTAAAGACAGCGCGTTCAAGTGTTTTAGACAGGAACGGGAGGAGAGAGACGGGTCTGTAGTTAATAACATCAGACGGGTTGAGAGTGGGTTTCTTTAGGAGAGGGTTTACTCTTGCCTCCTTGAGACTGTTTGGAAAGTGACCAGAAGTTAGAGAAGTGTTGATGAAATGGGTGAGAAATGGTAGAATATCAGGAGCGATAGTCTGAAGGAGGTTTGAGGGGATAGGGTCCAGAGAACAGGTGGTAGGACGGGCAGAGGTAACGAGGGTAAGAACCTCACTTGGAGAGAGAGGGGAGAAGGAGGTCAGTGTGTGGGTGAAGGGAGGGTCTGGTGACCCAGCGGTGAGTAAAGGTGAGTCAGAAAAAGAAGAGCGAATATCATCAACCTTTTTTTCAAAATGGTTAACAAAGTCGCTTGACAGAAGGGAGGAGGGGGGAGGTGCTTTGGGGGGGTCCAAGAGGGTGGAGAAGATAGAAAATAGTTTTTTGGGATTGGAATAGGAAGATTGGATCTTATCTTGAAAGAAAGTGCTTTTTGCCTGAGAGATGGAAGCAGAGAAAGAGGAGAGGAGAGCCTGATAGGTTAGGAGGTCGTCATGGTGTTTGGATTTCCACCATTTCCGCTCTGCTGCCCGAAGGATGGTTCTATTAGCACGCAGTGCATCATTTAGCCAGGGAGCAGGAGGGGACTGACGAGCCGGCCGCGATGTGAGAGGACAGAGAAAGTCCAGAGAGGATGAGAGAGTCGAGAGGAGAGTTTTTGCAGCAGCATTTGGAGGCAGGAGTTGGAACGAGTCAGAGGAAGGGAGGGCTGAGAGCACCGATGAGGTAAAGGTAGAGGGGGAGAGGGAACGGAGGTTACGGCGGACAGGAGCAGAGTTAGAAGAGATGAGGTTGTTATGTTTGGAAAGGGGTAGAGAGAATGAAATGAAGAAGTGATCGGAGGTGTGGAGCGGGTTTACAGAGAGGTTAGAAGTAGAGCAGTTCCTTGAGAATATGAGATCAAGGACATTGCCAGCTTTATGAGTTGGTGGGGATGGAGACAGTGAGAAAGCAAAGGTGGTTAACAGAGATGTTAGTTCAGATATCTTCCCTGTCTGGAGGTTGAAATCGCCGAGAAGTACAGCGGGAGGGCCAGTTTCAGGGATGTGTGAGAGGAGATTATCTAACTCCTCCAAGAAGTCCCCCAAGGCGCCTGGTGGACGGTAGAGAACAACAATGGTTAATTGTATAGGATGGGTTACTGTGACGGCATGGAATTCAAAGGTGGAAGGAGTGAAATTAGGTAGCTTGAAGAGGGAAAAGCTCCATTTGGGAGAGAGCAGGAGACCAGTGCCACCTCCTCTGCCAGAGGGTCTGGGTGTATGGGAGAAGGAATATGCTGTGGAGAGAGCTGCTGGGGTGGATGTGTTGGATGGAGTGATCCAGGTCTCCGTGAGAGCAAGGAAATCCAGAGACTGCAGGGAAGCGTAGCCAGAGATGAAGTCAGCCTTAGGAACAGCTGACTGGCAGTTCCACAGGCCCCCTGAAACGAGATGTTGGATCTCAGTGGAGCATGTGGGATAGACGAGAGCAGGCCGGTGAGATCTAGGAGAAACACGGGGCCAGTGATAATTGCGAGAAGACACATGAACAGGAATGCAGAAAATACACATGATTAAAGCATGAGGGGCTAGAGAACCCAAGAGAATTGAATAAAACTAAATAACACCAGCGATACTTGGCGCAATCAGAGTAGGATTTGCCTCCTCTTTGCCTCCCACGTGACTCACACAGGACTCTTAATGTCTTTGTCAGTCTTCGTCAAGCTGACGCTGAAGCTGACGCTCCAGGAAAATGCAACTTAAGATGGATACCTGATTGCTCAGTTCTCACAGCTTTGGGGGCACGCCCCTGTAATTAGTTAGTTAACTATTTTCTGCTGATGGGCGACAGCAGAGTCTTCCTGCCTATTGAAATGCACACTTGAGGGGCGTGACTCACTGAGACCTGAGTTACGCCTGGAGTTGAGCAGATCTGAGATTTTAAAATCTCTCAGAAATCGCCGTTTTAGCTACAATAACTACAGAACAATTATACAGAGTAGAATAAATGAAACAGAGAAGTCTATTTAAACAAGAATATAACTTACAGTGATTGCTGAGTCAGTATCGATAGTGTCCTCGCCGATTCTGGAAGCACACTGAGTTATTCTGATTTGAAATGCGCTATTTAAAATGTTTTTGCACTTCCCGCAATCAGCAGAGTCTTCCTGCCTATTGAAATGCACACTTGAGGGGCGTGACTCACTGAGACCTGAGTTACGCCTGGAGTTGAGCAGATCTGAGATTTTGACAAACAACCTATTCTGGAGCAACTCTTGTAGGACCTGGCGGACATGTTGTTTATTGGTGTCCAGGTCAGGGGAGTAGATCAGAATGTCGTCAAGATAGACAAAAACGAAACGGTTCAGAAACACGTCAACACGTCGTTGATCATAGCCTGGAAAACAGAAGGAGCGTTTGATAATCCAAATGGCATTACAAGGTATTCATAGTGGCCTGAAGGGGTGTTAAAACCCGTCTTCCATTCATCGCCCTCCCTGATCCTGACCAAATGATAAGCGTTACGCAGGTCTAACTTGGTGAAAACCTTGGCATCCTGAAGCTGCTCGAATGCTGACGAGATGAGAGGAAGGGGTTACCGGTTTTTAACCGTAATGTCATTGAGAGGTGAGTAGTCAATACATGGCCTAAGAGACCAGTGGCGGCTGGTGGAAATTATTTTAGGCGGGGCTATTGTAATGGTGAATAAACCACACGGGGAACATTTTTGAGAAATTACCCCTTAAATTAAATTGGCTACACCAGGGGTTTTCAAAGTGTGGGTAGGTGAGCCTCCCATCAGAGAACATAATAACAGCCGCGCCCCCCCCTCCCAATTATTATTGCTGTTATAATGCAGGGGTATTCAATTGCATTTCAAAGAGGTCCAGTAAGAGAAAATGTAATTAAATGCTCTGTTTTCGCTGTCTGCCTTCCGCCATTTGAAATTACTCCGACTGTTTCTCTCCTCTTGTCGTGTCTCTGTGTGTGTTTGAATCTATCTATCTATCGATTTGATTGGCTGAGTAGCGTCACCTCCTAAAAACATTAAACAATAACTTTTTTAAACCTTTTTATTTTTATGTTTTAAACATATTGTATAAAACTCCCCCACTACTTGGACTATTCCTTGCACCCCTCTAGAATAAGCCCGAATGGTCTCAACCATATTGCATCAGTAACGTGCACTTGTTATTATAACAACATCGCAAGGTAGACCCTCCAGAAAAACGCGGGCAAAAATCCTTTATTATGCGGGCTAAATTCCTTGATTATGCGGGCTAAAATCCTTGATTATGCAATTAAACATGCGGGGTTTTTATGTGATTTTATGCGGTGAAACTGCGGGAAGTTGCGAAATATGCGGAAAGTTGCGAAATATGCTAAATATGCGGGAAAAAATTATCGATTTTTTTTTAAATATTGGGCTGTCTTATTCTCTCTCACACACAACCTGCCACTAACGTTAAACCCCTTTACTATTCAATTAAACACATTCAATGTTTATTTATTGCAAAAGCAATTGGGCTATTTTAATCACACACACACACACACACACACACACACACACACACACACACACACACACACACACTTCTCCGCCTAATTCTGTTTTCATTTACTCGTTCGTTATCTGCAGCTTCAATCTTGTAGGCTACTCACCTCGTTTCTTGTAGCCCTCGAAAGGGTTTTGGAGGTTGATGCCTCGTGAACGTGAGTTGTTTGGCTTTCTTGTCCGCAGCAGCAGAAAGCATTTTCGAATGTTTGAATGAATCAAAGCGGGTCGTCACCGTCGATTTTCTCTTATGCTCCAACACACAGTTGCACGGGGTGCAGAATAGTTTCCCCCCACTTTTTGCCCGGTCTTTAGTAGAAATGTTCGTCGGTAAATGAGATAGATTAGATATTTTCATTTTGGTGTTTTCTCTATCGTGTGAGCTCCACACGTTCACTCTATACAGTGTTGTTTACATTCTGTGATGCGCGAGCTGATGACGTCACGTCAAGACGAGTTAACTTTTTTTTTTCTCAACTTTGTGTGGAAAAATGCGGGGATTATGCGGCCTTTTGATAAATATACGGCCTTTTAGAAATCTGCGCCATTTTGCTGATTATGCGGTAAATTCTGCGATCGCAGAATCGCGTTTTTCTGGAGGGTCTAGCAAGGACGCTGTTAGCGATCGGAAAATTGAGTGTTGTTCAGTTTGTGTGTTGTGGAACATGCGTGTCCGTGCATGAAAATATACCACACACCCAATTACAATTGCATGTTCAATTCACCAGCCTGGAAGTTAATACAGTTGTTAAAGTTGGAACAGCCTGTGGACAGCCGTTCTTCCTTGCATGTCAGTCGCCGACACCTTCTGACAGGCACATCTAGTTGCAGCACGACCCGTATATTTCCGCACGCCGTGTTCTCAAGACATATTTTTTTTAACATTTTCAACATGGTGGATAAATCCTTATATGCTCCCGGCAACACACTGAGCGTCAACTTTGCCTCCTTATTACACTCACCCCTACTTTAGTGGGAACAATGAGTCTGCGTCTTTGATGCACAGAGGAATAAACGCAGATCATCCTCTGGCTGCAGCCTTGACCGGTACTTGCTTTTGATCAAAGTCAATGCGGAAAACTTGCACTCACACAGGTAGGTGGAGGGGAAGGGAATGAGCACTTTTACAGCCTTTTTGGCGAGGTGGGGGAACTCGGTCTCCACAGACAGCCACAAGTGGGCAAGTGTCACTTTACTCGTCTTTTTCTCGTTCTTGTGTGTCTCACGCTGCGCCTCCCCTGAAGCTCTCTGGCGCCCCCCAGGGGAGGCGCGCCTCACACTTTGAAAACCGCTGGGCTACACTATTTCATCGTTGCTGTTGTATGATTGGTGTTTAGCTACGGTATTTAGCGTCTACAGCACTTCCGCTTTTAGGGTTGACATAGACCCAAACGTCGCCCGGAGGTCCCCCGGTGTTGTTGCGGGAGCTGCTGCACTAGCTAACGCTCCACTAGCTAATGCTACATTAGCAAAAGAAACGCTTATTTCTTTTACAAATGGTGCGGCGGGCTTCAAACACGTTCCCCTCCACTGGTTTCAACCAAGCACTAAATTATATGTTTTCTAACCAAATACGGTTGAACTGACACTTCCCCATATTAATTTGTAAGTAGATTCGAAGATACATGAGTTTCTGACTGCCGCAAGCTGAAGCTTGGTTGCTTGCTTGGTAAGCTGGGTGTTCTCTAATAAGGGGCCGGGGGAAACAAAGTTAGTGATTACTGGTTCCATGTTGATTTAATTCAATACAAATTTTTTTGGGGAACTGAAAGGCTTTTACCGTACTGCAGCCTGTTATGCGGAGTGCGTTGCGGTGGAGATTTAATAGAACTCAGTAGTAGACAGCTTCCTTTAGCCTTCATTAGGCATATTTATTTATCGTGGTAGGAGAGATGCGGTTGTGCTGCCGCTCAGCTCTCGATCCAAACAACATCTAAAAGGATAAGGTAAAGGCCACATGTAGTGCAAGGTATAGTCAGTGACGTCACGTCCTGGACGCACTGCAGACAACATTGCCCTCTGCAGGACACAATGAGCAAGGGCGCACATAATTGTACAACATGTAACACCCCCACTCGATCCTAGGTTATTGTGGTACATTTTCATAACAGAATACAAACAAAAGAAATATTCTCCCCATTTGGCCTTCAATACAAAATAAACAACAAAAATACAATGGCATATATATGCATTTCTTGCACTTTAAGTGCCAAACAAATACTTAGCAAACGTTTTCAGTTGTAGCTTAGTGGCTGGTTTTGTCATTAGGTCAGCTACCATGTTGTCAGTAGGACAATATTCCAAAGATATCCTCCCACTGTTCACAGTTTCTCGGATAAAGTGATATTTAATATCGATATGTTTGCACCTCTGCCGATTTACTGGATTTCTGGCAAGTGCAATAGCTCCTTGGTTGTCATCATAAACCTTGGTTTGCCCATATTGATACTCATCAATACCCTTGAGTAGCTGTTGCAAATACATACACTCCTGTATGGCTGACGCTAAGGCCATGTATTCTGCCTCGCAGGTAGACAGTGCAACTGTTGGTTGTTTTCTACTCTTCCATGAAATGAGAGAGCTTCTCTCACTCAGACTGGCACAGTACCCTGTGGTGCTACGTCTGTCTGTAACCTCTAAGGCCCAGTCTGCATCACTATGGACTATTAGGCCCAGTTTACCTGCGTCATCCTTTTTAAAGCATAATCCACGGTCTGTTGTACCCTTAAGATACCTGAACACATGCTTCACAGTGCTCCAATGCTCTTCACTTGGTTCAGCAAAATGCTGGGAAAGTTTACTGACCACAAAACTTAAATCTGGTCTAGTGCATGTAGCCAAATAGATCAGACTTCCTACTGCCTCTCTATACATCCTTGGCTCTTCCATTTTTTCAGCATTTTCTGTGTATTCAAGTTTAGACTCACATGGGGTTTCTCTGACCCTACAATCTTGCATTCCAAATCTGGAGAGGATTTTGTTCACATACCTTTCCTGTGACATTGTGACTTGACCCTCTGACTGGTTAAAATCTATACCAAGAAAATTGTTTAATTTCCCCAGGTCTTTAATTTTAAACCTATCATTGAGCATCATTTTTGACACTTTTCAGAACCTCCTCATTGTTAGCAGCAATTATCAGATCATCAACCCATACAATCAGAATCACTTTTTCGTTTTGTTTTTCCCTTGTGTATTGACAGTGATCAGCAGGATTTTGTTCAAAACCATTTTCAGTGAGATATGCCTGTAACAGAGCATTCCAGTTTCTGCCTGACTGCTTTAGACCATATAGGGACTTCTGTAATTTGCATACTAACTTTTCTCCAGTTTTTGACTTTTTCTCATAACCTTCAGGTTGTTCCAAATAGACCTCACAATCAATGGGTGCATGCAGGTATGCAGTTTTCACATCCATTTGGTATAAAACTAAATCTTCCTGCACTGCCTTTTGCATGAAAACTCTAACAGTTGTCATGTCAGCTGTAGGTGAGAAAGTTTCCTCATAGTCAATGCCTTGTTTTTGGCTGTAACCTTTTGCAACAAATCTTGCCTTATACTTGTCTGACCCATCAGTATCACACTTGAGAGTATAGACCCACCTACCCCCCACTGCCTTTTTGCCTAGAGGCAACTGGGTGATCTTGAATGTGTCATTCTCTTCTAGTGACTGCATCTCGTCATTCATGCATTGATCCACTGCCGTGACTTGGTTGACCCTATGGCCTCCTGGTAATTTTGTGGTATGTCACAAACTGCTCTATAACAAGAGTCTACACATGTTACCAGTTGGTCTACTGTATCCTCAGTCTCATAATCCTGTAAGTGCATTGGCTTTCTCCTAGCTCTAGGTGGGTTCTTTCTAGCCTCACTCTCAGTGCCTGGCTGTTCACATTCAGCCACAGAAACATCACATTGAACACTTTGACCTGATGCATTTCCCATTCTTTCATCAACATTTTTCTGAACAGTTGGCAAGTAAAACAGATTTCCACTTTCATGGAAGTCAGACCTGTTGTAACCACTCTTGGTGATCATGTGGCTGTCCCCCTTCTTGAAAGTGACTGTCGCTCCTCCATTTGTTGCTCTTGCCACTGAGAAGATATCGTGTGGATATGTCGACATATACAGTGCCTCATGCAGCTGTGCTCTCTGCTGACGTCCATCATTGTCTAGCAGATAGATCAGCGCTGTCCCTCTGCGTTGCGCCATCCCGCTGCATTTGGTCCCATCCGCCAGCTCGATTGAATGGGTGTCGGGCTGGAATGTGTTGTCAAAGCTCTTGAACTTGGCGATATCGTTCACTATGGGGGATGTCGCTCCGGCGTCCACCATGATGCCCTTCTTCTTTACGTTGGCTGATGGCCTCTCGCTTTTTGCCTGCTTGGCCATGAAGCAATGATCCTCGTCGCCGTTGTCCTCCTCTTCTTCTTCTGCAACCTTCCTGGCTCCGTCTTCTTTTCCCTTTTTCCTGCACAGGGACTCTGTGTGTGCGTTGCTCTTGCAGTGACTGCACCACACTTTCTGGGTGCACTTGCTTCTAATGTGTCCTTTTTCTCCACAGTTGTAACAAGTCACTGAAGTCAGAGTGGGTTCTCCATTCTTCCTGTGTGTCTTGGTGCCTTGTCTACTTTGCCTTGTGTTAGTCTTCATCACACTGTCCATAGATCCAGTCGTCCTCATCTTCTCAGATTCTTCATAGATCCTCAGTCTTCTCTTGAAGTCTTTAAATGTAACATCATCCTCGTTCTGTGTTACATGGACAGCCAGTGGCCTGAATGAATCTGGCAGTCCATTCAAAATGGTGGCTACAAGCAGCCCATCACTCATGTTCTCTCCTGCATCACGTAGAGCTGCAATTATATTCTCAGCCCTTATCATGTAATCAGTAACAGTTTCATTGTCTGCCATTTGTATGGTGGTCAATGATGTATACAGGTTTAGAATCCTTGGCTTGCTTTTTCCTGAATAGTGCTCCCTCAGGGCTTTCCTTCCATCCTCGGCGGCATCATGTCTTATAAATGACAGGCTCTTATCATCCAGGGCATTCACTAACTGTGCATAACAGTCTTCATTTTTTCCTGGAGCTGCAGCTAATGCGGCTTCACCCGTGGGCACTCGCAAAATAGTGTCTTTTAGCTTCAAAATGTCCAAACGGCTAAGGAATCTCGTCTCCCACAGATCATACTTATCTTCTGTTCCATCGAATAAAATCTGCTGGGATGTTCCTGCTCCGGCCATTTTTTACGTTGCATCCACGTTAACACATCTTCTCTTTATACAGGTCACTTATCTCCAAACATTGGGTTGCGGCTTGTAGAAACACTGTGTCTTCAGTTTACGCGGGAGTCTCTCAGCGCCGTCTTCATCCAGGTCCCACTAGTAGCTTCTCTTGGCTAACAGCTCGTTCTTCTGTTACCTTGTTGCTCTAGACTGGCATTCCTGGGCCCATAACCTGTTATGCGGAGTGCGTTGCGTTGGAGATTTAATAGAACTCAGTAGTAGACAGCTTCCTTTAGCCTTCATTAGGCATATTTATTTATCGTGGTAGGAGAGATGCGGTTGTGCTGCCGCTCAGCTCTCGATCCAAACAACATCTAAAAGGATAAGGTAAAGGCCACATGTAGTGCAAGGTATAGTTAGTGATGTCACGTCCTGGACGCACTGCAGACAACATTGCCCT
Organism: Notothenia rossii; assembly: GCF_949606895.1. Lineage (NCBI taxonomy): Eukaryota > Metazoa > Chordata > Actinopteri > Perciformes > Nototheniidae > Notothenia > Notothenia rossii. The sequence goes on along the minus strand of NC_136903.1, from coordinate 61,304,536 downwards.
CTGCAGGACACAATGAGCAAGGGCGCACATAATTGTACAACATTTAACACAGCCAACCCCAATTAGTGGCCCGCAAAATGCATGGCCCGCGCTGATCTACTGGCATTCACTTGTTATAACATAAAAACATAAAATAAAATGTCAGCGGTTTCGCTTTATTTTGACCTCCGTCGACACTCGTAAACCTGACCCATGACCTTATCGCGTGCATATGCAAGACGTGCTTCGCGCGCTTGACTTACTCGTCACCCACTGGAATAGCGGCAAACACATATAAACAATAGCTCGCCAGCTAGCCGCCTGTCATCCCAGCCCAGCGATTGAGCAACATGACACTAACGGGCCGTGGATAACTCAAACCCAGGATGGAATTCGCAAAGAAGAGGAAGGTAGACCAGGAAAACCGTCAGTTCAAAACTGACTGGACTGAGAAGTATTGTTTTTTTTTACCGGACCACGTCAATGCTAAACCGACTTGTTTGATTTGCATGCAGAATGTAGCTGTAATCAAATCAGACAACCTGAAGTGGCACTTCACCTCTATTCATGCTGCCAGTTTTAATGCTAACTATCCAGAGAAATCCGACCAGCGCACACAAAAGATAGCAGGTTTGCTTGCATCATACAAGCACTCTGTTTCCACAATGTCGAAAACAACATCGTCACAAGAGAGCGCATCAGCTGCCTCATTGCACGTCTCTTGGACGCTTACTAGAGCCAAGAAGCCGTTTGCTGATGCTGAGTTAATTAAACGGTGTGCGATAGACAAGGCTCATGAAGTTTTAAATCATGAGGAAAAACAACAAGAAAAGGTTGTAGAGCTATTAAAGCAGCGGCCGCTGTCGGCTAACACGGCAACCAGAAGAGTAGAGGTTTTAGCGGAGGGGTGTTTTTCCAGTCTACTCACGGATTTGAAGAAAACAGAGGCTATATCCTTAGCCATAGATTCCTCCTGTGACCGAACCGACATGGAACAGCTGTCTGTGTTCATACGATTTTTTGATGGGAAGATATTCCGGGAAGAGCTGCTGTGTTTGCTTACTCTGCCCGGGCACACGACCGGGGAAATAATCTTCCACGAGCTGACACAGTTCTTCGAAAAGAATGGTTTGAATGTGAGTCAAATCGTCTCTGTTGTAACTGACGGGGCTCCGTCGATGGTTGGAAAGCACCAAGGCTTGGTAAGCAGGCTTTCCGCCGTTAACCCGGCGCTTCTGACATTTCACTGCATCATTCACAAATCAGTGTTGTGCGCAAAACTGTGTGGAAAAATGAAAGAAACAATGGATACTGTGACGAGACTGGTTAACTTTGTGCGTGAGAGCTCTAGTCTGCAGCATCGCCTTTTTAGATCGTTGCTAGAGGAAATGTCATCTGAACACAAGGATCTCTTACTTACACAACGATGTTCGCTGGCTGAGCAAGGGCCGTGTGTTGGAGAGGGTGTGCGACCTGCGTGATGAACTGGTGTCGTTCTTATTAAGCCTGCAGAGCCAAAAAGCCCATGAGTTTTTGAGCTTTTTAACTGACACCAAGGTGATAGCAGATGTTAATTTTTTGTGTGACATCATGTCTCATCTAAATCACCTTAACCTGCAGCTGCAAGGCAAGAACCACACTGTTGCTGAGATGTACGAGGCGGTTGAAGCTTTTCGGTCAAAGCTGCACCTTTTGGAGAGAGATATTCATGGGAGGAAGCTGCACTTTCCACGTCTGCGTGAGCACTGCGAGAAGAATGAAATGCCGGAAGATCCAGTAATGAAGGATTTTGTGTCAAAACTGGCAGAAAACTTCAAGGAGCGATTTGAAAGCTCCCCTAAAATCTCACGTGACATCCTCCTCTTCCTCAGACAGCCGTTCTCTGTGTCAGCAGACGGGCAGTGGACTCGAGAGGCCAAAAGGCTGGTGCCTTCCATAGAAGAGGGAGCTCTTCAGATGGAGGTCTTATTAGAGATGGGAAGCTCTGAGTTGCTGAAAGCTCAACACAAGGATGCACCAGTGTGTGACTTTTGGATCAACTTGGTTCCCCAAGCTCGTTTCAAAAACACCAGAGCTATTGCTATGTTCCTACTCACAATGTTCCCCTCAACATACATCTGCGAATCAGGATTTTCTTCAATGAATGCTATCAAAAGCCAGGACAGGAACAGACTCTCCAGTGCACATCTTGGACAGTGCCTCAGGATTGCCACAACAGAATACAAGCCCAACATCAGACAGGTTGCCTCATCCCGCCGCTCTCACTTCTCTCACTGATTGGTGAGTGAACAACATCAATTTATTTTTGCAATTTGTCAATTCTATTGTGGTATAATAATTATTAAGACAAAAATAACAATGTTATAGTTATATTTTATATGTACATTCATTTCCTAAATAAAATGCTATGCAGCGTAATTAAAAACAAATTATTAATATGATAGAGAAAAAACCTTGGATAATGCAGGGCTTTTAACAACAGCCCACAAACTGGTTAAATTGAATACATATTTTGGTACGACATTATAAAAGTAACTAACTGAAACTCTCTCTCTGTCTTCCTGTCTTTCCCAGTGTGTTACAGTGTTTGCTGAATTGGATGTGGACCTGTCTGACTATTTGATCAGAGTTCACTCTGTTGTTTTTTATTTTTGTTTTATTGTTATGCCCCATCAGACCACAGCAAAATCATTTGTATTTGTTAAAGCATTTATTTATTATTATCAATAAATGTTTGATTTCGGTCTAATTTTGTTTCAAGGATGCATTTTTCCTTTACTCTCAACACAGGGTTTGTTTAATTACTACTGCCACTACTACAACAATTATAATAGAGGTAACATCTGCACATAGTGTAAAGCAACTTTTAGTGAAAAATAACATTTTGGCCCTTAGCTTGTCAAAAATTGGCCCTTTGGTAAATATAATTGGGGAACCCTGCCGTACTGGTTACTTTGCAGCCCGGACATTTCCCCCAAAACACATTTAGACGCTATCGCAACACAGAAGTACCTTTCAAATCCGATCATTTTTAAGACCTTTAAATCATATTTAAGACCTTTCTTATTTCTGTGGTCATATTTAAGACCTTACATTCAGATTATTAAATGTAAGACTTTTTAAGACCCCGCGGGAACCCTGGGGAGACTAAATATGAACATTATATGCAGACACAGACGTGGTTCAGAAACACAGAAATATTAGAAAACAGACCATTAAGGCAAAACATCTAGTTTGATGGATGCTGTCAAAACTCAACTACAATACGTGTGTGTGTGTGTGTGTGTGTGTGTGTGTGTGTGTGTGTGTGTTTATTTAGCACGGGCACATAGTATCTGTCCCCGGCTGTTTGAAGAGCAAGCATGGGAAACAAAAGACAGTGTTTACCTCTTTGCATCCAGCTAGTCACACACACAGTTACAATCACACTCCCTTTAATTGACATAATTAATAGATAGTTTACCTTTTCACCATCATTTGCTGTGGCCCACTGATGTTAACGATCGTAACTGAAAGGCTGCCTATCAAACGTAAACATTCAGCCACGTGACTCGCAAACTCTCGCAAGAGTTTTACACAAGACGGATCCTTTCTAGCCATAACCCTGCACCGGGCGCTGACATTGGCGCCCGGTGATCATCAGATTTGACGACGCTGATTGGCTGAAATTATGTTTCGGAGCCATATCTTACCGATAGCAACAGTCAGCTGCTAGTGGCTGCTGCTGCACTGGTTGAGGGCTCCTCTCTTAGCGCCCAGACGAGAGAGGGTAATGATACACGGGCAAGGCCAGGCAGGAAACATGTGACTTATCAGTAACTTTAGACATCGTAACACCATTTTAAACAATATTTTATTGTAGATTATACATTTTACTGATACCAATTATATAATATTTACCTTCTTCATTACAAATTAAAATTAAAAATATATATTTAAAAATATATATATTTAATTTTTATTTTTTCTTATTTTTTTTTTATTTTTTTTATTTTAATTTGTAATGTGGGAAGAGGTGGGGCGCGCCCCTAACGCCCCTATGGTCCGGCCGCCACTGTAAGAGACCCATCCTTTTTTCCAACAAAAAAAAAACTCCGCTCCTGCTGGTGATGAGGAAGGGCGAATAAGGCCTGTTTTGAGGGAGACATCAATATAGTCCTTCATGGCCTCTTTCTCAGGTCCTGAAATAGCATATAGTCGACCCTTAGGAATTGGAGACCCAGCAATCAGGTCAATAGCACAGTCATAGGGGCGGTGAGGAGGAAGAGTCAGAGCCTTGGATTTACTGAATACTTCACTTAAATCGTGGTAGCAGGAAGGGACTGAAAGTACATCAGGAAAATATATATCTGGGATAGTTCCCTGCCTAACACTCCCAGTGTTACATCTCCTGTCAATCTCCGCTACCTGCCTAACACAGTGATCTATGCAATTCTTTCCCCACCCCTCCACCCTCCCAGATTGCCAATCTATGTGAGGGTTATGAAGTTTCAACCAGGGAAACTCCAACATGAGTGGATGTTGGGCTGAGTTAAATAAGTGAAATGACATTGTCTCGTGATGGTTATCATTACATCTTATTTCTAAAGGCTCTGTTTGGTGAGTCACTTTAAACAACAGCCGCCCATCGAGAGCACTCGCTTCAAGAGGCTGGGGTAGAGATTTAGATTTTATGTCCCATTTTTTAACTAAACCCCAATCCATAAGACTTTCGTCTGCCCCTGAGTCAATGAGAGCACCCTGAGTAACCACATTGTCTCTGATTTTTACCTGGATGCGGGTCAGGGTGCGAGGAGGAAAGTCAGAGGAAGAGATCCGGCTCACCAACGTACTCCTCTTTATTGGTGAGCCTCCTCTTTTACCGGACAAGCCGCTTGTGGATGTCCGCGCTGCCCGCAGTAGAAGCACAGACCCTCCTTTAATCGACGCTGACGCTCTGCCATCGAAAGCTTGGCACGGCCCAACTGCATTGGCTCCTCCACGGAGCCAGGGGGCGCTGTTGTCCGGAACGCAGGTGGTGAGGGGTGACGGGGCCTCCAAGAAGAAGTAGTATCCAGCGGCGAGCGTCTCCTCTGGAGAGGCGGATCAACCGCATCCTTGGATTTATTCCTTCTCCTCTCCGTCAAACGATTGTCTATCCTTATTGCCATGGATATGACAGAGTCCAATTCAGCGGGCAGATCGAGAGGCGCTAGCTGATCTTGTAGGGGATCCGAGAGTCCGCTGACGAAAGCGTCAAACCATGCAGCGGAGTTCCAGCCGCTGTCGGCTGCCATAGTCCGGAACTCGATGGCGTAGTCAGCCACACTCCGCTGATGTTGTCGCAGCTTGATCAGAGCCCGAGCTGCTTCCCTGCCCGGCTTGATCGAAGATCTTTCTCATAGTGTCTATGAAGTCTTCCAGAGACCCGCAGATGGGGGAGCCTCGGGACCACTCTGCCGTAGCCCACGCTGCTGCTCGGCCGGAGAGATGGGAGATCATGAAAGCCACTTTGGAATTGTCCGTGGGAAAAGCAGCCGGTTGGTGGTAATAGTGTAGCTCACACTGCACGATGAACGACCGGCTGCCTTCCGAGTCTCCGGAGTACTTTTCAGGTGGAGCCAGACGCATGGAAGTACTGTGCGGCTCAGTAGCCCGGTTGGGATCGAATCCGGTCGCCGTCTGCCAGTAGATTTACTTGGGTCGTCACCGATGTTTGTAGTTCCCCATGGCTGTTGGTTAGATTCTGCACTCCCTGCTGCATGGTGGCCATATGCTCCTCTTGTTGCCCAAGACGTTGGCCCTGAGAGCGGATGGCGTTCTTAATCTGATCTGAGTAGGCTGAGTTCATCTTGTTGGTCAGTTCGTACTGTCAAGGAGTGAACTCTGAGGCATGAACTCAATTGCACGACTCAAAACTCAGACTCGGATATTGTTTCAAAATAAAGACTTTACTGGGATTTGCACAATAATGAAAACAAGGAAAACAAAACACTCTTTCGAGGAAAACTAGAACAGTGATCAATAACATAGATTTGTGAGAAGTCCGTGAGGTAAGCAGGAACGTAGGTCATAGAGAGACAACGAACTGACAATGAACAGGAGGGAGCTAACACAATATATACACAGGTAAAGGGGACACAGGTGGAAACAATCAGGGCGGGGAAAATAATCAAGGACGCAGGAGACAGAAGGGGGAGGGGAGCATGGAGGCCTGAAATGAGAGGGAGAATTAATTAAGGGACTAAACATAAAGCACAGGACAAAGGGACATGACAAAACTAACATAAAGAATAAACTTTCACTATAAGTTTCTTAGACATGACAGTCATTGAACAAAATAGAAACTCCACCTCCTTTCTTATGCATTCTTTCCAGACTCATAAAACTAAAGTTGGAAGTGGTTGATTCGATAAGAACAGCTGCACTGTTATTTTGTTCAATCCAAGTTTCCGTAAAAAACATAAAATCGAGATTGTGCTCAGTGATAAAATCATTGATTAAAAACGTTTTTCCTGCCAAAGACCTGACATTTGATAAAGCTATAGTTTAAGTTTGTTAAATACATTATCAGTCAGATTTTTTTGTGACAAGCTGTGGCTGACATGGAATCACTGCTACATTTGATAAACTCACACAAACGTTTGAGCGCTTCCTGTTTCTAAGCTGATTTACCGCTCTCAATCTATTACCTATCAGCACAGCTTCTAGCAGGCAGGGCCCCGGCATGTCCTGGAAAGAGTTGAGAGTACCATACGCCCTTGAGCCTGGACCAGGGGCGCCGCCAGGGATTTTGGGCCCCATGAAAAGATATCACATTGGTTACTTCAAAAAAAAATTCTTAATGTTCTCAAATAGTTTGGGCCCCTGTCAGTCACGGGCCCTTAGAATCATCCTAACTTTTCATCCCCTTACGGCGCCCCTGGCCTGGACCCAGGATCAGTTAGAGTTTGCTGCGTTTTGTACACACACATTCTTATCAGGCTTCGGAGACCGCAGATGCTGTCTTGAAGGGGGGGAGGTGGTTGACGTAAGCACGGTGATGAAGACGGTGCGCATCTCTGCTTCGGTGATTGTGGTGGGCGTCGTTGAGGGGCGGGGGTAAAGGACATGCTGCCAACCCTGCGTATCGCCTTCATGTGATCGAACTCCAGGAGGGTGGGCGAGGGTGAAAGGGTGAACGGAGAGTAGAGAGAGCTGATGGGTGAAGGAAGAGTATCCTCAAAGGTGATAGGGAGGGCGAAGGGCGGTGGAGACTCCTCCATTTGTCTCATAGGTTTCCCATTCTCAAGACATTCCTCAGGCGGGTGCAGTGATACTTCTTCAAGGTTTTCTGCGATGTGTTGTGTCTTTCTCTTGTTTTGATTCCTCTTGTTACTTCTCCTTGGCAGAGGGAACAGATTGATGATGCAGGCAGTTGAATATGTTAGAGATAAACAATTTCACTACTGACTTGTTCAGGCAAACTCCATCTGCCTTAAAAAGATGTCTGCGGTCCCAGAAAAAGTTAAAATTGTCAATAAAATTTACAGAATGGTCAGTACAGGCAGTTGAAAGCCATGTGTACAGTGCAAACAATCTGCTGAATCTCTCCAATCCTCTTCTGACTGGTGGTAGAGGGCCACTGATGAACACCTCCGCATTTAGAGGGCTGGCAGTTTCCAACAGACAGTCTTCTTTCAGCACTTCTGACTGTTGTTTCACAACATAATTTGTTCCTATGTGTAGAACCACATTTTTCAGTCGGATGTTCAGCCCCAATATGCAGGATCTTCTCAGCCAAGTCAGAGACCATGTCCTTGGGAAAACTGAGTACTTTGGTGTTGTTCTTACTAGACAGACTTTTTACATCTCTTACAGCAGAATCACCCACAATCAGAGTTTCAGGCCCAGTCGTTAGCTTTCCCTCTAGCCTTTTAGTTTTAGAGTAGCTATTGGTCCTTACCCTGCTGTGTGACAACCCAGTCTCATGGCATTTCGTGTTCACCAACACGATTTTTAATCTATTGATTCGTGTTCACCAACACGATTTTCCCTTTTTTTTTTTCGTGTTGCACAGCACGATTTTAAAAGCAATGTATTTCTACTGGTAATGTGTTTCGTGCCTGCAGCTAGGCCTGTCACGATAATTAATTGTGTTGGACGATAAATTTTTCTGGAAATTATTGCGATAAACGATAATATTCTCGGCACCGTTTTAAGACCATTTTAGACATAATGATAATATATAATAATAATTAAAGTACATCCTTTCAAACATAACTTTTTATTGAACATTCAACATTGCAAATGAAATGTGAAATAATATTAAAATATATAAATTAATAAATAAACAAATTAATTAAATTATAATAAATTAATTAAATCACACATAACCAAAACAATAAATTAAATAGAGTCAGGCTGGAAAACAGAGCTCTCTCTCTCATATATATATATATATATATATATATATATATATATATAAATAAATATGAGCACACATTATCTCACAAGCAAAAAAAAACTCCTAAAAAACAACAGTCAAGTGTACAGTCCACTGTCAAAGACCCAGATGCCTCAACAGGCCATATCCAAATCTGTTTTTCTAAGTTTTCGAGCAAGGAACACCAACATGTTTGCATTGTCGGGCGGGGGCTCTCCATCTCCAGCTACCGTGTTTGCTCCCAGCTGGGAAAACGGAATGGGGTGGTTGTGTTTTAGGTGGTTTAAAATGCGTGGTATTGCCTGCTTTTGTCGCTACCTTTTTTAAACCAATGCGACACACCGCCCGGCTCATTCAAGTCCGTAGGTTCGCCTCGTTGATTTGAATCCAAAATACTGCCACACCGGAGAATCGAGATGTGTCGTTAGGTTTTGTAACCAATTCCATTTCACTTTAAATTCCCCGCGAGTAAGTCACACGTTGTCTCCCGCTTGTCGCTATATTATTAATTTGGCTGCGACGCTGCTGCACGTGCACGCGGAGTGTCCTGACCTGGCTGTGTGTCAGCCCCGCCCCTCACAGCGCGCCTGGCAGCCACAGCGCTCCAGGCTAAAATGCTGGTCACATCTTTATGTAAACGGAAATGTATCGAGCTCAGAAAAGTTATCGACTCCATTTTTATTTATCGTACGATAAGTCAATTTATCGATTATCGCGACAGGCCTACCTGCAGCACGTCTTTTTCTCCGGTCGGGTCGTGGAAGACCGGAAGCTGTGTGGTTCATAAAAACATGTTCTTACCCAATATCAAGCCACAATTATTGCTTTTATTTTAAATCGTATAATTTCGGACTTTTGTTTCCGTCTGTGAGGAAAATAAATGGGGCTCAGAGCCTCAGAACACTGAAATCTGTATTTTTGTAATCTTTTTTTCTTCTAATTTGTTATTCTTTTCAAAATAACACACTGTTATTTACTCACCAATAACACACCATTATCCTTGCTTTTATTTATTGGTTTGATTCCATAATCTCGGGCTTTTTTGACATCCTTCAGGAACTGCATTTCGAGCGATTACCCAAGATCCTCAGCTATGGTTTAAGCTCGCTGATTGGATGGTTTAGCCGCAATGCATGCTGGGATTTGGTGTTTATATGATATGAAATCCGGAAAACATTTTAAAAGAATAAAATAATACTTAATTCCGAGTGTTCTTGCTTTTCTCTTTGAAAGTCATCACATAACGGCATTGTAATACACGGTCCGGCTGCATTACATATTACAGATCTGCCGTAGTTCTTTATTTATAGAGCCCTGATGAGAAGACCTTTGGAAAAACTGGAAGAAATGCCGCCGAAACTGAATACTTAACGTGGATCATAAATATATCAACAATTAAACAACATCTTCAATTTCTCTTCACACAATACGTCTCCTTGCAGTATCAACCTTAATTCGGCTGACTTTTATATTTGATCTAATTCGTAGATAGGTTATATTTACACCATAACGGTGTACAGCTGATATAAAAGGACTTTGATTTTCTTTGAATATAAGAATGTAAATACTGAGTCTGAAATAGTATAGCAATATGCTATAAAATTATGTGAAAATATGAATAAAACTACACATCTTCAGATGTTGTACATACATAAGTGTCCTACACTAATAATACAAAGTTATTATAGCTGTGTGTACTTTGTGTGCACCGCCTAGTGGTTAAAGCACGTTATTTAATTATTGTTTTTATGTGTTATATTTGATTAAAAAAATATTAAGAGTACATACTTTCATAGGGCGAAAGTAGAAGGTCTGTGATAGAAATATAGAATATAAAAAATCAAGAAGATACTGTAAGTGATCTCTACAATAAAACAGTTTAGAGCAGGATGTACAAAGATATTAATAGGAGGAGGTGCAAAACAGAAAAACGAATTAACCTTTATTTAAACATTAAATAATACTTTAGATTAAGGTCCTCTTTTAAATAAGAAAAAAACTTTGGGGGTATCTACAGATAAATATTAAGCCTGACAAAGTACTTAACGTCTAATATATTGCTTTCCTGCAATGCTAACTATGTTGAAGCACTTATTTTATCTGATATTATACATATTAATTATACTCTTATGTTTGTAGATAGTATAAGAAATGTGCAGAATATGACAGTTTAATGGTGGAGGTCCAAACACATATTGATAGATGTCTTGTAATGTGCTGTTGAGGAACCTGTGACCCAAGGTTTTCATTCATTGCATACACCGTAGTTGTGTATATGATAAGCCAATAACCTTTGAAAATCTTGAAATCTTGAAAGGGATGTGCAAAATAGCCATTATACAGTCTTTAATTAACTATTAGTAGAGAATAACGAGTAATGAATATACTTTATTACTCGTTTCCATTCATGTCAATTGCATATAAATGTTTAGTCTTCTCAAGCACCAACTATCAAATATCTCTCCTGATTGTTGGCACTAGGCAATCAAGTTAACCTCTGAATTGTGTAGTAGAATTACAAAGTAACAATGAGCTGTCACGTGGGTATATATTAATGCTGCTCATTATGGACACAAGCGATTTTCACCCATTTATTAATTATATGTTTTACATTTGATAACACCAATGTGTTTAATACTGGCAACTTCTAATTGTGGGAAAAACGAAAACGTTCAGTAGAGACGTCCCATGGAACATTTTGCGAAACACAATAGCCAGCATGTGTTCGATTCCAGTTTTGGATAGTCTGGCGTGGTTTTGTTCCATTTCAAACAGCTGTTTGACGCTCGGCGTAACCTTGGCGCACTGCCACTCCAACATCCAATCCCAGCGCTTGAAGATTAATCACGGGGACTGTAGTCCTAAAAGATAGATGGGGATTATGGGTAGTGTAGTGTCTTCGGCCATCCTAAACTCCTAGAGGCCAACGTCTGTTTCCGATTATTTTTATTTTGAAATTCAGTTCCTGACGGACGCCAAAAAAGCCAGAGATTATGGAATTAAACCAATAAATAAAAGCAAGGATAATTGTGTGTTATTGGTGAGTAAATAGCAGTGTGTTATTTTGAAGGTATGGCTGGGGTAGGCTATAGCCATAAAAAGAAATGGCTTAGCCCTACCTTAGCCCGACCATGAAAAATGGTGCTAAAGTAAGCATGTTGAGAACACGGATTGCGAAAATCTACCGGGCGTGTCCACAACACACAAACTGATCCTGAAGTGCACGTTACTGACGCAATATGGTTGAGACCATTCGGGCTTATGCTGGAGGGGTGTAAGGAATAGTCTAAGTAGTGGGGGAGTTTTATACACACTAAAGTGGTGGAAATTCTCTCGCGTTATAATATCAGCACGGCCGCGGTCAGATCAAAATGCCTCCGAATGCAATTTTAATAGACCTACAGCCAATCAGAGCAACGAAACGTTGGGTCTGATGCGTCATGCATTACTGATACGTCACGTTCACAGTGAAAAGTCCCCAAACTCGCGACGAGTAAATTGCAGACAGACAGCAGAACTTCTAGGATTAATTGTGTTATGGTTTAGGTGTGTTGCTTTCTCCCCCTCCCCTCTGTCCTCTCTCTCTCCTGTGCAGTGTGGTGATCGTTAGAAGGCTCAGCTGGTTCACAATGAGGAGCACCTGTACTCATCTAATCAACTCCTCCATAAAACCCTGGTCATGTTCACACTCCAGTGCCAGATAATTCCGTCTCACTCGGTAGAGCTGAATGTCGTAGTAGCCTAGCTTAGTGTGATTTTCTCTTGCTGTTTTTGTTGAAGAGTAACCTTGTTTTTTCCTCTGTTTTTCCAGTGTCTGCTCGAGCCAGCCTGAGTCCTGCTGCCGCCACCAGCGTGAACTAGATCCACCTTCATTTTGTGGATTGTTTTTTAGTTGCTCCTTTTTTCCTTTATTAAACTTTGTTAAAAGACTGAATCCATCTGGTCGCTGCCATTGTAGGTCCTGAACTTTGGACCCAGCCCTAACAAATTGTATATTTCGGATGGATAGATTTGTTCTTAAACGCCCTCGCATTGAGATACAACAAGTCGAACAGGCGCTTTAATGTGACCCTACAAGGATGCCTTTACGGATTTACACAGACTCATATGCATTTCCCTGACTCTGCCTGTGACCTCTGCTGGCTGCGAACGCAGCTTCTCCTGTCTCCGTTGCATCAAGAATTATCTAAGAAACAGCAGTGGTGATGCACGGAACAACAACCTGGGCCTGCTGGCTATCAATAAGCAGAGGAGTAAGGCACTGGATGTCCAGCGTGTCATTGACATTTTCGCTTCCAACCACAACAACCGGCGGATTGCGCTGCTTTGAAAACGTCAATAGTGAGTTTTGAATATATTTTGTAATAATGGGAGATTTGAAAAAGTGTTTTGTATGACAATAGAGACACAGGCCACCTGTTGTGTGCTGTACCTGTCTCTCTCTGTTTACCTGCGTGTGTCTGTGTCTCTCTCTCTCTCTCCCTCTCTCTCTGTCTGTCTGTCTCTTCCTCACTCTCCCTCACTCTCCCTCTCTCTCTCTCTCTCTCTCTCTCTCTCTCTCTCCGTGTCAATTCTATATGTAAACTTTTCTTTTTTCTGCCGCTGTAACAACGTGGAATTAGCAGAATAGGCTATTGTATTGTTTAACTCACACCTGTTGCTCTCTATGTAATTTATCTGATAAAAGGAGGCTAATAAAAGCCTCACGCGTGGCGTTTCACTGTCAAGGGGTGCGATATAGCGTGTATGTAATTACATTACAAATACTGACTCGAGCCCCACCACTGTATGGGTTAGCCCTACCATAGACTACCCAACAAAAATACTCTGGCGCCGCCACTGCAAATCCCATGGAAATGATTTACTCTTAGGCTTTGCACCCAGAGAGTTCCAGGGAGGACTAACACTTGTAGACTTATTACCCGGTACATAGCCCTCCTGTTCCTTGGAATCCTGGTCATGTTCACACTCCAGTGCCAGATAATTCCGTCTCACTCGGTGAGCTGAATGTCGTAGTAGCCTAGCTTAGTGTGATTTTCTCTTGCTGTTTTTGTTGAGTAACCTTGTTTTTTCCTCTGTTTTTCCAGTGTCTGCTCGAGCCAGCCTGAGTCCTGCTGCCGCCACCAGCGTGAACTAGATCCACCTTCATTTTGTGGATTGTTTTTTAGTTGCTCCTTTTTTCCTTTATTAAACTTTGTTAAAAGACTGAATCCATCTGGTCGCTGCCATTGTAGGTCCTGAACTTTGGACCCAGCCCTAACATAATTATCTGGCCATAAAACATGGACCCGGCAGAGACTGATTTTTTTTAGGCAGGCCCTGTCCTCACAGGGGGTGCTCGTGGGTCAGCACGAGTCCGTCCTGAGAAGCTTGAATGAAAAGCTTGACCAACTCACGACGGGTATGATTCAGCTGAGCGGCCGCATGGAAGACGTGGTGACCCGGCTTACCCAAGATCCTGTTCCATTCCCTCCAGATCCCTCTCCCGTTTCACCGTCTGCTCATCCAGCAACACTGAGTCCAGGTCTCCGGGAGCCACATATTCCCATCCCCGCTAGGTATTCAGGTAATCCAGGGACATGCAGCCAATTCCTTCATCAGTGCTCGTTAGTTTTCAGTCAGCAGCCAGTTACATATGCCTCTGATCAGTCTAGAGTAGCTTTTGTTATGAGCCTTCTTTCTGAGAGAGCCTCCGCTTGGTCGCTGGCAGTTTCTTCTAACAAGCCTTACCTGTGTTCTGATTATAATGCTTTCTTCGGAGAGCTGCGTAAAGTTTTTGACCACCCTGTTAGGGGTAAGGAGGCAGGCAGCCAGCTTCTCTCTCTTCGTCAGGGAAGAGACTCAGTTTCCCAATATGCCCTGGATTTCCGTATTTTAGCTGCAGAGTGTACTTGGGAACAAGCGGCTTTACAGAGTGTGTTTTTAAGAGGCGAAATCAAGGACGAAATAGCCGCTAGGGACGAGACTTCCGACTTAGAGGAGTTAATTAGCCTGGCTATTCGTCTAGATAACCGGTTGAGGGAGAGACGTAGGGAGAGGTCAGTCAGGCAGAGGGCCTTCTTCCCTTCCCCCCTTTCCTGTGTGTCACCAGCTGTTCCTCGCCCACCTCCCGAGCCCGCCAGTGTTCGTTTGCCGTTCTCGCCAGCATCTCAACCCACGCCTTACCAAGAGGAGCCCATGCAGATCGGTCGGATGAAGTTGACTGAAGCAGAGCGCCAACGCAGGTTCCGTCTGAGGTTGTGCAACTACTGCGGACAAGGGGGTCATTACATCGGGGGGTGTCCCGAGATGCCAAAAGAGCGGGCTCATCAGCCATAATGGGAACGCTGGTGAGCCATTCTTCCATTTCCTCATCCCCTGGTCGTCGTATTCAAATCCCAGGTATGCTACAGGACACATATTCCCTCCAGATCCTCATTGATTCTGGTGCTGATGAAAATTTTATTGACTCTGGCATCATCTCTAAGTTGTCCATTCCCACTATTGAACTGGCTAATTCCAAAGAAGTGTTAGCATTAGATGGCAGACTATTAGCTGAGGTCACGCACCGCACAGCTCCCATTACGCTGACCATGTCCGGTAATCATCAAGAGACTGTAGAACTTTTTGTTATCTCCTCTCCGCTGTCACCTGTTGTCCTCGGTTTACCCTGGCTAAAGGTTCATAATCCCCAGATAGATTGGGCAACTGTTTCCATTACTGGTTGTAGTAATCACTGCCACTCACATTGCCTAGGATCAGCTAAAACTCCATTTTCTTCCCCTAGTCCAGCTGAGGAGGTTGATATCTCATCTGTTCCTAGCGAGTACCATGACCTTAAACTTGTGTTTAGCAAGGATCGTGCCCTCTCTCTGCCACCACATAGGCCCTATGACTGCGCTATTGAGTTGCTCCCTGGTGCCCCCTTACCCACAAAAAGACTGTACAACCTCTCCAGGCCAGAGAAAGAGGCCATGGAGAAATATATTGGGGAATCCTTGTCCACTGGCATAATTCATCCTTCTTCCTCACCTGTGGGAGCGGGTTTTTTCTTTGTGGACAAAAAAGACAAGTCCCTGCGCCCTTGTATTGACTTTAAAGGTCTAAATGACATTACCGTCAAAAACAAGTATCCTCTCCCGCTCATTGACTCTGCTTTCGGCCCATTGCATGACGCTGTTGTCTTTACTAATCTTGACCTTAGAAATGCATACTACTTAGTTCGCATCAGAGAGGGTGACGAGTGGAAAACAGCATTTAATACTCACCTGGGCCATTTTGAGTATTTAGTCATGCCTTTTGGGTTAACAAACGCTCCAACTGTCTTCCAGGCCCTTATAAATGATGTTTTGAGGGACATGCTAAACCACTTTGTCTTTGTTTATCTAGATGATATCCTGATTTTTTCAAAGTCTTTAGATGATCATGTTTCTCATGTCAAATGTGTGCTCCAGAGACTCCTCGAGAACAGACTGTTTGTTAAAGCTGAGAAATGTGAATTTCATGTGTCATCTGTTCAATTCCTGGGTTTCATCGTTGAAAAGGGGCAGTTAAAACCTGACCCAGCTAAAGTGAAAGCAGTTCGGGACTGGCCAGTTCCTTCAACCAGGAAACAACTCAGAGGTTCCTCGGATTTGCAAATTTCTCTAGACGTTTCATTAACAACTACAGTCATAT
Organism: Notothenia rossii; assembly: GCF_949606895.1. Classification (NCBI taxonomy): domain Eukaryota; kingdom Metazoa; phylum Chordata; class Actinopteri; order Perciformes; family Nototheniidae; genus Notothenia; species Notothenia rossii. Next base: position 61,288,497 of record NC_136903.1, on the reverse strand, counting down.
TGCTGCTCCTCTAACCCAGTTAACCTCTATCAAACTGCCTTTTGCCTGGTCCCCTGCGGCCGAGTCCTCTTTTAGTAAACTAAAAGATTTGTTTTCCAGCGCTCCTGTCCTCATTCACCCAGATCCAGAACTCCAATTTGTGGTGGAGGTTGATGCCTCAGATCTAGGTGTCGGGGCAATCCTCTCCCAGCGCTCGTCCCAGGATCATAGACTCCACCCCTGCGCCTACTTCTCTCGACGCCTCATACCTGCAGAGAGGAACTATGATGTGGGGAATCTGGAACTTCTAGCCGTTGTGCTAGCCCTGCAGGAGTGGCGACACTGGTTGGAGGGTTCTGTATGTCCGTTTATCATTTGGACCGATCACAAGAACCTGTCCTATTTACGTTCTGCTCACAGGTTGAACTCCCGTCAGGCTCGGTGGAAACTGTTCCTTGGAAGGTTCAATTTCACTCTGACTTACCGCCCTGGATTAAAGAACACCAAGCCAGATGCTCTCTCCCGTCAGTTTTCACCCCCTGTGGAAGGGAGCTCCGTTGAGACCATCATCCCTACCTCCTGTGTGGTTGGAGCGGCCAGGTGGGAGATCGAGCAGACCGTTCAGGAGGCCCTCCAGGAACATCCTGCTCCAGCAGCCTGTCCTCCCGATCGGCTGTTCGTATCTTCCTCCGTGAGATCTCCAGTGCTCCAGTGGGGGCACTCTTCTAAAGTTGCCTGTCACCCAGGTTTTCACAGAACTTTGACACTAATCCAGCAGAAGTTTTGGTGGCCGACCATGTCTGCTGACACCAGGGCTTTTGTCTCTGCCTGCTCTGTCTGTGCCCGCAGTAAATCCTCTCACCGTGCTCCAGCTGGCCTCCTACGCCCTTTACCCATACCTAACCGCCCTTGGTCGCACATTGCTGTGGATTTCGTTACAGGACTTCCTCCGTCAGAAGGTAATACAACCATCCTCACCATTGTGGATCGTTTCTCCAAGTCTGTCCATTATGTCCCCCTGCCCAAGCTGCCCTCTGCTCTGGAGACGGCAGACCTCCTAGTGTCCCATGTTTTTAGGCTTCACGGCATTCCCCAGGACATTGTCTCAGATCGGGGTCCCCAGTTTGCTTCCCGGGTTTGGAAGGCATTCTGTCAGGCACTGGGGGCCACTGCAAGTCTCTCCTAGGGTTACCATCCACAGACTAACGGTCAGGCAGAGCGGGCAAACCAGAACCTGGAGGCAGCCTTACGTTGTGTCGCTGCCCGTCTCCCCGCCTCCTGGTCTTCGCACTTGGCATGGGTGGAATACGCCCATAACTCCCTGGTCAGTTCCGCCACAGGTATGTCCCCTTTTATGGTCTCTAACGGCTTCCAGCCCCCATTGTTCCCCAGCCAGGAGAAGGAAGTGACTGTTCCCTCAGTCCAGGCCCATCTCCGTCGTGCCCGCCGAGTCTGGCGGGAAGCCCGAGCAGCCCTCACCCGAACTGCTGCCCGTAACCAGAACCTGGCAAATCGCCACCGAACCCACGCTCCAGACTACCAGGTCGGCCAAAGGGTCTGGTTATCTGCTCGTGACCTGCCACTCCAGACTGAGTCGCGCAAGTTGTCCCCAAGATATATTGGTCCATACGCAATCGAACATGTCATAAATCCCAGTGTCGTCCGCCTTAGCCTTCCTCCTGCTCTCAAGATACATCCCTCATTCCACGTGTCTCTGCTCAAGCCCTATGTCTCTAGTCCACTCTCTCCTCCGGCTGACCCCCCCCACCCCCCCGGATCATTGATAATCACCCTGCATTTACAGTATGCCGGCTGCTGGACATTCGCCGGCGTGGTCGGGGTTTCCAATACCTTGTGGACTGGGAGGGATATGGTCCTGAAGAACGGTCCTGGATCTCAAAGGCCCTTATCCTGGATCACACCCTCCTGGAAGATTTCTATAGGGAATTCCCTGACAAGCCAGGAAGGCCGCCAGGAGGCGTCCGTTAGGGGGGAGTACTGTTATGGTTTAGGTGTGTTGCTTTCTCCCCCTCCCCTCTGTCCTCTCTCTCTCCTGTGCAGTGTGGTGATCGTTAGAAGGCTCAGCTGGTTCACAATGAGGAGCACCTGTACTCATCTAATCAACTCCTCCATAAAACCCTGGTCATGTTCACACTCCAGTGCCAGATAATTCCGTCTCACTCGGTAGAGCTGAATGTCGTAGTAGCCTAGCTTAGTGTGATTTTCTCTTGCTGTTTTTGTTGAAGAGTAACCTTGTTTTTTCCTCTGTTTTTCCAGTGTCTGCTCGAGCCAGCCTGAGTCCTGCTGCCGCCACCAGCGTGAACTAGATCCACCTTCATTTTGTGGATTGTTTTTTAGTTGCTCCTTTTTTCCTTTATTAAACTTTGTTAAAAGACTGAATCCATCTGGTCGCTGCCATTGTAGGTCCTGAACTTTGGACCCAGCCCTAACAAATTGTATATTTCGGATGGATAGATTTGTTCTTAAACGCCCTCGCATTGAGATACAACAAGTCGAACAGGCGCTTTAATGTGACCCTACAAGGATGCCTTTACGGATTTACACAGACTCATATGCATTTCCCTGACTCTGCCTGTGACCTCTGCTGGCTGCGAACGCAGCTTCTCCTGTCTCCGTTGCATCAAGAATTATCTAAGAAACAGCAGTGGTGATGCACGGAACAGCAACCTGGGCCTGCTGGCTATCAATAAGCAGAGGAGTAAGGCACTGGATGTCCAGCGTGTCATTGACATTTTCGCTTCCAACCACAACAACCGGCGGATTGCGCTGCTTTGAAAACGTCAATAGTGAGTTTTGAATATATTTTGTAATAATGGGAGATTTGTGTTTTGTATGACAATAGAGACACAGGCCACCTGTTGTGTGCTGTACCTGTCTCTCTCTGTTTACCTGCGTGTGTCTGTGTCTCTCTCTCTCTCCCTCTCTCTCTGTCTGTCTGTCTCTTCCTCACTCTCTCTCTCTCTCTCTCTCTCCGTGTCAATTCTATATGTAAACTTTTCTTTTTTCTGCCGCTGTAACAACGTGGAATTAGCAGAATAGGCTATTGTATTGTTTAACTCACACCTGTTGCTCTCTATGTAATTTATCTGATAAAAGGAGGCTAATAAAAGCCTCACGCGTGGCGTTTCACTGTCAAGGGGTGCGATATAGCGTGTATGTAATTACATTACAAATACTGACTCGAGCCCCACCACTGTATGGGTTAGCCCTACCATAGACCACCCAACAAAAATACTCTGGCGCCGCCACTGCAAATCCCATGGAAATGATTTACTCTTAGGCTTTGCACCCAGAGAGTTCCAGGGAGGACTAACACTTGTAGACTTATTACCCGGTACATAGCCCTCCTGTTCCTTGGAATCCTTGTAGCTGCTAACTAGCTGTGAGTTAGCATGCCTTTGTCCATTATTTTGCAACACTGGTAAAGTGGTGTCATTCCAACCTAGTAGGGGTGTAACGGTACACGTACCGGTACCGAAATTATTCGGTACGGGCCCTTCGGTTCGGTACACGTGTGTACCGAAGTGTACCGAACGAATATAACGTTAAACGTAAAAAAAATTAGAACGTGAACAACTTTTTGGAAGTAATCTCAGGTGCTGCGTCGTAGCATTCAGTCATTTGCTCGCATTGGGTTCAACGCATCATAGAGCGAGCAAGTCATTTCATTGGACGAGAGGCATACTATGAGAGCTGTTCACAGGGATGCGTTCAAATGTATTCAGTAATTTGAGGAACTGTCGAAATGGCGAACGCAGATAAAGTTGAGCTCGAAAATCCTCGAGCATCATTGAATTCTCTGGTTTGGGAAAATGTTGGTTTCGCAGTTATGTACAAGGATGACGGACAAAGACAGGTGGACCGAACCAAAGCCGTTTTTTGGGCATTGTTCAACTAAAATTGGTTACGCGGCTGGCCATACATCAAACTTGCACACTCATTTGAAAAGGCATCACCCGAACGTGAATATCACCGGTACCAAAATAAAAAAGACTGAAGTGCAAACTGAAGGATTATTTGAATTATTTGAAGGATTAAAGTAACGTGTTATGGCAGGAAAGTTAAATCTGGTATATTCATTTTAATGTCACCTTATATATATTCATGTGTGTTAAATTTGAAGGGACAAAGTATCTTTTCCCTCCCCCAATATATTGAGGTGAAGTCCTTGTGTTTTGAGAAGAGATGGGAGCATGGGACACCCTTATTTGGAGATAGTGCCGAAACTCTGGAATGTTTCCCTCGTAAAAGAAGGGTGTGCGCTACACAATCTTGTAGCAGATGTGTGTGTGTTTTCATTGCAGTAAAATATATGTACTACAGGATTACTGGTCAACTATACCTCTGTTCTTATTCTTTCATGTGTGGGTACTAAATGGCTACAAACATTGTGGAGAAATTAGCTTAAACATCTTTCATTACTCTATATGAAATGGAAGCAGTTTTTTATGACAGGGACAAAGGGCCATAAAGGGGATGTGTGTGTGCTGGCTACAAGATGTGAAATAAGATAGGGAAACTTGTTGTTGAGAGCAAGTTCGTACCAGACACCAAAAGGTGTCTGGTCTTCGTCAAACTGAATGAGACTTTTTGTTTCCGGGTTTCTTCTGCTGTGTCGCACTGATTGGGTGCGACAGGCCATGTGTTGGTCTCTCCCAATAAGATGACCTCTGGGGGAAAGCAGGCACACACCTCCTCCTGTGTTTTAGTATGAAAGCCTGTGTTTTCCTTTGGTTCGCGCTCTTGTTTTTCACCGGCCGTTCCTGAGACCTGTCTCACACGGTGGTAGAACCTGAGCCCGGAGTACTCTGCAGAGTGCTTCGTGATTTCTTTGTATTTGTATTTTGTATCGTTACTGTTTATCATTAAAGCAAGATTATTGTTTAACTTGTATTCTGGTGTTTCTTAATCCCTTCCTTTTCACGAATTCACCCAGCTTAGCAAACGACACGCGGAGACGAGGTTGGTTTTCAACATCCTCCAAATCTCCAACAAATGGTGACCCGACGTGTCTGAGTGGGGTGTTTTCGGGGAAGAGACCACCAGCGGCAAGCGGACGAATGGTCCGGAGAAGAGGCCTAGAATAATCTCTGACGACTAAAACGAGGATCCTTCAATTGAAAGGTGAGCAGACAAGCCTGTTTCTATCGAAGGTCTGTAATTGGCTAAACTAAATTTTAGAGTTGTCAGAGACATATTCCGGTGTCATAGTTGTTGCGGTGGAATATACAAATACATATTTTAGATAGGTAGGAAAGTTATATAACATAAAAGTGAATCAACGAGGTATGTAAGACGAAGGTGAAAGGCCCCGTACTTTTTTCAGAAAGGAGACGGCTGAAGACTCGTTGGGGGACGTCCAGTGACCGTTTTCAGACGGCATCCAGGAGACGAATCTGAATAACAATTCTTAGGTTCATAGGAATCGAAGTTGAGTTATAAGTAAAATCCAAAGGAGAGTAACGCAACCTTCGAAAACCAATTTTGAAGTGACCGGACCTCATTAATCCTTTGTTCTGTGGGGGTTGAATCTATAAAGCCAAACGTCACGATAAAGAGTTCTGTAAGCCTTGGTTACGTCAGCGTCACATCGTTGAAAGACGGTGTTGAAGCGGGCTGAGAGGCTTGCTAAACTTGTTGGAATAAACATCGGACAATAAAAGCTGAATAGACTGTACGGGGAACATTTTTTCTGTGAATATTTACTGGTAACAGAAACAGCCGAAGTCAGATGAATAGATACGAAGTCATAATGAAAGGAGAATTTTAACGAGAGGAGCGTGAGTTAAGAGCTTACGAGGACAGTGGGTTCAAAAAAAAAAATAATTGAATAAAAGGATAGCAGAAGTGTTAATTGTTGAAAGAAGCCCCCCTTTTCCAAAGGAGAGGCTGAGAGCTACAGCAGGGGAGAGAGAAGGGGGTGTCAGTATTTGTCTGTGAGAGTTCCCCCCACCCTTTTTCCTCTCGAGAGCAGCAGCAGCAGCCCGGAGGGTGTCTGCTTGCTTTTTTCTCTAGTGATCTGAAGTTGGAGTGAAATACATAGAAAATTAACAGATCAAGGTGTGATTTGAAGTGGTAGATATATTGAAATAAATAAGAAACAATGATTTGCTGCTATTTAAATATAGTCTTTGAGAACTGATTGATACCGTTGCATTGCGTTGTGAATTTCATGGTATTTGTCATTAACTAAGGATTGTACTTAATTATATTCCAAGGGGAAAATTATATTAAATACAGGAACAAAAGAGTAGAAAGTAAAGAGAAGGTTTTTGTAAGTTTGTCAGAGGGAATCTGTTAATGTTTAAGCATGACAGAGGTCCTGCACGAGGTTTTGCTCCAGCCATCTCACACGGTTACACAAAGGGGTGATTTATGAGAAACTTGTGGTCAGGAGAAATGAGATGTTTTGGAGAGTAGACAGAGAGAGAGAGAAAAGTAAGGTTGTTGCTAAAATATAGAGAGTAAAAGTTATATAAAGTTAACTACTATTCGGGAGAATGTCATATTGTTGAATGAGTAACCTAAAATAAGTGAAGATGGTGAAATAGTTTGATTAAGGATACAACCGGTAACTACTGATTAAATACACAGTGATGGTGTACATGAACATTGAGAGTAGATTAAGTTGTTTTGTTCTTCATGCTTTTCACCAGAAGTCATTTGAATTGTTATTATTTTTAAGTAGTGTTGTTTTGTGTTATATTTCTAGACTATAATGTACCCACATGCATGTGGTTTCTTTGTCCCAGTTCATTTTAAAGTCAGCCGCCTCATGGCTAAATCTATTTGACCCCATGAGGTCAAGAGTCATTCTGTTAGACCACCATCTTGTGAAAGACAAATCATTGTTCTTTTGTCACATTTTGAATTAGAAAAGAGTTCATTTTGCTAGATCAATTTATCTATAAATGTTGTAGTGGGAGTTTTGTGTTTGCTAACATTTTTAGGAACGACAACACTAGGAGATGAGTAAACTCAAGAATCCGTGGAGTGTAAATACATTGAGAAAAACACATTTTTATACTCTAACTTTTTGCACATCATAGACAAGGAATTTAGACAGTATAAATAAATATTCACCAAAAGTAATAAGTAAAATGGAAAGTAGACATGGGCCTACACTTGAGTCAAATTATATTACTGTGATCTGATCAGTGTGCTCTGCAGGTTTACTATTGTTCTAAGTAACAGTGGGATTTAAAATATTGGAGAAAGTATGGAGATGTTCTTTCGTAGTGTGTGAAATATGTGATGCTTGAAACAGGTATTTCAATTTATGGAAGAAAATGGTTTCCTGAAAGAGTCAGGTTGGGTAGATATGTAACAATGGATGAAACAATTTATAGAGGGAGTTTTTGTAATATCATTAGTAGACATTAATGGTGTTGTTTAGATGGCATTTAGCAACTAAGACAGATAGTATGATTAGAAAGAGACAGAGTGGAAAGGGTTGGATTGATTCAATCTCAGTGTGCTAGATTTCTTATGGATAATGCGTCCCGGGACCTGGACTCCCCCTCTGAGTTAGAAAGGCTACGACCCCGTCCCTCCAAGCAGACAAAAGACCCAACCCAAAAGGAGGCTCCTCCTTCTCCATCAAACAGACAGAGAACCGGAGCTGAACCGTCTCCACCTGAGGCATCCAGAACCAAACCGCTTGCTGACATACAGAAATACTCTCATCAGTCCCTCAGACAGGGCATGAAGCTGAGCCACGAGATTTGGCACAGGAGCAGAGTGGGGGACATGAGAGCAGAATCCGCCCTCCATGAAGCAGCAGAGAGGCTGTAAAGGGGAGATGAAATGCAAAGCAGTGCAAGAACAGTGGCATGATGTGGGCTGCAGATGTGACTGGGCCAAAGGCTGCCTAAAACAGTTACAGCGGATGGATTCAAGAGCTGATGGACTGAAGAGAAGACAGAATCAGAGGAGTTGGCATAGTCGATTTGAAGTGAGGAGGTCGGGGTCACGGCTTGAGACAACCAGGGGAGGAGAAAAGGAAAACGGGAATGAGTGAGTTTACACATAAACACACTTATTCACAAAACGCGCATAGAAGACACCACATTTAAAGAACTTGAATTGACTTGATAAATAAGTAAAGATAAAAAGAGGTATTAACCATGAATTAATCGATTGGTAAATTCAAAATAGCAGTAAAGAGGAAACTATTAATGTAAAATGAGAAAATCATCCTAAAAACACACTGAGGGTTAAAGGGGGAGACATGAGGGAAATATGCACTACACTTTAAGCAGGGGGTGTTTTGGAGTAGCACAGTGTAGAACCATATTCTTCAATCTTTCCATCATATGAATAAATCATTCTTCAAGAGATTTTTATTCATGTGTGAATAAAGCAGTGATTTCATTTGTTACAATATTGATTTCACCATTGTGGCATAGTTATTACCATAGGAGGGCTTTAGGATGGAAACTGTTTTTAATCCTTGGTAAAGTAAAGGGTGATGGTTGCATGTTCGGACACCCAAGGTTCCACACACTGCTAAAGAGTTTAATATTGTTTTTAAGTAGACCAGAATTGAAGATAAATGAGTATAATGAGCTATGAAATGCAGAGCTACACAGATCCTAGTAATGTGTTGACTTAAGATAATAGTTATGTACACAAGTTTCTGAATTACATTTATTAGACATTTTAATACTACTTAGTTGTAAATAAATTGCAGTAGTAGTAGTACTATTATGAAGTGAGTTTTGTACCAAGTTGCAGGAAATGTGGGAAGCAGCCGTCCCGATGACAAGTTAGAGATATCTGACTTAAGGTGGTAATCGTGAATTGATAAATGATGGCGCTCCATATATGACTGATTTTTGTAGACAAAGGATACTGGCCTATGCTGAAATATCAAAGTCTCTGCAGAGCACGACACATGGCCAATGAAACTGAGACCAAATGACCTTTGACCCTGACTGACAGTGTGACTTGAGAAAAACACTATCAATGACTGACTCTGGGGCTGACCAAACTTGACTTTACAACCTGACAGTGTGAGTGTGGAGGAATTTCTGCATGTGATCAGTGTAACGGCATGATTCTAAAACAATAACTAACCGAGCATGTCTTTGGACTAATACATTATTTTGGAGCTCCATGGGAAACACAGGTTTCCTACAATTTCACACATTTGGAAAAACGCACATGTGACCTGTTTCTAATTCCCACAGGAGTTGGCGGTTTGCAAATGTAAAACTCAAACTAAAATCTAAAGATTCTGTTTCTTTTAGGACTGCCAGCTGGAAATGAACACTTATTTTCCCTGGAGTGTTTACTGTGAAAGATGATGGATATACTTTTGTGAATGATGTTTGGTATTTTCTTATAACCACTGGTTACCTGAAGGTTTTCTTCCCATACAGGATTTTATTACACATGTTTACATGTGTAAAAAGGGGGAGTGTGGGATATTTTCATTTAGGGACTGGAAGAAACCTGCCGCCCCAACTCAGATGTTCAATCTGACCATTGATTGACAGTTTTAGATTTAACCTGCTCCATATCTGGGGATAAGATACTGTTTGATGAATGTTGACATGTTTCTAATATTGATTGAGTTATAACAGGTAACACAGATGCAGAATCAGTGGCCAAGGGGCTACTGAGAGAGGTAATTCCAGAATGAGAATACCAGAGAAGGTGACCTGTGATAATGAAACCATTTTGTAATATTTCAACAGGTATTAAAGTAACTGAAGTTTGAAATGTAGAAAGAACATATTACAGCTAAGTTAAAACATAGTAATGTAATGAGATAGAATTTAATTTAGACAACATCTTGTAACTAGCCTGGTAAAGAAGTAAAAGCCATGGACTGTTTAGATAATTATGGGGATGTACATTTAATTTAAAGTCATAATAGAAACACATTTGATGACAGTATGTTGAATTTCTGTATTCATTTTTCAGCTTGATAATATCCAAGCAGTGACAGGTAGGAGCAGTCTCGCCTGGAAATTATTCACTTTGTCAGTATCATGATTTTAGTTGTTTTTAATCCATAACATTAGTGTGTTCCATTACCAGAGACATTAGCAGTTCATATTATATTTAGATTTTAAATGGGATCTCAAGGATTTCATTTATAATAACACAGATGCTGGTCAGGAATTCAGAGCTATTGAGATATGTTATTTAGTTCACCTGAAGATGTTGGGGTTTATTTTGTTGACACAGGCCAAGTATTAGAATTCTGAAGCGGCCTACCAGTGGTGGGTCAAACACCTGAGGGCCCAGAAGCACTGAGCGTAGACTTGAGGGGTGGGTATCAGACTTCTCCACACAGGTTGCTGACGCCAAAAGGGGGACCCGAGGAGCAGGAGGCCGACACAGCGGAGTTCGTCTGGCTGAAGGTCGTCAGGCCTACGTGACTCAACCCCAGGTTCTCCGGCCTCTACAGAGTGACCCAGAGGACATCTCATGCAGTCCGCCGAGGAGCAAAGGGGGACATCTGGTACTACTGGAGCCAGTGTGCGGCGAGGAACACTCCGGCTAGGACCTTGGAGGACATCAGGATGGACCTGGCTATCGTCAACGCGGACATCCCTACAGCAGACGACTTGGAAGCAGGCATCAGCGGACTGGAGGAGAAGGACCTCGCGGACATCCCTACAGCAGACGACTTGGAAGGAGGCGTCAGCGGGCTGGGGGACTTCTCGAGGCAGCAGAGGAGTCTACTTCTCTCTGATCAGATTCATCAGTTCCACCTTTGAAGGAAAGGCCGCATCTCCCCCTCCCTATCAGCTGCCCTTGTTGGCGTATTCCGCTGAGGGGGGGGGGGCCCTGATGATTCAACAACACGCAAGGATGCTGCTTTCTGGCACTCAGGCTCTCACTCTTATAGTTTCTTCATTGTCATTGGAGGTTGTTTTCTGTTCTCAAGGGTTTAATGAAGGGGGACAGACACAGTATTAAAGAAGGACAGTAGTTTTGTTTCAAATGTCTTATGTGTGTTGGTCTCGTTAATGCGAGACCAAAAAGGGGGAATTGAAGGATTATTTGAATTATTTGAAGGATTAAAGTAACGTGTTATGGCAGGAAAGTTAAATCTGGTATATTCATTTTAATGTCACCTTATATATATTCATGTGTGTTAAATTTGAAGGGACAAAGTATCTTTTCCCTCCCCCAATATATTGAGGTGAAGTCCTTGTGTTTTGAGAAGAGATGGGAGCATGGGACACCCTTATTTGGAGATAGTGCCGAAACTCTGGAATGTTTCCCTCGTAAAAGAAGGGTGTGCGCTACACAATCTTGTAGCAGATGTGTGTGTGTTTTCATTGCAGTAAAATATATGTACTACAGGATTACTGGTCAACTATACCTCTGTTCTTATTCTTTCATGTGTGGGTACTAAATGGCTACAAACATTGTGGAGAAATTAGCTTAAACATCTTTCATTACTCTATATGAAATGGAAGCAGTTTTTTATGACAGGGACAAAGGGCCATAAAGGGGATGTGTGTGTGCTGGCTACAAGATGTGAAATAAGATAGGGAAACTTGTTGTTGAGAGCAAGTTCGTACCAGACACCAAAAGGTGTCTGGTCTTCGTCAAACTGAATGAGACTTTTTGTTTCCGGGTTTCTTCTGCTGTGTCGCACTGATTGGGTGCGACAGGCCATGTGTTGGTCTCTCCCAATAAGATGACCTCTGGGGGAAAGCAGGCACACACCTCCTCCTGTGTTTTAGTATGAAAGCCTGTGTTTTCCTTTGGTTCGCGCTCTTGTTTTTCACCGGCCGTTCCTGAGACCTGTCTCACACGGTGGTAGAACCTGAGCCCGGAGTACTCTGCAGAGTGCTTCGTGATTTCTTTGTATTTGTATTTTGTATCGTTACTGTTTATCATTAAAGCAAGATTATTGTTTAACTTGTATTCTGGTGTTTCTTAATCCCTTCCTTTTCACGAATTCACCCAGCTTAGCAAACGACACGCGGAGACGAGGTTGGTTTTCAACATCCTCCAAATCTCCAACAAAAAACCCAACTCCCACTAGCATTTAAGCCTCCACCACTCGCAAAAAGTTTAGACCGAGCCAAAGCTATTACAAACGCCAAATATCCTTATGTTGCCATGTTAGCAAAGCGCTACCTGGCTGTATCTGCTACCTCTGTCCCTAGCGAGAGGGTGTTCTCCACAGCAGGAGACAAGTTAGTGCCAGCAGATCTGCCATTTCGGCAAGCAATGTGGACAAGTTCATTTTTCTTTAAAAAAACATGAAAATACAATGACAAGCAAGTCATAATGTCAAACTGGCTGCTTAGGTACTAGTACAGTACAGTTCAAATACAGATTATTTCAGTTCATCGAAATGCTGCACCTTAATGTTTATTTTATTATATTTTTGTATTTATTTGAGTGAATATTCACAGTTTAATAATAATTAAAAACCCAAAACTAATAGTTTAGGTTTTGTGAGTACTAGTACAGTAAGGTTCAAATACAGATTATTTCAGTTCATTGAAATGCTGCACCTTAATGTTTATTTTATTATATTTTGTATTTATTTGAGTGAATACATTATTCACAGTTTAATAATAACAAAAAAATATATATATATATTTTATGTTTTGTGATAATGTTTTCTGCTGTACCGAAAACGTACCGAACCGAACCGTGAATAAATACATATATATATAAATATGCCTATGAAATAAATTATGAAATAAATAAATGAGGCAATAAATATGTATACATGTACATTTAAATACACATTTATTTATTTCATGGGACTTTTATTTCATAATGAGACATTTATTTCAAGAGACTTTTATTTCATAATGACACATTTATTTATTTCAAGAGACTTGTATTTCATAATGACACATTTATTTATTTCAAGAGAATCGTATTTCATAATGACATATTTATTTATTTCAGATGACTTGTATTTCATAATGACGCATTTATTTATTTCAGGTGACTTGTATTTCATGATGAGACATTTCATGATGAGACATTTCCATTCCTTATATGCAAATGAACGGGGCGTGGTTAGCTCACAGATCCAGAGACCCAGACCAAAGCAACAGCACCACAACACTGACTACTCGAGAAGAGGAAGAAAATGGAGGAGAATGACTTAAAAACAAATTTATAAACTATATAATAACTACTAAATGAAAATAAGGCGGGGCAGACAACATGGAAGACGTCGGTGGGCTCCAAGATGCTATGCTATCCTTAGCAGATCAAATTGATCAACACGGTTTACCAACAGATACTGTGTTGGCCCATATTGAAGACTTTATCGAAGTACTCGGGCGGATAAGCGCTCTTCGAGATATCGACACGGATGACGAAGTTGTAAATACTTTGACACTGATTGAGCACCGTGTTCGTGTGGAAGATGTCCAAGAAGTTGGTTCAAGCACAGGTGCAGGACGCCCGCCTCTGGATATTCCATGCGATATGCTCGCTACCTATGTGCTGTCCGGTCTATCAACCCGAGAAATCGCGGATCTGTTTGGTGTGTCATCCCGCACAATTCAGAGGAGATCGGTCGAAGAAGGCCTAAGGTGAATTACTTGAGCTAACGTAAAATCAAATTATTGCTCTATCTAGCTAACGTCATACAAATAACGAGCCCATAGAAATAGAATACGAGTATACTACTATACTCATATTCTATTTATATGGTCAGCCCGCTACAACTGTCACTATGGCAATGGTACACATGCAAATGGCCGCCGCTCTGACCATCCTGCATTATCTTAAAATATAATACATCCATTATCCTGCTACGTTGATTTGAATGGGAATGTCCGTTCTACTCCTATTTTATTTCTATGGACGACACTGGTGGGCAAAAACGTGTATAATACAGTTAACAAAATTAAAACATGATTGACAAACAATTATTTAGTATTGTGTAGCAATATGATACAAAGAGATGTTTGAAATGGAGTATATATGTTAGACTGGTGGATGTTCGTCAACGTTAGCCAAAACGTTTATGTTGACGTTGCACACAAGTTAGGTCAGTTATTATTAACAGCTGCTCTGTCAGATATGACTATTGTTACACCGAAATCTGTTTGTATCGTGAAATTGCGGTTTTTGTTTATTCATCAAAAATGACTAAAGTCAGAGATGTTTCCTGATACACGTGAAGTTGCAGCCACTGTATAAATTAATGTTGAGATAACTGGAGTTGTGTTCATGCTAACTGTTACACCTAACTAACGTTGCTGTCGCTTATGTAATAAATATATAATTGAAGTGACATTACACATATATATGTTTTATGTTTTTCTACTGTAGAAAATCAGACCTATACTCTTCAATTAACGATGACGATGTAGATGCCTTGGTGATGGAGATTCAGCGCACTAATCCGAATGCTGGATATAAAATGATGCTGGGACATCTACGGTCCAGAGGCATACACATTCAAAGTAAAAATTAACAGTTTTTGTTTAACCTCAATGTTCAACCCAATTCCAAATGACGTGGGTTTAGCCAGTCGCCAATTTGAATAAACAAATAAATCTCCTTTTTCAATCAGGGCATCGAGTAAGGGCGTCAATGCAGAGAGTGGATCCAGGAGCAATCTTGATGCGAAGATTAACCCTCCAGACTACAAGGCGTCGTCAGTACAATGTTCCTGCACCAAATAGTCTATGGCATATAGACGGTAATCACAAGCTGATCAGGTCAGTTTTTCCTGCTGCTTTTTGAGCTGTGTCCATCATAATCTAGTAGGCCACTGCTCTTGAACTCCTGTACTCAAGTGCTGCAGTCCTGCAGTTCTTTGTTCCAAGCCTGTACCACACCACCTGAAATCACTAAATAGTAACATCATGTGAGAAAACAGAGGTGAAGGTGTGATTGCTGAAATAAGTAGGCCTATCTACAGACATTGCACCCTTGGAAGTATTGAGTGTGAGACCAATTTGAAGGCTGAGGAAAAAGTAACATTAAAAGATATACGGCCAGGTCATTAATACTTAAAGATGCCTTTATCCTTTTTTAATACAAAATATAACAATGAGGGTTCTGTATGTTAGTTAGTTGAGGATATGAATTGAACTCCTTGTCTACTCATTAGATAATAATTGAGTTTGAATTTCAAACAAAAACACAATTAGATGCTACTACAGTGTGCGAAAAAGTACACGTCCCACCGTCCGGGACGTGTTATTTACAATATCGGACAAGTAGATATTTCAATTGACTTGTCCGGCGGACAAGTGACGTTTTTCGCCCTGATTTATTGATAAATTCAGTTTACAAAAGGCAGAACTCATTCGCAAATTGTCAGTGTCCGCCATTGTTCGTTTAGAAATGTTAGTTTCGGTTCTGCTTGTCGATTCCTAAGGAAATGCATCTCGCCGCTTTCTGTACAGACGGGGGCGGGGCGGGGCAGCGCTGGAAGTGTAGCACAGTGGCAGGGTTGGGAAGCAAAACTCTGTTCCGAGTAGGAACAAATAACAATTGTCCGGTACCGGGATTAATAAGAGTTGTGAGGATAGGAGGCGAGGCCGAGCCCCGCGGACCACAGCTCTCTCTCTATGCTCCGGATCAGCTGTTCGCTGCATGGTGCAGCTCAGCGTCTCTCTCTCTTTCTACACACAAGCGGATCCGCTGCCCGTTTAACAGCCTCATCTTTTTCAAACTTTCTTATGTTCTTTCTCTGACACGTAATGAAGGTTATTAAGCGTTTTAGCTCATGTGTTGTTAATATTGACCGCCATTTCCTTTATGAAGTGAAGCAGCCTCCCTGTGTCCTCGCGCTGTCCTCACATCCCCGGACCCCCAGACTCGGAGGAGCAAAGGGATGTCAGTGTTGTTTATGAAGCAGGGTATAGAAACTACATTATTGAAATGAAAATACTATTTATTTACTTTTACAAACAGTGAGCAGCTGGGCAGCTGCAGCATGTAATACACATGCGTAAGGACATGTGTAAGCGTGCAAGCGTCTTTGAGTTGTAGAAAAGCGAATAATTAATTATTACTTATTATTATAAGCTATTATTATTAGCCTATTATCGTTATATTTAAGGCCTAGCGCTTTTCTACATAGGCAGGTATCAGGCAGGTTGCAGTGTAACATCAGAGGAGACTGGGCCAATTGTACATTCTCAAACTGCACCACTTAGAACTAACTAAACAATGCAGAGATTATTTTTATATAATTGTATTCAATAACCATAATAAATTAAACAGTATGAAGTGATTTGTAAATAGGAATACAGATTTGACTTAATGTTTTCATAAATATATTTTTCTCCCACTTTATCATGGGACTTATTTTTACCCTCTCAAAGAACCGAAAATAACCAGAATCGAAAAGCAGAACCGGAATTGTTCGAATCCAAACGATACCCAACCCTATGTGTGAAAATGTAAAATACGATGGCGAAGAAGAAGATTCCAGTGGCCCCAATTTTTGTCCATTCTGGACAAGTGAAAAATGTATTCGGACAAGTAAATTGCCAAACTCACTTGTCCATGGACAAGTACTCTCTAAAAACTTTTTCTCACACTGTACTAAAGGTACAGTCCTTGCATGGGGGCAAGCCCTCTACCACATACATCCTAGCTAAATATGAGCTCTTCTGATAGTACCATAATGTCAGTGGTGTCCAATTTTATCCGCAAAGGGTTGGTGTGAATGTGTTCCAACAAAGCAGTGACACATGAACTCACAACTAGTTGGTGCACTGGAATCGGGTGTTTCTCTGCTTGGTTGAAATGCACCCACACTGACCCTTAGTTGGGACATCCATGATGTATTTTAACAAATGTGTGTAAGCTTTGACATACAAAATTATTTATAAGCATTTTCAAAGGTATGAACATGATCCAGAATATGTCTCAATTCCAAACAGTACCATGAAATCATATGTTCACATGTTCACATGAAATCACATGTTTCCTCTTCATATTTACTCTGTTAGGGCACTGTATTAGCACCTGAGGTGGTCAAATCAGTTTTAGCCTACTAACAATCTCAGGACCCATTGGCAAAGTCCTTTTTAGGGAGATTAGCCTACCGGAAACCAACATTTTAGCACCTTGTGTGATTCCATCTTTAGTAGAGATGAGAGGTTAGATGTTGGAAAAAGGTACTTTAAAATATAAATGTTGTTCACCCAGCTGACAAATCTGCTTGCCTTGGTAAAGTAAATTAAGCCATTGAATTTGCTTATTTATGTACAACTTTTTTTAATTTAAAGAAGGTTAACATGCAATGTACGATAATGTTGGATATTGCAATGGCAATAATGTTTTGTGATATTGCAGGACATGTTGCTATTGCAATATCCAACGTTATCACCCAACCTGCCACAACCATACCCCTCCAACCCTATTCCTAGCATAGCTTAATGAACAAGATGTGCCTTTATCAACTGTGATTTGGACATGAGGCCCCAATTCAATAACCAATTAATCCTGTTATATTTCACACAGATGGAGGATTGTTGTTCATGGTGGCATTGATGGATTCTCCAGGCTAATTGTGTACTTAAGTAGTGCCACCAACAACAGAGCTACAACTGTTCTTGAAGGCTTCTTGTCTGCTGTTGGCCAATATGGCGTGCCATCTCGAATTCGGTATGTAATGTCCTACAAATGTCTAATAAATGAAGTACAATGAGACTTATTTGACTAAAATGTATTTTAATAGCATTTGTAACACAGGTACAATTATCAAAAAGAAAATGAGTGTTCGGAATTTCAAACAAGTGTAATGAAGGTGCTCTTCGGTAATCTTAAAACAGAGCTGGGTTACAACCCACGCAGAACGGCACAAACAGCCTTCTTCAGGGTATGCTTAGACCCTGAAGAAGGCTTTCCGAGAGAAGACCTTTCTTTTGAAGGTACAATTATGTTGGATAGTCATCTTCAGATAAATGTACTTTTTTCCCCTTACAGATCTGACAAGGGGGGTGAGAATGTTAGGGTTGCTCATTTCATGGTCCAAACACAAGGGGAGAACAGGAGCTCTCATATTACTGGACGGAGTGTTCATAACCAAAGGTATGGAGGATTTAAAAAATATAAATTATTAAAGTACAATGAAACCGAGAGAAGAAGCATGTCAGTCCACCCTCACAAAACAATACTTACATTCAGGCGGGGCAGGGGGTGATAGCGGGGCGTTTTACTGGCAGTTCATAACAAGTTCATTGGTCACTACCTAAAATCCAGCTCTCACTTCGCTCATCATTGTGTTCACACTCCAGTCTGAACATAAGTGTCAATCAGCCATTACTAGTAGAACCTTGTACAACTTTTCCATCCTGCTAACTGTTGAATAATGTGACCTGCCAAAAATACAATATAAAGGCTGTATTTCATTCTTTCTTTTACAGAATTGAGCGCCTTTGGAGAGATGTGTATGAAAATGTTCTTGATCTGTTCTACACAATATTCATACAGCTGGAGGCCCAAGGATTACTCAATCCTGACCAAGAGATTGACCTGTATGCACTACACAGGTGCTTGATGCCACATATTCAGCATCATCTTCAGTGTTTCAAGGAGGCATGGAATCACCATGGGCTGAGGACTGCAAGCCACCATTCACCTTTACAGTTGTGGTTACTAAACAACAGAGAGGGACAAGATTTCTCACAGGTAAACAACGTTTTTTAGATGATGTAATGTATGCCATCTTATTCCCTGGCTCAATTATTTATTTAAAATACATGCAAAATGACCCACATTGTAATTGATTACACATTCTGAACGGCTTTATTCCTTTCGTATGTCAGGTTGGTGAGGATTATGGTGTGGACTGGGAAGGACCACATACCCCCTGTGCATCTAATGTCTTTGTTCCTGAGATCCAGCTCCTGCGCCCATTGAGTGAACAAGATCTTGTGGCCCTACCAAACCCCCATGTTCCTTTCAGTCAGGCATTGGCAGTTTATCTTGAAACTGTTCAAACCCTCAGTTCTGTTGAACCCAGAACCTTAGGTCAGGCAACATTTTCTTCGCACGATTTCAGCAGTGGTGGAAGAAGTACTTAAAACCATTACTTACGCAAAAGTACCAATACAACAATGTAAATTACAAGTCAAAGTACAGACATACTATCAACAAAAATGTACTTTAAGTATCAGCAGTAAAAGTACATGTTGTGCAATAAAATGTAAATAATAATAAATTCTGATGCAGCATGTTACTGTTGGAGCTGCTCTCATTCCTTTAGCTGTGTATTCCTCTCTACTCCTTCTTTTACATGCAAAAGCACACTTGCATGCACATACTGAAGGATATGAAAATGAAGGATTGAAGAGCGACACGATGGAAGGAAGCCGAGAGCAGGGAACAGAGAGATGGTTGTGTGGTGACGTTGAAGGGAAATCATAAAGGTGGATGACCATTAATCCTTCAGTCCTACAGATCTTTTGTTGTACAGATCTTTAGCAGCAAACCTTTTGTTCCCAAAATACCAACCACACTCCATTCCCTCTCTGCCTCTAAAACGTTATCCTTTAGTTTTTCTCTTTCAGCTTTATAGATGTTCCACATTTTCTTTAACTCCACAGTTCCTACACTTGTCACTGTTACTTTCCCCATGACATGCAGCGTACCATTCAATGCTGTGTGATTTATTCTGAGTCTAGCTATCATTATTTCCTCCCTTCTGTTTCTTTCTTCATAAATATGTGTCTGCTGGCAGACCAGCAGACCAGCATTTATCTATCATCAGCTTATCTTAGTATTAAATATACAATGTACTCTGGTAACTATCAAAATAAAGACATTGTATAGTGTTCATAACAGTATTTTTATTTAATAAATTATACCTAATACAATAATATTACAAAAAAAACTTTCATCTAAAATAGATGCGTTTGATTTAAAAATAACAAATATAATTCAAAATGTAAACAGCAACAAAGAAATTATAAACATTATTTTTCTTGTTAATATCCATTATCTTCTCTGTTATGTATCTTCCGGTCTTTGCCAATCTGGACAGCATTTCTTGGTCCTCCACGTCTTTCTCGTACAGCCACTGCTTGAAGCAAACTGAAAATAAGAAACAACAATGTTTTAACAAATCGTATTAAATTATGTGATAGAACTGCAAACAGAATAGCTGTAACTTTAACTAAATAAATAACTCTGTTACCTCTAATCATTAACCCATGTTTGTATCATTGAGTTAACATACATACATGCTAAACTCTTATTGCACTTTTGGCAACGAGCATTTTCCACCTCAAGACCAAGCCCCCAGGAAGTGCGCCGGACTCTGAGGAAAATATTCGTTGTGTCCAAACGGCGGTACTACAATTTCCTTATCAGTCTGTGACGTCCACCGGCCCAGAAATACTTTTTCCCCTTGACTAACATTGGGAAAGAGACGTCTGTAAATCGGTGGATAATTTTTTTGAAACTAAATAAACTACCCAGTATGAACTATTGTATAGCCTTAGAATCATTAAGTCCTTAAAGTTGAAAAAATGCACTAAAAGCCGAATCTAGATTTATTCTCTCTCTCCATTCATTCTAGTGAGCCGAGAGTGTGTGCTCGGGGGGGCGGGGCTTAAGGGGCGCATGCTCTGTGAGCGCACAAACGGGTTCTTCTGCTCTGACAGCCAGGCATGCTGGGTAATCTGTGACGTTTCGCTCTCTCAAAAGTTGGGCCATTTTGACTTCATGCGCCAATGAGCAGCTCTCATAGGAAAGAACGAGACCCCGCCTCCCACGCTGTATCCAGTTCTTATTATACATCCATGCTCAAGACGGGTAACATAACTACCCTCGGGGCGCTTAGTTCTCTCCGCCATGTGTTTGAGTGCGCACACGTGTGTGTGTGTGTGTGTGTGTGTGTGTGTGTGTGTGTGTGTGTGTGTGTGTGTGTGTGTGTGTGTGTGTGTGTGTGTGTGTGTGTGTGTGTGTGTGTGTGTGTGTGTGTGTGTGTGTGTGTGTGTGTGTGTGTGTGTGTGTGTGTGTGTGTGTGTGTGTGTGTGTGTGTGTGTGTGTGTGTGTGTGTGTGTGTGTGTGTGTGTGTGTTGCATGCATGTAGCAGGTTCTGTGTGTAAACTGCCCCACCCCCTCGCACACCGACAGGGGAGAGAGATCTCTCGTCTGGATTGGAAAGATCGAAAATAAATCATAGACGCACTTCGTAGTCTTTTTGCATATTAGAAACGGAGTTGGCGACAGTAAGACTGCGATATAATGTTTGTGTAGATATAATACATATGACATCTATTTTTTAAATGTCTCCAGTACCGATAAAAAGATCGATAACGTTGGACGTTAACGGTACCACGGTCTTTAATGATTCAGCCCCGGGCCCCGTTAATACTGGGGCTCGGTACCCATCCCTAGTTTTAATTATTACATCATCAATATTACATTTCAAATAACCAAGTACTTGGTATCTCACAAAGCGCAAGTGGCTAGTGCTGCTAAGAACATACCTGGTGATGATGGCTCTTCGCTGCAGGATCTGGTCGATGTCCTCCTAACAGAAGCGATTGCCTTCGTCGTTCTCGTCCATGATGGCGGCGTAGGCTCCTTTCCTCAGGAGGTCCTCGATCTCCTTCTTGGAGAACTGCTGGACCGGCTAAAGGCGACGCAGAGAGACATTTACACAAGTGGATTTAGAAAACTCTTTTTGAAATTAAACTAAGCGTACTGCAACAGCGACTGACCCAAAAATGACTTGGGATCTAGAAATATGACAGATTTTTTTTTTCTCACCCCGTTGTTGTTGCCTTCTTTGTTCCCACTCGTGCTCTGCAGGACAGCACGGTCCAGCCCGAGTTTCAGACTAGCTTTATCCAGCTTTTCCCTCTCATAGTTTCTAGTGATCAGACGGTACACCTTCACCGCCTTAGACTGGCCAAAACGATGACACCGAGCTTGAGCCTGAAATAAAAAATTAAAAGAGGGGTCAAAAGAGCAAAGTTTTTAAGCATTAAATGGGAAAATATACACTTAAAGAACCGAGGGAATAAACGGAAAGACTGTTGTTGTTGTAGCCCTATTGAACTATCTTTAGGACAGACAGAGCAGATATATATATCGTACCTGCAGGTCATTTTGAGGGTTCCAGTCAGAGTCGAATATCACACAGGTGTCCGCAGCAGTGAGGTTCACAAGCTCTTGATCATGTGTTTGATGTGGGCTGGCATGATCCTTTCTGCAGCGATGAATAAAGAAAACAAAGAAGACCTTATTAATAATAGTAATGATGGTAACAACAATAATATTAGTATAACTATTTATATAGCACTTACACAATAATTGCAAAGTGATTCTCACAACAAAAATAAAGAACAAAACAATGTCAACAATAAAAAAAAAAAAAATTATAGGAATGTTAAGAGACAAAGAAATGATAAACATTCTGAGAGGCCGACTACAAAAAGGTAGACTCAATGTCTCTTGATGACATCAATGAGCAGTCCCTAAACATGCTGCTGTATAAAAAGAAATAGGTCCAGATTTCTTCTATTTAGTGTTGGATGATTTGTTGTATTGATTGCTGATGGATGTTAAGATATGTTTTACAATTATAACTTATTGTAATTGGAATCAAAAAGTTTAAAATCGTAGTTTTAATAAAATGACTAGCAATATAGGGTTTATTCAACAGCGGTAAAGCATTAAGTTGCTAAATTAACGTACACTGAACTGTAAAACTTACCACTATTTAGGAAAGGACCTGATCAGAAGGATTGACTAGTAAGACAGCAAAGAGGTGGAGGAGGTCTCTGTCATGTACCATTGGTAGATGTTACACCTGAAAGAAAGATAAGGAAATAAGACAACACAGGAGGACAAACATCCTCTTAAGTAAAAGACGAAATCATGTCAAGCTTTACATCTTTCAGTCTTTATAATGCACTGTTGGAAATTACATTCCAAAGGCTAAATTCAAACTCAATACCATAAATAACTGGGTAGGCCTACCAAAGTGCTTTACCTGATAGAACACGTTCCACACGGAGCAGCAACCATCCGGCTGGGCCTTTTGCTGCATATCATCTCCTCCCTCTCCAATGTTTCCAGTAGATCTCTACTGCCTCTGTCCAATAAAACTGAAATGCCCCAAAACAATAATATTTAAAAAGTTAAAACAATAACTTGCTTTTGGCATTCAAATGTATTAGAATCTCACCTTTTTCCTGGATGTCAGGAAGGCGTTCCCTTCAAGTCCGTAACCAGTCATAGGAGTTCAAATGCAAAGCCTGAACGATGACAAGAGCGAGACTTACATTTTACAAGATAAGTAATACCAGAGCAGTGTGTACGACATGCAGAGAACAGATCAAATCCCCTGACAGACTCACACACTTTGGTGATGGTCAAGGTATATGTTGGACCCAACTCATGTACAGTATGTTTTGCATCTCCTCAACAATGGTCTGTATAGTTGAGTAGAAACAAACTGTCCCTAGAGTTTCAGGTAGATTAACAAAGAAAAGTTTGCAATGAAGCACAAAACCCCTCTTTGTATTAAGCTAGCTGCCACAGAAAGTACAGCTTAATAGGCTAACCTGGTAGAGTTAGCTAACGTTAGCTAACTTCATGTCAAACTAAAAACCTGTAACGTGCATTACATTGACGATTTTAAACACAACTTAACTCTTTCAACTTGTAAAATAACGTTAATTTAACATACCCTTAAATAACACGTTAAATAATCACGTTTTTCAGAACAACACAAACTGCAGAAAACGTTAGCTGCTAACTGTTGTTAGCTAAGACAGCTAGCTCGTAACAATAGCCTCCTAGCAAACTTAAGGTTACGTTAACATTAACTTAACGTTGTAAGAAAGCAAAACGAACCTTCGAGAAATATTTTACTCTCAGACTGGGTGTAATTGTGTTGCATTGCTTACCTCCAGAAGGACTTTTAGCTGTTTCCCAGTAGAGACTAGAGAGAGCTGCCAGAGCGGTTGCTCTCAGAAGAGCAGCATTGGGCGGACCAGATAAGAACCAGTTAGTGTCAATGTTGTGGTGCTGTTGCTTTGGTCTGGGTCTCTGGATCTGTGAGCTAACCACGCCCCGTTCATTTGCATATAAGGAATGGAAATGTCTCATCATGAAATGTCTCATCATGAAATACAAGTCACCTGAAATAAATAAATGCGTCATTATGAAATACAAGTCATCTGAAATAAATAAATATGTCATTATGAAATACGATTCTCTTGAAATAAATAAATGTGTCATTATGATATACAAGTCTCTTGAAATAAATAAATGTGTCATTATGAAATAAAAGTCTCTTGAAATAAATGTCTCATTATGAAATAAAAGTCCCATGAAATAAATAAATGTGTATTTAAATGTACATGTATACATATTTATTGCCTCATTTATTTATTTCATAATTTATTTCATAGGCATATTTATATATATATGTATTTATTTAATTATTGATGTATTTATTTATTTATTTAATTTTGGCTTAAATGGCATTCCATAAGAGCAAGCAGAAAAGCGTCTGCACTGTAAGAAAGCAGGAAGAACACTCCCCCCTGTGGGTCAGTAGGTGAGTCATTCTATAATTAGGGGTACATGTCATGTCCATAGGTTGTGGTAATCCATTTTATTAAGTATTAAATTAATGCAATGATCAATTTTATATTGGGGCACATATTTATTTCATTTAATCCAAAAAGCCGACAGATCACATAATGTATTTAGCAGAAAATTCATATTCAGTGCTGGAATTTGCTGTTTTGGTGCTGTCCGATTTGCTAAATGTCAGGGTTTGCTCTTCAGTTAAGCAATAACATACATATTTTTGTAAATAATTTTCATTATTGTTTAATTAAAATAATCATTAGAATATAAACAAGGTGTTTTCAAAACTATTTGGCTCATTTGTGTACATAAAATCACCCATTTTGTGCGTGTCCAAGAAATCTCTGTCAACTGTGTTACCCATTAAAAACACCCCTATAAATTATCAATGGTTTGCTCCAAAGTCATATTTACAGTATCAAGTGATGTCATTTCCTTTTTGGAGGGAATTCTGAAGACAGTGAGGCAAGTTTGTACTTCTCCTCTTCAATATTTCATCAATATTAAAGTGTACGCATAGAGTGGGTTAATTGATCATCAACTGTGTTATCAACATGTTTTTGTGAACTTACTTTAGATATTATATTTACAAATATACAGAGAGGGTGCATAAAAACATGATTTTATCAAGGTAATGTGGTGACCGGTTGAAGGTCTGCAGTTAGCACAAGACGCTAAAATGGCGGAAATGTCAACTGTGTTACCTCTCAACTGTGTTACCTATTAACTGTAACACGGTTGACAGGGATAAACACAGTTGACAATGTTGGCAGTTTATTGTCATAGTTTATGCTTATATTGAATGTTGAAATGAAACTTCACAGGGTATGGATGATTTTGATATTCAGTGGTTTGACATGATCCTTAAACCGAGTTATTTGTGTTTTAGAGCGATGAAGTTATCTGCTGCAGAGAAGCAGCGCCAGTACAGGGCACGGCGTAATTCTGATCCTCAGAGACGGGCAGCATACTTACAGAAACACAGAGAGACATGGCATGACAACAAAAACCTAGGGAAGGTGAAGACAGTAAAAGATTTAAGTGAGAGGGAGAAGAGAAGGAAACGAACATACTGGAGAAGAGCCCAACACCAGAGCAGAGAGAGAAAGAAAGTGATAGAGAATCAGGTTACCCCACCCCAGAGTCCTGAAAATGTTCCACAGCCTGACATGCCAAGGTAAAGATTTATTGAAACACAGAAAACAAGTTTAAGAATAGATTTGATTATGAAATGATAATACATGATAAGACACTAGTAACTGCTTGTCATCATTACTCCATTCAGTAAGCATATAATACATGATCCATTGCTTTGTGTATCACTTCAGACAGAGAATTGCTGGAAGGAAGAAAGTCAAGAGAAGGGAGTCCAAGTTATACAGGGAGGTTCAAGCTTTGAATGAATTACTCAAACAACAGAAGAGAAAAACTGACAAATATAGAAAAAGATTTACAAGGCTACAGCAAGTGTCAGAGTCACCCAGATCAAAAACCAGGCGCTTGTTAGGAAGGATTTCTGTGCCTACAGAAGTGCACAAAACATTAGTTTTCCACCATGCCCTAGTGGACAACATTAGTACAAAGTATGCCTCTACCACACACAAAAAGACTAGGCAGGTAATTGCAGCTCTTGTGTCAGGAAGGATCTTGAAAAAATACAAGTTAAAAAAAAGAATCCAGGAGACCCTATCAATTTCAAGAAAACAACAGAGCCACAGTGAGATATCCACCATCCCCAACAAGTTGAAGTATAGATCTTTATGCTATAAACTGGGCAACAACGTTCTGTCCTTCATGACAAGGGATGAGAATAGCCGTCTCACAGCTGGAAAATCCCAAACAATAACAAGAGGGAAGAAAACAAAACAGAAAAGGTTCTTAAACGACACCATGAGAAACCTGCACAGGAGATTCCTCCTTGAGAGCCCCAACTGCGGGATCTCATATTCTTTGTTCTGCCGTATGCGGCCCTTCTGGGTAGTCCAGCCATCCATTGCAGACAGAGAGACCTGCCTTTGCAAGGTACATGAAAATCTTTGTTTTCTTGCAGAGAAACTACATTCTCTCCGACTCATTGGGAGAACTGACTTGGAGGCAGCGGCGCCGGATTCATTTCAGAAGTGGGGGGGCCAAAAAGTGTGTGTGTGTGTATGTGAAAGAAATGCTAAATCTACAGTGGTAATCAGTCCGCCAGTGCCTCCGCCAGGGCGGAGTGGTAATGGAGGTAATGCAATTCATGAAACTTATTTAAAGAAATTCAAGAAATTGACATAAATTATTTATTCAACCGATGAACAATAGTTGTAATACAGTTACGAAAAGGACGAAGAGCCACTCGAACTGGCCTGGCTGGGGCGTAATATTAACTGTATAATAAAATAGGTCTTCCAATGAAACTATTGGTTAATAACACCTAACACAAGCTGTGATGTCATGTAATCAAAATCACATGACTCAAATGTCCAATCACAGGTGAGGGTGGAGGCGGAGCACCCTTCAAACAAATGTCCGACATTAGGCTAAAGCTAAAGAACATTTCCACGTGGCTAAATCTACACAATCTTCCTAGATTTTGCCGAAGTAAACCTCCCTTCGCTCACTGGCAAAGCAGAAGCTCCGGAGCATTTTTTTGAGGTCCAGGCCGTCGGTCAAATCTTTGTGGATGTGGAGGAGGAGAAGGTGATTTAAGCGGCGCTCGGACATTGTTGAACGGAGGAACGTCTTCAACCGACGGAGGCTGGAGAAGCTCCGCTCAGCTGTTGCATTTGACATTGGCACAGTCAAATACAGCCGTAGAAGTTTATCCACTTCACTGAAGAGGGATTGCATGCCTCGTCCCTGTGCCGCCAGCATGTCGGTGATTGTGGACACCTTTGTCACCTGCATGATGGGTCTTTCAGCGGCGGAACTACTGTTGTGTGCCTGCAAAACTGCTGGAAACAGTGACAACTGGGTGGACAGCCGTTCCATGTCAATATCACCTGTGTACATGTCGACCAGATTTTGGGGGATGTTGATGCTGCCGAAACCAGGGGGACTGTTTACTGCTGTGAGGAGTACCTGCTCCATACTCATCAGCAGCTGCAGAGTGGGTTGGTTAAACCTGCGAGTCAGCTCAGAAGTGAGCAGGTCAACTACCTCAAAAAACTGGCTCCTGAAGTAGTCCTCTGGATTTTCCCACTGATGAGACGCATCCGCATCATCATAACGGCGTGGAGCGCGCCGCCTTGGAGGAAGAGCCGGGGCCTGGACCAGGTCGCTCATGTTCGTTCTTTGGGCCTCTTCAAAGATGCTGTGGAATGCCTCTGTGGACCTTAGGTTTGTGTAGTGTGTCTGGAGCATCTGCACTGCTGACTTAACTGTCTCTGCTGAGAGGTCTTTGGACTGGAGCACCCGAGCCACCTCTTCCGCAGAAGAAAACAGTGTAAGACACACTTTCAATCCGAAGAACACACTAAATTGAGTCATCAATGCCTGCAGCCCTGGTGCCTTCTTGCTTGCTTCTGTGTTCCCCCCCATTCTGATTATTTCATCCAACGTGTCGTAGACGGCTTCATAATTCGCAAGCAGGGATTTTATTGCACTGCCTCTGGCTGTCCAGCGAGTGGGGCAGAGCGGTGTGAGGCCACTGACAGTAGGAGAGGCAGCAGCTGCAGCATCCCTAATGGTATTAAAGATGGCAAGTCGTTTTGGTGAGTTGTTGATGACCTCATGTATGTCGTGAACTAAACTGAAGGCACCACGTACCATGTTGCACTTTGAAGCAGCTTCCTGGAGTATGAGGTTTAAGCTGTGATTAGTGCAATGCATTGAGATTGCTTTGGGATTGATGTCTTTAAAACGTTTGGCCACACCTGACATTTGTCCCTGTAGAACAGATGCGCCATCGTAGGTTTGCCCTCTCATGTCACCAATGTCCAGGCCGCATCTCAGTAACATGTCCTTAATAGTAAGCGTTATTGATAATGCGTCAGTCTTAGGACAGTCATACATTCCTATGAAGTCTTCATGGACAACATAATCAGCTGATACCCATCGTACAGTCAGAGACAATTGTTCATGCCCGGAGCAATCGCGAGTTTCATCCACAATAACTGCATAATGTTCTGCATTGTTTTTAATTTCTGTTAATAAAGTGGTGAGAGATTCCCGATACATTTGGTTTATGAGTTCATTGATTGTCTCGTGTGATGCATATTTCCCGGTGAGCATGAAGCTTCTCAGAGTGGGGTTTTTATCAGCTACGAGTTCTACTAGCCTTTTGAAATTGCTCTCCTTATCCTCATGCCCCCTGATTGCTAGGCCCTGTCGGGTTAGAAACTGCAGACAGCGCAGCTGCTCCATCATCCCATCTCTTCTTTTTTCCTGCTCAATACGCTCCTGTTGGACAAGCTGGATGTTGATTGGTGTTTGACTGAAGAAAGCACACTTTTTTTGAACACACTCTCTGTGAACATTGGACTTTTCGTGGCTGTCCAGGAGGCTTGGGCACTTTTTCCAGTTATTACATCCGGTATTTACAAAACTGTCATCTCCACATTTTGAGAAAGTTACCAGCCGTTTGACAGCAGCAAATCTGCAAATTTCACAGAAGGCCCGTTTAGTG
Source organism: Notothenia rossii (assembly GCF_949606895.1). Classification (NCBI taxonomy): domain Eukaryota; kingdom Metazoa; phylum Chordata; class Actinopteri; order Perciformes; family Nototheniidae; genus Notothenia; species Notothenia rossii. The sequence goes on along the minus strand of NC_136903.1, from coordinate 61,259,354 downwards.
GTTTTACAAAGAATTAGCCACTCTCGGTTTTTGTACCATTCTGCATTAAAGTACCTTTCTCTTTGTCCAAACGATCTAGCGGTCTCCTTTTTATCAACAATTAGCTGTGCAGCTTTACCCGTCTCGATGTCGCGACAACAAGCCTCCACGCAGTCGGAACCAGCCTGTTTCGGTTCAACGAGGCCTGCGGTTTTGACAGTCTCTGCGGCCGCAGAGCTGCTGCTTTTGGGTTTATCTGGCTGCGCTGGTTCTATAGTTGAAGGTCCAGGCTCCGGAGTTGTGGTGGATGTCAGGGATGTGACATTGAAGTGGTTGAATTTAAGTTTAGTTTGACTGTATTTCATTTTCTTATGCGCTGGTTCTTCTGACATGTTTGCGAGCTAAGTTTATCTTTCTAGGTTAACGGCTGCCACACACAGAACAACGTAACAAATAAACAAATCTCAGCTTTTTTATTGGTTGTAATGTAGGCTACTTGATACATTTGAATGGTGTGACAAAGTCCTCTTTGATTGGATTAAAATGTACATATTCTTCCTGTTATGTTTGCCTGCTTTATTTTACCTAGTGCAATATTTGAACTGCTCGCATTGACCCAAAGACACATTTTGAGTTGTATACACTGTTGGAAAGAGGAGATTCCTAGCTTTCTAATGATATCAGGATTGTTGTTGTACTCCAAATATTAAGCAAAATGTCACATTATATAATGATTGCCACCGAGTCATAATTTTGAGAAAAAGACGTTCAAAGTTTCCTCTTCTCTGGAATCCATCGATCTGATTGATTATTAGCGGGGCAAATGACCAGAGTAGCTATGGAGGGAAAATATTTTAGTTTGGATTACTTGTCTGGGGTAAACTCGCAAGTGTGTCTGTGTTAAACACACAGACGAGAAACACCGGCTGTTGTTATGCCCTGTGACGTTAAATGACTCCGTTCTCCTCTTGTAATTATGCCGTTACAAGCTTTCAAAGTTGTATTTATCATCTGGATTTGCCGAAACAAGTTTAATATTCTGAAAGCCAAGACTTTGTTTATTTGAAATCAGATGAAACTGTCACGGACCCTGCCGTGTTATCTAGATTACTATACGGTTTACATTAATAATTTCAGTGAGAGGGAGGGGGAGGGGAGCTGCTGCTGCTGCTGCGCTGAGGGGGAGCCGAGTGAGAGCGAGGTGCCTGTCTTCTTCCCTTTACAAGCTTCAAAACTGTATTTATCGTTTGTTTTTGGAAATAAAAGTTTCATATTCTGAAAGCCAAGACTTTGCTTATTTAAAATCAAACAAAAAACTCGAACCCTGGAAAAATATTTTTTTACACAAATACACGTATATTTTTGAATTGATCCATAAAAGTGGGGGGGCCAATGGCCCCTTGGCCCCCCTGCTTCCGGCGCCCCTGCTTGGAGGGAATGGCAGAGTCAATATGCTGTGACTCAAAGTCAAAAGACTGCATGTACAATGAATGTCCTAACTGCAAAGATAGAGACTTTCCAGTCGCAAGTGAGGGAGATTTGCAAGCAAGTGTTTTTATCACACAGTGGAAAACGGAGACTGTTCTCAGAGAGAAGAAGAACAAGGAAGGTGAAAAAGAAAAAATGGCTGTCAAAATGACAATGAAAAAGAAGACAGAAAAGACTCTGCAGGATGTACTCGAGCTCTTCCAGCGCCAACTTACACACTTCAAAAGACACCAGTTCAACATAAAGCAGCAATTCACCTACTACCGGGAACTAAAGAGGAGCATGACAGATCATGAATGCTTAATTCATGTCGATTTCTCCGAAAATTACGCCTGCAAGTACTCCTCTGAAATCCAAGCTGTACATTTTGCATCAAACCAGCAGCAGGCAACTCTCCACACTGGAGTTCTACATGTTGGTGGAGTGGAAGAGCATGTGTGCTTTAGCACAATCAGTCCATCAAAGGAGAAAGGCCCTGCAGCCATATGGACCCACCTATCCCCAATACTCAACCTGGTCAGGGCTTCCTATCCCAAAGTGACTGTTGTGCATTTCTTTAGTGATGGGCCGTGCACACAATACAGACAGAAAGGCAATTTCTATCTGTTTTGTACTAAGCTGCAAAAGTGTGGTTTCCAGTCAGGCACCTGGAACTTTTTTGAGGCAAGCCATGGTAAGGGTGCTCCAGATGGAGTTGGAGGCCTCCTCAAAAGGACTGCTGACAGGCTTGTTAGCCATGGGAAAGATATCCCCAACCCTGAGCTCTTCTTCAACTCACTGGTGGATGCACAGACCAAAGTCAAACTCTTCTTTATCAGTGAGGATAGAGTAGATGAATCGACAAAGAGCATGCCAGATCGTCTCCCGGTGGTGCCATCAACCATGCGCATTCACCAAGTGGTAACAGTGACCCCGGGACGAATCAGTTACCGGGATGTGAGCTGCCTTTGCTCAACAAGACAGACCCTGGAGTGTCAGTGTTACAACACGAAAACCTTCACCTTTGAGGCTCAGGCAACAGCACCCACACAGGAGGATGAGAGTCTGCATGAGGCCCAAATACATTGGCAAAACACAGACATCATCGGCCAGTGGTGTATCTTAAATTATGATGACAACATTTATCCTGGAATAATACAAGAGGTGAATGAAAGTCATGTTGAGGTTAAATGTATGCACCGGATTGGAGTCAATCGCTTTTTCTGGCCTAAGCGGGAGGATGTTCTGTGGTATTTACATGAGGACATGATCAGAATTATTCCTCCACCAACTTCTGTGACCTCACGACATGTGGAGATCGACAGAGACATATGGTCAAAGATCTCAGCGATGTGAACTGTCTTAAAACAAAAGAAACACGAAACATAAAAATGAAATACAAGAGGATGAGTTATAAATGTTTTGTGCATGAGATTAATAAAAGGAAAAAAATGTTTTTTAAATGTAGAATATGTTAAAGTTGAAGATGTTTGGATTCTACTTGAGTTAAGGACAGAAGTTAGGGATGTGAAAAGATGTATTAAATAATTTTTTTAACTATGTTCACAGTAGCTATGAGATGAGTTTAAGTATTGTGATGTTTTTTAATCTTCTTAATTCATCACTTTTGTGATCAAAATAAAAATGTTATCTTTAAGAAAGGTTTCTGTTGTTCTCTTAATGCGTCCTGTCACCTGTGTTACTTCATCAACTGTGTTACTGTGTCTGTCAACTGTGTTCCGTGTGTTTTTTTGTGTAATAAATATTTGAAATGTTGGTTTATTTGTAAGACAAATTATGGGGTATTTCTCTAGAAAGGGAAGTTTTACATAAGGATGGTGAATAACTCTAAAGTCAATTTAACATGGATTTAAGTCGAAAAAGGATTCATCCTTGATGATAGCACCTCACAGAATGTCCATCATTAAGTTTAAATTTCATATTTTCAGATCAGTTAGACAGAACATCTCCAAAACCCTAGTGAATAGACTTAAAAACTTTCAAACAAATGTTTTATCAAATGTGTAGTACTTCATTCATGTTTTATATGACATATCATTTGTCTGTAACACAGTTGACAAAATAATGCATTGAATGTTTATTTTCATTAAAATGTTTTAAAAGTCATCAAAGCTTAAGCTTGGCAGTTGATGAATTTAGCACGTTGAGAGAGTATTTTATGAAAACAACTAGATTATTTATTTAAAAAAACAGTAATTTCTTGACTTTTTGGTTGATGTGAAATGTACCCCTAATTATAGAATGACTCAGGTATCTGACCCCCCCTGGGCATAGTGCACTTAGGTTTTCCCATGCTCCTTAGGGACACGGGACCCAGGAGAGCCTTCCCCACTATCGTCCATGCACATTCTACACGAGGTAAGCGTGTGTGAATGTGGGGGACATAAGTTCTCCCCATGCTCCTAAGGGACCCGGGAAACATGGTGCACAGTAAGCCCCATGCAGGGCTGGAGGGCTCTCCCCGCCTGCCTATGGACGTTCTCCCATGCTCCTTAGGGACCTGGGAAACGTAGTGCGCAGTGTTAGTCACTTGCGCTGGCACCTGCTGGGTGGAGCTATGGGCGTATTCAGACCAATTTAGCTCTACCCAGCCAAGTAAGCTGTGGCCCGACTTCTCCACGGTCGCAACCGGATGATGATAAGTTGGGGTGCGGTAGCTGTTAACAAAAGGCCGGTCAGGGGCAGTGTGGCGGATTGATGTTGTAGGACGACAGGGCGTTTATCCATCGGGGTTCCACCCACCGTACTCTTAGACAGTGATGCAAACACATGATGAAAAAAAGAGAGAACTATTGGAAGCAGGAAAAAAACTGCGTAATATACCATCTGACAAAGGCCTGTGCTATAATGCTTCAATTAACTGGCTATTCTTTATAATATACTCAGATCAATAGGAGACAGAGATGTTAAGTTATAAATCAAGGGTTTTTATTATTATTTACAGCAGGGGTGGGAAACCTTTTTCCTTTCAATTTTTACAACATCCTCCGAGGGCCGTACAAATTATTGAACTCAACCTCTGCTTAAAAAACTAAAATCACAGCCAATTCATTTCGCCTTTCTTTCATGCTGTGCAAAGAAAAAGCAACCTCTTAATCCAGATATCTTACCATGACTCGCACATGCATGCATGTGCACGGTGTGGCATGACCACCAAAACAGAAAGATATGGACACAAGATGTTTGCCAATGTATTTAGTATCCATGTGAACATGATTTAAGTGGGGGGGACCTAACCTTCTCTAGGGGGGTACGGGGGCATGCTCCCCCGGGAAGATTTTTTCTTAAATATTGGAGTTAAAAGCATAAATCTGGTACACTTTGAGAGCAACATGAGGAGATCTATGGATACATCTTTCAACACCCATATGAAACCGAACTGTAAGCAGATTTTTCTTTTTGGATATTTTACAAATCACTCCTCTTTTAAACTCTATTCTTGTTATTTTTAACAACTTTTTTGTTACTGTCATATAGTATTTTATACCTGTTTTTCATTTAGTCTCCAATGTCTCATTAGTAATTATAATGATCATATCAAGGTGTGCCTTAACCTCACTGAGCTGAGGTTATTTGAGCCTCTCAGGAGAGAGCTCTCTTCCACCTGGTTGTAGAAAAGCTCTTTAAATTCGTTAGCATAGCTAGCTAACCAGATGCTAATACCAACAGATCGCCACTGTGCTTACAACTAAAGACACAGCCACGCAAACACTGCGGCATGTGTACGGCTCCTTATGGGTACTGCAATATTTGAAGAGCCGGAGCGGCATTCCGGTGCTCTCCGTAAGCACTCTAGTCTAGTCTACACTCCTTTCAGACGAGACATAACCACGTGAAGACACGTTACGCTCGTGTTGTGTTCAAGGAACCTGTCCTTTGCCAGGAAAAACAGGCACTCGCTTGTTTAATTATTTTGCGATCTAGATTTCTTCTTCTTTTTTGAAGTAAGAAGTTTTCCGTCAGTCGGACGGACTAACGGACGCCCCCCCCCCCCCCCCCAAAACGAAAACTCTTCGGTTCTCCACGAATTACACAAGTCACCCAAAGCAGCGTTAAAAAAGCGGGAGGCGCCGAAAAGCGACTAATTTGCATCACTGCATAGAGTCCAGTAAGGGGCGGAGCCTGTGTGAAATAGAACGATAGGTTACATATTGTAACCCTAGTTCTATAAGCACAGGCGGGCCTAGGGGCCATGTCTTTCCTATGCCGCTCGCTGAAGAGGGTGTAGGATGACAGTCAGCCTGCGTAGCCGCCTTATAAACTGTGGGCCTGCACGCGCATTCAGCTAGGCTCGCCCCGATTGGCCGGCTACATTGATACAGCTTCAGTGTGTGAACGCTCGCATATCATTGATGAGAGTAGTACCCATATAATCCAGTAGAGGGCTCCACCTGTGCTTATATAACTATAATATATATAATCGTTTTGTTTTTTACCGTGATAATGACATTCATAAAATGTCACTGTCAATGCTGTCGAAAACTGATATTCTACGTTTTGACATCCCTATTTCACAATAGAAAACTATACCAAAGCTCATGGTAAACCTTCCAACTGTTGTTACAACACTTTGCTAAAAACAGAAAGGTCGACCTCATGGCCAGACAAGAGAACATTAACACAAATTCATGACAATAGCTGTTCAGATATTTCACACTGAAATAATGTGATGGACCCACCAACACTGCAATCCCTAGAGTCATGGCTAGAGAGCGATTAATTATCATAATCTTGATCTTTGTGTATTGTTGATCTGTGTTGGTTCTCTCGCGTCCAGGAAGAAGTTTAAAGGATAAGAGACAATGGAGTCTCTGAAAAGGGTCAAATTGGTTACTTTAATTAAGTAGTGTGGTGATGAAATAAAAAGAAGGTAGTGGAGGGGACAAACACCTGTTTGTCTCCAAATTGCAGTGGTGAAAAGAGACCGGAACACGTTGGTTCTCACTGCTTATATCTCTCCTTCGCTCCTCCTCTCTTGGCTCCCGCTGCTGTCGGGGGTCCTCCCACCGCTTTCTTCTATGTCCGATATCACGTAAAACAGAGGATTTAGACGCTGTGTGGTCATTGTATAACTCCAAACGCCTTTTCCTCTCGAGAGTGCCCTCGTTGTGTTCCTTGTGAAATTCGGGTTTCTTCCTCCTTGCATTTGACCGTTTTTTTCGTGTAATCTTTACTATAATTAAACTCTCATTTTTATCATTGTACTGCCTTGGGGTTGTTTCCCCCCGCTCTTAGAAGTCAATTTATTGTCAAAATAATCATTGATTTTAGTCCTATGGTTAGGATCTTCGATGGTGTTTATTACTAATGATGCTCAGCATTGCAGTAAAAGGACAAACTTTTTTAATTCCAACAGACATCTGTTAATGCCAAAGACGCGTTATTATCTGATCCTGATGCGGCGTCAATAAAACAATAACATCGAGTCATGATCCTTTGTTGCCTTTTCCTTCATGTCATTGTCACAGAACAGATTTTTTTGCTTCAACTTTCACTCTGGCAGTATTTGATGTGTCATTGGCTCCACGTCTGTTCTTTTCTCACCCATGTCTGACAATTCTGTTTTTGCAGCCAGCTAATTATTAAAACACTGACTTCTGTGTAAAAGCAGCCATGTTGTTTTATGACGGAAGGAGCCAGTTTGTTTCTTCTCCTTCATATTCCTGTTTGAGTCTCCACACAGAAAGAGATTGTTTTTATTCCACTGCGTCTGCCACTGGCTCAGACTAAAAAACCCTGACTGCTTCCTCTCTCTGTAGACCTTAGCTTTAAATAGCTTTCCTTTTCTGCTGCGGACATTCAAGACGCACAGAAACAGCCCTGACCTCCTCCCTCTGCCGACAGACGCTTTATTGGTTTAGCTCTTCAGCAGAAGTCAGAGCTCACGAGGAACATGAAGCAGCGTAATTAAACATTCAAACAATATTGAGATATTAGTGACGAGGTAACCTTTTCCAAAATGGAGAGCGAGTTGTGGAGGTTGCTCTTCCGGCTGTGTCTCTGCCTGCAGAGCTCCCTCCCCCACACAAGGAGCGGAGCGGCTGCAGAGCGTAGCAGCTTGGAAATGTTTTCCATGAGAAGTGACGCTGTGGGGGGAAAGGGGGGGGTGAAAAAAATTGCAGACCCTCACCCTTCACTCAACTGCTGCAGACCTCATTAAAATCGGTTTTGTTGGTTCAACTCCGACATCCTGTCCGATCAAACATCCCCATCAAAACGGATGAAGCCCCTAAGACAGGGCAGTGGCGCCAGCAGGGGGGGCCAGGGGGGGCCATGGCCACCCTAATATATTTGTTGGCCCCCCACTGGCCCCCCACCACGCACACCGCCTCGCCAGTCACGCAGGCGTAGTAGTTTATCTGATATTTAATAACAAATACACAGCCAGCGAGTCGCTTGATTTGAGCTTCCAACGCTCATACTGCAGCCCCTCCCTCTCCCTCTGCTACCATGGTAACACTCTGATACTCGGCGCACCACTCTGATACTCGCGCGCACCACTCTGAGATTCGCACAGACAGCAGCAGGTTGCAGCAAAACGTTTCTTTCTACTGACTTTTCTACTGACTTGACAAAAATCCACCAGACTTCTAGAAGGTAAGTCGTATACGTTCGTTGCCTGTTAAGCCCCACAACACTTTAGGCTTTAGTGTGTTAGCTTTAGGTAGCAAAAAACGGAGATATGCTTACCTTTAGCTGCTATTCTGATCAAAATGTGTGTTCAATGGCATTAAAACGGGAAAAACGCTGGAAGACCTGGAAAACAGGCTCGGGGCTCAGTAAAGGCTGGCTTGACTTCAGGTATAATTCGTCTGTAAACACACTAGTTAGCGTTAGTTTAGCTTTCTAAGCTAACGTTAGCTGATGTCGGTATGCTGGGCTGGTGTAATGCGTAGGCTACTATTAATCACTGCTGTGTGTAATGTCAATTTGCAGAAAATGAAGAGAAAGTCAACAGACATCTCTTCTTATTTTAAGAAGAAGATGAGTAAAGGAAAGACAGAGCTGGCAGGGGAGCAGCAGCATAGGGCTAGTGAGGAGATGGCCATACATGCTAGAAAGTATCTGCATGTGGAACTCTGTCTTTTTTCAAGTGAAACTAAAACCTAAATACAGTTTTATTAATGTGATTGTGACCTTTTTAATCATTTAAGTCTTCTACACGCTTTAGGTCTGCAGCTCCTTTAAAATGAAACGAGAATCTATGCAGTTTTTCCTCTTCTGTGTTCTGAGGTTATGAGCCGACCATTAGTCAAGTTTGTTTTCATAATGTTCTATTTGCTAATTTAAAAAAAGGGTAACCAGTTTGTTTATAAAGTATAAATATACATTTTCAAAACAAATGGAATACAAGCTATATGTATTTCTCTCACCACAGTGGAATAATCTAAAAATAATAGAAATATGTCTCGTCACCTATTTTCTGTCTAATACTAAAATGTGGTGTTTTGTATCATTTATAATGTTTTGAATTTGCTATAAAAGGTCAATAATAGATGGTGTTTTTGTGTTCAATCACAGTATGTATTTACCCTTTTATACCCCTTGACTTTTTGGGTCCTGTTGAAATAAAATAGTCATGTTTTAAAACTTGATTTAATAAAGTCATGTCAATCATCTTTGATCCCAGTGTGACACAAACAGCTTTGTTAAGTCTAAAACAATTTATAACCGAGAGACATAATATAACTGAAGAACGTGTTGCTGATGTGTATTGTATGTGCCTTACAATAAAGGAACTTATTTAAATTAAGCTGTATTTGTCTTTTTAAAAAGGAAAGAACAACTATATAAAAAACAAAACAATAAATCACCAACACATGTATACATCACACAAAACAAGGTTATTTTAAATGTTGTTTGAAGTAAAATGTTTACTATCCGTATTATATTCACTTCAGATGAATAGTATCAGAAAATGTAAAATAAGAAACCAAAGTATATCAGTAGGTGATTCTCTTTGCCATTGTTTTCATCTAGTCTATACTTTTACAACAATTCAATTCTTGGTTTTGGTGGGCCACCCCAAGATTTTCAGTGGCCCCATTTGGCCACTCCTATGAAACATTTCTGGAGGCGCCACTAAGAGAAAAGCACCTGGCTTTAACACCAATATGTTGCAGTTGCCAAAATGTGGAATTAAATTCCATTGCTTTACAGTTAGCTAACACTTTTACCCAAGTGACTTACATCCAAACACATTCAACACCATCGGGAGCATTTTGGGGTTCAGTATCTTGCCAAGGGACAATTCCACATTTTGACAGCAGGGCCTGGGGCATACGCGTAGCTATGGGTGGGCCAAAAGGCTGAACAACTATCTGGAAAATCTGTCACACCAGCCAGTGAATGTAGCATATTGTAAATTGTCTGACTTTCAATACTTTTTTATTTTTCAAAAATTGCACATTGTATCTTGCTTCTTTACAAATTCAGATATTAGGGTTGGTTTATTTTGAATGGCAGGTGCCACTCACTCCCGCCAATCCACGGGCGAGAGTGGCGCTCCGATTTCATCCAGTGAGCATGCGCAATTAGGCCTGTCACGATAAATAATTTTGTTGGACGATAAATGTTCCTGGAAATTATTGCGATAAACGATAATATTGTCGGCACCATTGTAAGACCATTTTAGACCACTGACATACTGATAATATATCATAATAATTCTAGTACATCCTTTCAAACAGAATTTTTTATTGAACATTCAACATTGCAAATGAAATGTGAAATAATATTAAAATATATAAATGATATATAATAAATGAAACAAATTAATTAAATTATAATAAATTAATTAAATCACACACAACCAAAACAATAAATTAAATAGACTCAGGCTGGAAAACAGAGCTCTCAATCCATCTATCTATCCATCTCTATATAGATGGATAGATAAATATATATAAATATATATATATAAATAAATCAATATGAGCACACATTGTCTCACAAGCAAAAAAAATCTCCTTAAAACAACAGTCATGTGTACAGTCCACTGTCCATACAAAGGCCCAGATGCCTCAACAGGCCATATCCAAATCTGTTTTTCGAAGTTTTCGAGCAAGGAACACCAACATGTTTGCATTGCCGGGCAAATGCATCTTTGATTGTAAACTGTCGGGAAGGTGGGGGCTCTCCATCTCCAGCTGCCGTGTTTGCTACCAGCTGGGAAAACGGAATGGAGTGGTTGTGTTTTAGGTGTAGTTTAAAATGCGTGGTATTGCCTGCTTTTGTCGCTACCTTTTTTTAAGAAATGCGACACACCGCCCGGCTCATTCAAGTCCGTAGGTTGGCCTCGTTGATTTGGCTTGAATCCAAAATACTTCCACACCGGAGAATCGAGATGTGTAGGTTTTGTAACCAATTCCATTTCACTTTAAATTCCCCGCGAGTAAGTCACACATTGTCTCCCGCTTGTCGCTATATTATTAATTTGGCTGCTACGCTGCTGTACGTGCACACAGAGTGTACTGACCTGGCTGTGTGTCAGCCCCGCCCCTCACAGCGCGCATGGACGGCAGCCACAGCTCGTCTGGCAGCCAAAGCGCTCCTAGCTAAAATGCTGGTCACATCCTTATGTAAACAAACACGCATGTAAACGGCAATTTATCGAGCTCAGAAAAGTTATCGAGTCCATTTTTATTTATCGTACGATAAGTCAATTTATCGATTATCGCGACAGGCCTATGCGCAATGCATTGTTGTCCGGAATCAGTAGCCTTTTGGTAAACTAGCTTGACAAAATGGACATTATTTCAGTGTTCAACACTAAGCCCCGTCGACTCCTGCTGTGACCATCAAAGGTATTTGGACTGTAATAGTATATTTCATTATTAATTACAGTTTAAATGTTTATTCGGTAGTTATTGTTTTTGATAGTTTTGCAATTGGATTGGAATTGGATTTTACGCAATGTGTGTGCATGCGCATGCCTGTATGTGTTTATGTGGCCGGCGTTCCAGTAGCCTAATGCTAGATTTATTTTTTAATAAACGAGAATGCGAATGTCATTACCGCTCTGTGTATCCATGATTTATTTAGTGGGAATGCTGATACAGCATTCCAACTATATGTTATTCTACGCACGAAAAGTTTATTATTATTATTCCGCCGACTTATTTTGCCGCTCTTCTCCTCCCGCATTGAACATCGCAGAAACTCTGTTCAAACATCAAAACGTTTAGCTCGGTCGGGAATCGATGGCTATTACTTTTCTCATTCATAACTTTCATAATTCCAGAGATACATCCCATAATACATCACATTTTGAACCATTGAAGTCAATGGAGAAATTCTTCAGACTTCAACAATTCTTCAGACTTCAACAAATCTTCATGCGAATTCAACTTCATACTTTCACCCAGAAACCTCATTCCAACTTTAAGATGTTACACATCTTTCTGACATTATTCGTGTAAAACAACTTTTAAATCTGATTCTTACTTTTAGAGATATTAAACATTGTTCAGACCTTGTTAAAGAGTTTTTCTTCAGATTTTAACATTAACTAGAGTGCGTGATGTCACAGCTAGAGGGTGGAACATCATGCCTTCATATATTTTTTTTAAACTGCCATAATTCCCAAACCCTACATTCCTGAGACATAATTTTTCATGACAAACATAGGAAAACATCTCGCAGCTTAAAAAATGACAAATGATTAAGCCAAAAATAATTAAACAAAATGCCTCTTGAGGGCATGAAGTGACAAAAACGTTCAACATGCCTCCATTAAAGCCCATTGTAATTTCAGGCAGATATTTCCTCACGGTAGCAGCCGTGCGCACACCTTTAGTTAAACTGATAAAAAGGCCACATTATTAATCCGAAAGTACACAAAAATTACACTTTAGATACTCAACTTCCTTGACATGCTTCACGTTTTGAAATTTCACAGATATCTGTTACGGTTCTTCCATAAAACGTTCACATATAAGAGGATTATCTCTCATTCAGAACAATGGAAACCTCTGATCTCTGCACACCTCGTTAGCTCAAATATAAACACCTGTGTAATGGAACACGATGATGTCATCACTCCAACTGACATGCTCAGAGCAGCAGACTTCAGATAATGGTTAATGGTCCTGCCTTCAACAGCTCTACGTCAATTATGGGGTGTCATCATATGCCGTTTCCATGGAAGATCAAGAGAAGAGACAGAGGGCGATCAAGAGGGGAGAGAGAGGGCAATCAAGAGAAGAGAGAGAGGGCGATCAAGAGGAGAGAGAGAGGGTGATCAAGAGAAGAGAGAGAGGGCAATCAAGAGAAGACAGAGAGGGTGATAGAAGAGTGAGAGGGTGATCAAGAGAAGAGAGAGAGGGCGATCAAGAGAAGAGAGAGAGGGCGAGCAAGAGAAGAGAGAGAGAAGAGAGAGAGGGCGATAGAAGATGGAGAGGGTGATCAAGAGAAGAGAGAGGGTGATCAAGAGAAGAGAGAGGGTGATCAAGAGAAGAGAGAGAGTAATTTAACCTCCTAATGTAATGTATAACTCCTATGAAAATGCTCAAAAAGTGCTCAAACTTCACATGTGTGCTAACAGTCCAGCCGTGAAGATATCTACGGGACAGTTTTGAGATTTCTTCAAATACCGTTGCCAAGGCAACACAATGCTCACCATGAAACACGGTTTTCTCATAACTTCAGTGAAAATGCTCGAAATGGCCCAAAACTTCACAGGTTTGGTAACAATGCAGCCATCAACACATCTAAGCGTATTATGGGGTGTCATCAAATGCCGTTGCCAGTAAAATATCGGGGGCTATCGAAAGGTGACCAAACCATATGAGGGGGGTCCGGGGGGACGCTCCCCCGGAAGAACATTTTGAGAAATTACCCCTTAAATTATGACTTCTGGTGATGTTAGGGGGGGGGGGGGGAGGACAAATTGAGGCTTAAAAATATGAGATAATCCATAATCTTCAGTGTGGTTAGCTATGACACTCCCAAAACTTCCAAACACCTTGTCCTAGACATAGTTTCTACAGTATAAACTAGGCCCACACAAACTGCAGAACACAGGTGCTTTGGGAACACTCAAATTATTTAATTCCCATTTAAAAATATGATATTATGTGTGTGTGTGTGTGTGTGTGTGTGTGTGTGTGTGTGTGTGTGTGTGTGTGTGTGTGCGTGCGTGTGCGTGCGTGCGTGCGTGCGTGCGTGCGTTGGTGTCATACTTGCCAACCATCCCGATTTTCGCAGGAGACTCCCGATTTTATTGCCCTCTCCCGGTTTCCTCCCGGGGTCATATTTCTCCCGCATTTCTCACGATTTCTGATAAAATCAGATTTACTCAGGACTGTTTCCACTCAGACTTTAATACAGCTACAACATTGTTTGGTTTCCATGGTCGCGCGTCTCTTTAGCAGTGCGCGCAACTCAAAGTCTGAGAGGGTGAGGAGTCACAGAAAACTGAACAAGAATCGACAACTCGACTCTCTGCTCACTCCTTTCCTCTAAAATACAGGTCCAGCCCACACATATGCTCCATGGTGCAGGCATCGCACTTACAACTACAATAAGCATGTCAATATTCATCTACAGCTCTGGCGATCCACTAGTACCCGGAGTTTCAACCTGCAGACGCAGCCATCCTCATCAACTATACTGTAGCGTCACCTTGGATTATGAGTCTAAACAACTCACAGACTGCATCGGGTGCTGAAATTGCCGCCCTGTGAACATCAGATCTGACGACGCTGATTTGCTGAAATTATGTTTCGGCGGCATAGTTTACAGATAACAACAGTCAGCAATGTGTTGGCTGCTGCTGCTCTGGCTGAGGGCTCCTTTCTTACCGCCCAGACGAGAGAGGGTAATGATACAAGCTGCGGCCGGGCAGGAAACATGTGATTTATCAGTCACTTTAGACATCGTAACACAATTTTAAACGAGATTTTATTGTAGATTATACATTTTATTGATACCAACTATATAATATTTACCTTGCTCATTAAAAATAAAAAAGATACATATATTTTTTAAATATATTTTTTTATATATTTGTAATTTGTAATGACAATCAAACATGTGGGAAGAGGGGGGGCGGTGCCCCTAGTGCCCCTATGGGCCGGCCGCCACTGGCCGTTGCCGTGGCGACAGATAATTCACTATCGAGTGAGTTCAAAAAGTTTGCAGTTCAAATATTCTGCTGCTTTTCCAAGCCTTTTGACTTTCTTTTCTTCTCTCATCACACATTCAAGCCCCCAGTGTTCATGTATCATTTCAATCTAAATTCACTTTCTTCTTACACATTACATTTCAGCATAGCAGTTTAGGGTCAGTTTTTCAGCATAAAGCATTCCCAATAGCAATTTCTTCAGGAATTGTATTCTCTAGTTACATTTATTATGTCAACAGAGGACACATAACTCTATTAGGTTAGTTAAAAGCAACAATATAAAGTTTAAATTACGTTCAAATCAACATTATTGCTTTCAACTAACCCAATACAGTTATGTGAAAAGTGTTGACATAATACATTTAATTAAAGTCAATGTTTCAGTTTTTCAGTGTACAGGAAAGGGAAAACCCCCAAAAGCATAATAGGGCCCCTTTAAAGAATGACAGCTGGTTGATGTGGAGAAGAAAGCGAAATACCCAGTTTACAGTAGGCCTACACCTGGTTTAACAAAAAAAAGAATCTTGGGCAATTGCATGACAAGGTTAAATGAACAACAAAAAAAGTTATCATTCAATCACTCATACCATTTGCAAAGATGGTATGTGACTCATTTGACCAAATGTAGACCAAATATCTTTTATCGTGTAAATTCTAATTCATCCCTATTTAAGTCTTAGGTTGTATTCACACCTTCAGTAATAGTCCGCTTCTCTGGTGCGTACTAGGCGTAAGGGTTGGTTTGCGTTCACACGGGCGAAAAGTCTATGGGCGAAACTCATACGGACTATAAACTTCAAACACAAGTCATGTGCACGGAAATGCTGTTCAACAATTTGTCAAACATTAAGGGGGTAAAAACGCAAATCCCGGCGATTTCTACCGTAGCCTCCACAATGGAGCATCGGCAGGTTATTTTTATGCTGCTGTTAATCTGGGGCAGTGTTAGAATTACCCATTTGCTTTCGGGGGAGCCCTATTTTTCAGTGCACATCCTGCTACTAAATATATCACACACTGTAAAATGTTTGGCTGTAAAATTACAGTAAATGACTGGCTACTAGTTGCATGTATTTCACAGTAATATGCTGTAAATATTTCACAGTAATTGACTGTAAATATTCCACAGTAATTTACTATATATATTTTACAGTAAATTAGAATAAAAGTACAACTACATACTGTGACTTTACAGTTGCCATGCCCATGGAATTACTGTGATATAGCAGTACAGAGTTGTGGTATGATGGTACCTTGCTGTACATAAGTTACAGTAATTACCTGTATGTTCACATTATTAGGCCTACTGTAGAAGTAATGCAACACAGTACCCAGTAATTTACTGTAAACATACAAATCTAAATAATACGATAATATATTGTAAATTTGACTGGGATTTTATCATAACTACACAATTCAATCAGCTCAATAAATAAAGAAAAACAAAGAAAATGCCCATTTTAACTTTGTATTACTCTATTGAAGTGCAAAGTGCATTTCACAGTGTCTTGGAAATGTTGTTACGGCCCCAACCTCAACTCTGCGGTAGTGGCTCTTGCTGAGACCCGCAACATGAAAGAATACACGCAATAACCGGTACTTGGTAACGAGCATTTATTGATAATCAGCTGTTTGCTCACACAAGCGAAACGGGAAACAAAAAGAGGCTGGAGTACTGGCCAAAAGGAACAAACAGAAGGAGGGAACCCGAGCCAGCCACACCACAGACCTTAGGACCCAGAACTCCCCCCCTCTAACCAGAAATCAATTATAAACCCTGTGGGAAACAAAATAAAGCCGTGAAAACTGGACTACCAGGTCCTCCAGGCTAAACATAAACACATCTGCAAAAATATGGCCTACAGCTCAAAATGGGAAAGAGGTATTCTAAGGAGAGTGTCTCCCGGCGTTAGGATAGGCGGGACATTCTTCTCCTCCAGCTTCTCTTTATATAACACAGCTGAGTGGAATTTGGAACACCTGGGCAGAGGCGGAGCCAGGGGCAGACCAGGTGCACCTGGGCAGAGGCGGAGCCAGGTCAGACCAGGTGCACCTGGGCAGGGGCGGAGCCAGGGGCAGACCAGGTGCACCTGGGCAGAGGCGGAGCCAGGGGCAGACCAGGTGCACCTAGGCAGGGGCGGAGCCAGGGGCAGACCAGGTGCACCTGGGCAGAGGCGGAGCCAGGGAGACAGAAAACAAGGAGGGGAGCAAATGTCTACACAGACATCCACTCGAAGTCAACAGTTTTTCTGAAGAATGTGCTGACATGGGGTTTAAATTGCCATGCCTCTTTTTGGCTTTCGTCTCAGGATTAATCCCACCTGAAAGCAATAAGCCAAGACAACAATTTCAATTTTACATATGTATATGTTGCATCGTTATTTTAAGGCAATTTAAGTAAAACCTGCACCAAAGAAAGAAATTAGTATTTGAAGCCAAGCAAGAGCGATAAAAGCAAGAAAATCACTTATTTTGTTGTGTTATCACAGAGGATGGTCTGAATACAGTATTTTAGTGAGAAATAATACAGTAACATGTTGTGAAATCCTGGTAATCATTGATCCTGTACATTCACAGTAATTAACTGTGCCTGCATTGATTTAACTGTGAAATTCAAAATTACAGTGTTATATTGTGAACATTACAGGTAAAGACTGTAAAGGAGAAGGTCCTCGTAGCGGAACGCGGAATGGGGCGGGGTCGGATAAAAGGCGGGGTTGGATGTCCGACCCCGCCTTGTGAGTCCACATTACACATCAGTAGATGGTGGTAATGCGCCCGGAGCTGGGCGGCCCGGAGGCATCAAAGCAAAGAGACGACGAACCCACAACTGACTCTTCATACAGTAAAGACCCACCAGTCCTGACAGAAGCTGACTCAAACACAGGAAAATATGGTGAATAGACTGTTTGAATCTAGAACACACCATGGGGATTTTAAAAATAATTTTCTAAATGTGTCTATCTGTCAGCTTTCACAGGTATTGGACAGCAGAGGAAGCCCAGATGAACGCCTTGCCTATGTAAACAACCAGATCCTTACACGCACTGACTTTTGGACTTTGGGACGACCAAAGGATGTTGAAGGGATGGTAAGTATGGAAATAATGCATAGACAAAGTGTTGTTATTTTATCAGTACAAATGTAGGCAATGTTGCCATTTTCCTCTTCTTTTACAGATCCTAAACAGTTGCCTCAAGGTCATAGAGAAGCTGGCCAATGACCAGGTAGTGAAGTTGCATACCTTTTCCAATATAAATGTATCCCCTTCTGTTTATAATCTTTTCTGGACTGAAATAACAACTGTCTTACAGGGCATCAAAGTGTTCTCGGCAAACAGCTATGTCGTTCACACTTGGTTTATACCTATGTTGCAGAATCCTGAACAGCATCTCCCGGTACTTATGCGTATTATCATTATTATATTTTCTGGAATCATATGAGAATCACTGAATGTAAACTATTCATTTTACCATCTCTCACAAGGATAAAGCAGACGATTTCCGGTGGATTCTGGTTCCTGTGTGGCGCCCAGGGCATTGGACAATATGTGTCAGTGATATGAATTTACTTATCTGTATTTCAAGCTAAACACAAAATATTACTAATTTCATCAATAAAGTATAACATCTTCTTATACTGTTACTGTAATTTCAAAATTAAGATAAGTATTTCAGCTCAAATTTTGTAATTGTGTGTTCTATTTGCTGTGGTAACTATTTTGTAGATAATGAAGCCACAAGAAAGGGAGATCTTTTTTTTTTTATTTCCTAAATGGCACTGGCTTCCGTGATGAAAGCCAAATGGAAACATTGAGGTTTTTAAGCACAGAAATTATGTTCAGTTTTAAGGTTCTATTCTTATATTTGTATTATTTTTGTCTATGGCTCTGTGTTCAGTTTTACATTTAAAAGATGACCTCAAGCATAAACTGACATGTTATTGAACAAAAGATTGGACTGAAACTGAGCATAAGACATTTAAAATGGGAATGTTCTGTTACCACCCATTTATAAGCTTTCTTTTCTGTTTGTTTCCTTAAAATCAAGCTCTTGGCCAACCTGTTCGGCATTATTCCACTGTTGGTGGTTTTGCAGTTCTGCAGTGTTCAAAAGTTGGTGGTTCCACCAGTTTGACAATATTCAACCAGTTATATGTTCCAGTTTTCAATTTTCTTGAATGTCCTTGTCTAAACAGCTGTGTGTTATCCGCCATTAGACAAGTTGCTCTGCTCGTGTCACCTGGGCCCAGGAGTTCAAAACTTTTAATCTCAATCAGATCCTATCAGATTTTGAAATCCCATTTTTTGTGATCCAGGATCAGACAAGTTGGCCAAATGTTGTCCCTGGAGTTCAAAGCAATTCAGGATAGGATGAGCCTCATCCAGATTACGATTTTTCACGATGACTAGATCCTGAATATCAGTGCTTTAATCCTACCGATCGCCATCTAGTGGACATGAAAAATAATACAAGGAAGACAAGAGACCACATTGCAGAGACATCTATAATGTCTAATTATATTTTTTAATTTGAAAGGTGATGACAGATGATGGACTTTTTTTTTGTTGAAGATATTTTTACTTTAATCTAAATTACATTTGTGATTGACAATCTTTGCTGTGATACTTTTATGAGCATAAACATTTATATCATCAACTTTTGGTTGAAAACAAAATAGGCCACCACAAACGTGAGCAAAAATGGAAAAAATAAAATGTATTTCCCATGAAGGCTAAAAATTGTGTATTATTTCAGTTAACAAACGTTGCCATCTTATTTAAATTGAAACATATTTTAAAATAAATTGTACAGTACATTTTGCTCTGGAAATCCACTGGAAATCCACCCCTCTGATCATAGCCGTGGGAACATGTTTCAAATGGGGGGTGCTGTGGGGATGACACCAGGGCTGGTTCTGACCAATGTGCTGCCCTATAAGGCAATATTTTAGCTGGCAATGAAAAACCTCTACAAAAGACCAATACACTGCAAAAAGAGAAATATATTGACATGTTGGACAGCTTATATAACAAGGCTTCAAATTTATTATATATTATAACATGTTTTAATTGGAGGGGTGGACTTCACATCCTCTAGGGGGGTCCGGGGGTACCCCCCCGGGAAGATTTTTTTAACATTTTAAGGTAAAATGCTTCAATTTGTTGCACTTTGAGCGCCCAATTAGAGACTGATCTAGGGGGTACAACTCTAAACACCCATATGAAAAAGATCGGTTTGCATTTTATCAATCAAATAAGCAGGTATGTGAACATTTCCAATAACCTACCATAGCCAATAACAAATACATGTAACTTATTTTATTTGTGTTATTCATTCATATCTTATTTTACAAGTTAACATTTATTTATTTATGTGTATTTTAAAATATCTCCAGTTTTAAACGATATTTTTGGTTTACTGTCCTATAGTATACATTGGAATGATTTCAAACCTGTTTTTATTTATCCTAATAATTATAAAGGTGTGCCTTGGAAATATTTGTTTACATAAATTGTGATCAAAACGTTTGAGACCCGCTGAGATAACTTCGACTAAAGTGAACTATCTAAGCACTCAGAGTCCTTTACCTCACTGAGCCTCTCAGTCTGACAGGAGATTACTCTCCCTCCACATTATTGTAGAAACAGCTTCTTATATCCGTTAGCGCAGCAGAAGCTAACAACAATCCCCGCCGGTACCGCGGTATCCCCTCTCTCTATCTCTCTCACTTTGGCTGTGAGCTGCGGGCGCCTACTAAGCCAACATCCCCCACTTCATCACTCACAGCGCCCATCGTACAGGGCAAATGGAAAATGTAACCGGGGAAAAGGGTGTTATCTTTACTTAATTATGAATGTTGTTACATCAAGGCTGAAAATTCGTTTTTTTTTTATTATATCTTGTGGAAGTGCAGATCCCCTGTCCTCCACCAGGGGTTGCTGCAGCACCCTCAGCACCCCTACTTCCCACGGCCCTGCCTCTGATGGGATCAGGATAATCCAGTTTTTTGGGATCAAACTGATCCCAATCCTGTGTTGTCGGTTTGAACTACCCATTTTGAAGATTTGATCCAGATTAAAGCTTTGATTGGATTTCCTGATCTGATCGGATATCCAAGTGATCCTAATCCTGTTTTTTGGTTTTGAACTCCCCAAAATCCAATTCTGATTTGATCAGATAGGGATTCAAAGTTTTGAACTCCTGGGCCCTGGACCCTGGAGAGAATTCTGTGCAAACGACATTCAAGTTAGTAATTATGATGCACACTAATTGAGTTTGATTCCTGGAGTCCTACACTGTGTGTGTGTATATGTGTATATAATGTATATAATCTCACCTTCTTCATGAAATAAGGCATACCAAGACAACGGACCTCCATCAACTGTGGGGTGTTTGTGCTCATGGTATGGCTCATCTGATGAATTTATCAATCTTTTCTTTACAGTTTTGCAATTAGTGTGTAATGTTTTTTTTACTCTTGAATAGTATGCCCTCTACTTTGTGATGGAGTCAGCTTTTGATTTCAGTGAGTTAGACCACAGAGATACACTTTGATCAGTCCTTGTGGTTTTCCCTTTTCATTTTAATATGCATCTGTTTTTGCACAGTTGGACATGGAGCATTTAAGGAGATGGTGGTGCATGCTACTCATTGACAACTTCCCCGTGACGTAAGTATTCTTACCGTGACACATTTTGTGCATGTGTCATCTTGAATCTTTTATTGTATTGCTTTTATGTCTTATGAGGGCAAAAAAAAAAAAAAAAATTAAATTAAACAATAAACCAGTTATGTTTGTTAACAATTCCCATATCACTTGTTGTCACTGATAGATTCGAAGGCAGAAGATCAACCAAAAGACTGCGAAGACAGTCCCAGGGTAAGTAATCATGATGACCCACCCAAAAGAAGTAAAGTCGTAAAGGAAATGGCATTCTGCAGTGACTTTGGATGGGTATGTAGACTGTAATTTACTACTTAAAATCTCCATGGATGTGCTCCACAGCCATACAGTTTGTTGCTTCCACCTCTTATTCAAGGGGGCAATGTGTCATGATGCAAGTACAACTGTTTTGCCATGCAGTAGTAATTCCTTTTATCTGATGTCTTCCAGAAAAAGGACCCACTGGCAAAGATGGCTGCAGAAGAAATTCTTGTCAGCTCTGAAGAGGAGGATGGAGTATGTGATATGCTATCTGTTATACCTTACATGAAATTCACAGCACTTCCTTCTGTTCTTCTGCAGCGACTGGTAGAAAATGGCTGAAAATATTTTGTACCACTGATTTAGATAGTGTTGCATGTGCAAGTTTGTGTGCGTCATAATTACACATTCAAAGCATCTTGTTGCAAATCAGCAGCACTATAAGAATAGTAAATGTACAGTGTAGTAGCAATGCATAAACTATTTATCTTCTTCCTGTAGGAGAAGCACCCCTTTATAAGTAGTGCTATGGCGGCATCTCAGTGGTGCTCTGCAAAGAAAATGGGAGATAAAGTCATCCTGCCACAAATTCTTTCCATGGCCCCACTGGACAGAGAAGCAGCTCTCCATAACCTTGGTGAAGCCAGCAACCTGAGGGACGAAGATAGCTGGGAAGACAGGATGGACCCATTTATGTTCAGGTTCAAATTAGAGTCTGACTATTTCATGTTTTTTGAGCAGTGCATTGATAAAGAAAACCTTAAGGTTCATGCCTGTTTTGAAGAGCGCGGTTGAATGTTTGCATCAGCAAAGCCTTTCACTGTTGTATAGATTTTTTTTTAATATATATATACTTGTTTTGGTTTTTATATTTACTGTATTTGCTTTTTCAGTTCTGTTATCTTAATGATTGTTCTGTTATATGATAAATGTTGTAAATAATAAATGCTTTTTCTATCATTCTATGAAATGCAGTGCAATGTATCATTTGAAATATATGGACTAGATATGAGTATGCACAGAACTGACAAAATGAATAATCAATTAAAACAAATATTAAATAATAAACTTAAATACACTAATATAGAAAATATGACTTTTTATACCACATTGCACATGTGGTATAAAAAGGTATATTTAAATACATTCATGCATTTAATTAGTACGAAGTTTTTATATTTAGTTTTTAAATTATATTTAGTCGAGTACAGATTTGTATTTGTACTTCTTGTAGTTGTCCAGCAGATGATGCTGTTTGTCTCATTAGGATATCCATACACCCCGCCCATCGGACGTCCAGCCCCGCCAACATCTGACCACGCCCCATTCCGCGTGCTGCAGTCAGGGCCTATAGTGGTAAAACAGTAATTTATTGTAAAATATTACAGCTAAATATTGTGAAATCATGGTAATTTTACAGTGCACGCACGCTCTGTTGACTGGCGCAGCAGCGCGGATTCGATCAATTGCTATAAAATCACTCTGCTACTACTACAGACGGTGTCACTACGCCGGCGGCTGTGGCCGTTGTTGAAGCCTCTTCAGGCTCCGCATCGGCAGGCCTCTCCCTCGGTGTGGAAGTTGAGTAAAGTTAGAACGATATTGGCAGATTCAGATTTCACGGATCAATAACTCATGAACAAAACGTTGTTCAGACACAAAGTACGTCTCCTAAGTAGCTTGGTAAGGTTGACAAAGAACTACAATCACATGTTGATCAAAAAAAGCCAATACGTGCTGTCCTCTAAACTGGACACATTACGGCCCGTCTACACTACAGGCATCGAAAAATGCTTTCAACGCTTCGCCCATTTACTTGAATGGGGTGACGTAGAAGATTTTTAATCTTCGCCGAACTGCATTGTGGGGAGCATGGCATCACGAGCATCTATCGGCAAGAAAAACATTGTTCAACTTTTGAGGCTCGATGCTTGGCATCAGCCAATCAAATCCCGTTTATGCAAATCCCGCCAGTGCAAGCGCAGCCAATCAAACCGCGTGCAAGCTCGGAGAGCCAGACCGCAGTTCATTTCCTCATATTCCAAACGAGATATTACGGTAGCAAATCACCCGGTTCTTTACGAGCAGAACTATTTAGCGGGATACAAACCGGAGGAACCAGGCATGGAGGGAGGTGGCAGAGACAGTGGGTGAAACTGGCAGGTTTTTCGCCTGTTTGGAGAGTTTATATCCAGTTTACTTCGTTTTAACATTGCTATTGCTTTGTATGTCGGGGGCGGGAGATTCATGTGATTGGTTGTTGGTCGCGTTGCTCGCAAAAAATCGCCAAGCTTCCGATACGCCCAGCTTCAAGATTTTTTGATGCCTGTAGTGTAGACGGGCCGTTAGGCTTGTTTGAGACGCGTTGCGGCTCGCCTCGAAAGTAGACGAGAATAGCCGATCGCAGCCGAGGGAGATCTCAAAAAGCTCGCCTGAAGTCGGACAGCTCCGAGTCGGCTTCTTCTTCTTCTTCTTCTACTTCTTCGCCTTCTTCTTCTTCTCTCGGTTTTTTGGCGGATTGCAAACCACTTTAAGGTGCATGCCGCCACTTCCGGAGTCGGCTTGACTCAGTTTGCATGTATAAAGAATGCACACATGTGTTTAATCGTTAATGTCAGATATGTACTAAGCAAATACATTTGTTCCTGCTCAAGATTAGATTCAACTTTATTGTTATTGCACATATTACAGGTACTGAGACAACGAAATGCAGTTTAGCTTCCAACCAGGAGTGCAACAAGCATTAAAGTGAAAAGTAATGTACACAATCTACAGGATAAAATATAGAATGAATTGAATGATGAATAAAAAGTGAGGGGTATGAATACACTAGATATACACAGCAGCCTGTGAGCAGTATGAACAGTGTGTATGAATATGCTAAGATATATAAAGTATGAAAACGGTAAGCAGTGCAAGTATAGTATAACATATATAGATATTAATTTCATGATGATAAACATTGTGGAACAATGATGAAAAATTGAATGGAAGTGGCGACGTAAAACTGACACAAAACAACAACAAACTTTTGCCGAGCCAATGGAGAGCTTCATCAGCAGCACGGGGTAAAAACCACCAATGAGCGCTCAGCTCGAGATACCAGCGAGTCGTTTCCCATCAAGCATTTCGCCTCCGCAGCCCGTGGAGAGCAACTGCGGCGCCTCGCTCTCAAGGCTGCGGGTGTCTTTGTCCCGCGAGATTTCAACGTCTCATGTGAGCGAGCCTCCAGAGTAAGTCGGACAAAAGGACTAACCATCATTCAACGCACGAGCAAGACGTTGATCGAAATTGCGCAGGTTTGCGCAGGTCTCGCTTGTCTCAAACAAGCCTATTAAATTGGTCTCTTTCCGCAGCCGGAGAAGAAACGAGTGCTCAGGGACCGTCTGCAAAGTGCATCACCGAAAAAAGAGAATACAATACTATTCAATCACTTCACTATTATACAGTATATTATTACCAAACTCACCACACACATCAATAGTCTCCTGATGCTCATACTACAGCAGAGAGTTTGGAAGAATGTGCTTTTGAATAATTTTGGGGAATATTTCTAATGTAAAATCTTCAATAAATATGGTATAATCTTCAATAACGTTACTATTATATTTCTACCAAACACTAGAACACTATTATTATCTTTTTATTAATATGGTTATATTATTATCCTAAAGTGAGTTAATGGAGATGACTCAAAAGTGTAATTGCCTGTATTAAAAAAAAACGTCACAAAAGAAACAAACAGGTGCTTGTTACTCTGTTTGACAGAATGAGCACCCCTCCCTTCATTCATTGCATGGTATGGGCGCCTGAGCAATGGAGCAAGCGGAGCAGGTGCATCCCCACAATTGACCTTGGGGGAGCAAACGTGTGCTTTTGCACCCCCACTTTTTGATCATATGAAAAATATGATATGTCCCCCCCAATATATCACTGAAAACATAAGTATGTAATTTCAATCAAATTAAAAATACGCAATGAAAGAACTTGTGCTGATTATAGACACTTAATAGCGAGTTTTTAAGTTTCCAAAGATTGTGACCCCCCCCCCCCCCCCCCCCGGCATTTCGCTCACAATGGTTTGATCAACTGCCTCCCACCTACAGCAGTCCTGATGCAGGTAGGTTGAGTCTAAATCACCGCGACCAGTCTGTCATTGGTGGCAGACCTTTTCAGTAAGTTGTTCAAACAAAGAATATGTTAGACATGTCTTTACTTCTACCACTCAATACAATAAAACACATTTACAATCATCACCTTCTCTTCATTTTCGCTGCATTGAATTACCGGTCACTCTTTATGTTAGCTAGCGGTTAGCTGACGTTTGCTAGCTAGCTAGTAACATCAAACAGTGTGTGTGTTTGACTAGCTAGCTACCTGGTAGATCGAAGCCCATTCGAGTTTGAGTTTATTAGGATCCCCATTAGCTGTTGCATGACAACAACTAGTCTTCCTGGGGTCCACACAAAACATAAAACATTACATTCGACAAGACTTTTACAGAACAGTAAATAAAAAATTAAAAACTGATTTCCGAAGTCCATTTTCCTTCAAGCATTCCATCATACAGATGTAGCGTTTCATTTCAGACGCCTACCTGTGCGGGTCCGTGATATGCACGGGGTGGGCCCCTGCTGAAAAGGAAAACCCCCCGCAGGACTTGATACGCCCCCTTGATAAATAAATGTAATTTTAATTAAACCAGCTGCAATGGATCATGGATCCACCAGGGGGAGCCGTGAAAAACTGCCACACTGGAACTCATGTGAAATAAACAACTGATAGATCTACAGGTGTCTGATATAGCGGATATTGTTAAGATCCATATGTCACGGATAAGATCATATGCTGTGCTAAATAGAGAACCGCAGTGACGCGTCGTAAAACCAGGAAGTAAGTTAACATTTTTAGCACTTCCGGTTCCTTCCTCAAAAAGCAATGCATTTTTTCCATAGGGTTTTGGAAAATAGCTCGAAATAAGGTCTGTGGTTGACACAAATTTAAGAGATAAGTCACGTTTTGTTCTACGACATTAAATACATCAGCAGTGATCCCACTGGGGATTTTTTAAGAGTTTACGTGTCTGAAAAACGATGGTTGTTACCGAGTGGCTGAATAGGAATACAGAAATTGTCGAGGCCGTTGTACGTCATTACGCAGAACACGTAAACACTCCCGTTAAGTTTGTTTTCCCCTGTGTTCTGCTTGAAAGCAATTACCTGCCTATCTTTAGTATCTGTATATCTATATCTGACCATTAGAATCTGTATTTTTGAAATTGTCGTTTTTAACACAGTAGTTTTACAAATTATAGAATAATTAATTACCAGTGTTTTCCAATTTTACTCGGCAGTTCGTTTCGTTAGCTAACGTTAGCTAAAGCTAGCGCTAATAGTTAGCTACGCAATGGTTTGTTGCTTTGCTCCGGGTTGCAGCCACAGATCTTCGCATGAAACGTGCTTGTTCTATCGTTTCCCGGCCAATGTTTTCCAAAAGAGAGTCTGGATTCGTGTCATGAGGTAAGCTGACGTTACATTTTTGTCCATGTCACGGTGAAATGTAAATGATGGGTAGTGACTGTATCGCCGTTTTAGAGATGACGCTGCTGAAAAGACCGCAACATAAGTAAAGATAATGAATACATCCTATTAAAACCTGCGTGGCTTATATGATAAGTCTAATTAGTACAAGCAGCATAACGTTTCACCATGTAACTAAAGATTGTAGTCAGGGAAATCAGTTTGACATATTGAACTAATAACAAATCACCTCTGGCTGGAAGAGAACTCTCTGCTCCATAGCTTCTCTTGGACGTAAAATCAAATGTACATTTTAGATTTATATTCAATTTAATATTCCATCCCTCACATACTTTTGTATATAATAACTTATATTTTGTTTTTCTTGTTATGCTGCTGCAATACAAACATTTCCCATTTTGGGATCAATACAGTAATATCTTAATTAATTAAGAAATATAACTATTATAATTAGTGTAGCAGCTGACACCTATTTTCAATATGGATTAATCTACCATTTATTTCTTTAGTTCAATTTTGATCGATAAAAATGTCAAATAGAGAAAATGTTCACGAGACTTATCAAAGTGCAAGGTTATATCTTTAGATGTTTTGTTTTAGCCTATGTACTGTATGTCTTAATACTCTTACAGTATATGTGACGGTGTGACTTCCATGAAACTAGCACTTGGTGCCAGTAAGGATGTTCCTCACGCAGGCTGAATGTTTCTCCTTCCTTACTGACACAGAAGCCCTTGATTTGCAATGCTTCACTAATTTTCATTTCCCTGGCTCCGTAGGGACACTTTACCTCCAGCACAGCGGAAGACCCTACCAGACCATCTGGAGATGCCCCCAACATTCCTGATAGGGAGAGCCACAAATCTGACTCATGGACCTGCATCTGGGTTGCAGTGGTGAATGCCTTGACGCCCTCACATTCGTTCATAGTCCCCCACTGTACAGACAAAACACCATCAAGGGCCTGTTGTTGCCCTAGCATCCTGGCAATAAGGGAAGCAGTCACACACTTTGACCTCAGGACAGCTCCAAAGTTGCTGGCAGTCAACCTTCCTTTCCTGAACAAATGCCAGTTTGGGTTGGTTCGCTGACCAGTGGTAGCCACCTGAATTGCCCTCTGTTGCTCTTCAGACAATGTCATGCTTGCCACAATTTCCTCAGGTCCCGGAGGCCCAACAGATTTGATAATTTCAGGAACAGTAAGTGTTTCCAAGCTGTAGTGTTCCTCCGAGTCTGTCCCTCAGCCAGTCACGATCTTCGGAGGTGGGCTCTCTTGTCAGCGGGTTAAATTAGTTATTGGTTTCAACAGTCACATTAAAACAGTTACTAAATCAGCTGACTATCACCTAAAGAACATATATAGGATTAAAAGAATAATGTCACAGCAGGATTTGGAAAAACATGTCCATGCTTTTATCTTCAGTAGACTGGACTACTGCAATGGTGTCTTCACAGGTCTCACTAAAAAATATATTAGAAAGCTGCAGCTGATTCAGAACACCTCACTAACACTAAGAAAGTGGATCACATCGCTCCAGTTCTGAAGTCTTTACACTGGCTTTCTGTGTGTCAAAGAATAGATTTCAAAATACTGCTGCTGTTTATAAAGCACTGAATGGTTTAGGACCAAAATGCATTTCTGACCTCCTGCTAAATGATGAACCATCCAGATCTCTCAGGTCTTCAGGGACTGGTCAGCTTTCTGTCCCCAGAGTCAGAACTAAACATGGTAAAGCAGCGTTCAGTTATTATGCTCCAAATATCTGGAACAAACTCCCAGAAACCTGCAGGTCCGCTGCAACTCTTACTACTTTTAAATCCAGGCTGAAGACTTTTCTTTTTGTCGCTGCTTTTTATTGAACTATTCATATCTTAGACTGCACTGTAACTTTTATCCATGTATTTTTTCTTTTAATGTTTATTTTATTAGCTTTTCTTTTTAATGAATGATTTTAAATGCTATTTTCTTAATGTCTTTCATTTTTTGTAAAGCACTTTGAATTGCCTTGTGTTGAAAAGTGCTATATAAATAAACTTGCCTTGCCTAATAAAGATTTCATGTGACACATACAATGGATTTGTTGATGGGAATTAATGTGAATAAATGAACTCTAGGTTAACGGTACTCTTGCTATCACTACTCACCGACACTATAAACCTTGTCCCTCATGCTAGCCCTGACAACACCGGTAAGCACACCTTCATCTAGGCTGCACTGTTACGTGTCCTGACTTGTAGTGGTTCTCTCCTCTGTCTACACTCTCCTTGTCATCTTTGTAAAACGATATCAGACTGGTAATTGACACAGCCATGACTTCTAGTTAAATTCAGTGTGGCTAAAATGAAAAGCTTTGTTAAAATATGCAAGCACGTGAAAGTCAAATTCAGCTTTATTGTCAAAAATTCTACATGTGTTATATATACATCCAGAAATATCGTTTCCCACAGTGTGACATGTATACATAAAACAAAACAAAAAGGGCCTAGATAAACTTGGTATCCATTAAACAAAACAAAAAGGGCCTAGATAACCGGGGTATACAGTTTAAAATGTTAATATATTTAATTTAAAGTGTTCAAAGTGCAGTTTCAGTGCAAGTCAGTTGAAACGATCTTAAGTTGGCGTGACGTTGAAGTCGTGCGACCCTGCTGCTGTATTGGCTTGTAGTTCATTTATAGCATAACGTTAGCATTTCGCTTTTGGCGACTAGATTTATGATCCAGAAATTATAAAAGTAGGGTTGACATGTGGAGATTATCCGGCTGAACAAAACGTGATCCCTCTCTTAAATGTGTGTCAACCACAGACCTTATTTCGAGCTATTTTCCAAAATCCTATGGAGAATTTGCATTGGTTTTTCAAGAAGGAACCGGAAGAAGTTTACTCACGGGTTTTACGACGCGTCACTGCGGTTCTCTATTAGAGACATGTAATCATTTACAAAACATCACCATCTTTTTATTTAACAAAATAATGTTGTTTAATTCACGTAGGTGTAAGTACAAAACCATAGCTATGTGTATTCATCAGGAAATGCAGCCCGGCTCAAACAAACGATGTTCAATCATCATCCTCACGATCATTTAATGTATCATAAGTTTGCGAATTGAAATGAATGCACTAATACATGTAGTTTAATCCACGTGAGTTTACAACAACAAAAATAATCGCTTTGTTTTTATATCACATCCGACCGGAGGAAAATGCAGCACGGCTCTCACTACCGATAATCCTAATCCCACGGGCAAACATTAATATGTAGTGTTAATAGTTTACTGTATTATTAGTGTCTAATATTACTGCTATAACAATCACACATTGAGTTGTTAAAATCAGACCGTTTTGTTTTTTTGAACTGTCTGAATGAAACGGCAGCTCTCAGGCTCTCAGGTGTGTGTTTACCAGTGTTGGGACTAACGTGTTACAAACTAACGCACACAACTACTTTTTGCGGTAACTAATAACGTTACTAGTTAACTATTCCCATTCAGTAACGCCGTTATAGTTACTGTGATTTAAATGGGTGCGTTACTGCGTTACATGATGTGATCCAACTGAACCGAATCTCCCTGCGGATTTAATTTACAGGCGAATACAGCGATGTCCTCTCACAGTACCATGGAAAAGTGAAAGTGACCAGAGAGGAGTGATGATTGGTTAACGCGGGGTAACATTTCAGGGTAAGCCAATCAGAGACAGAGTTGGGCGGGTCTTGCCTTATGGGGAAAATACACAGACACACAAACACTTGCTAAGCCTAACACACACACATACACGGCAACGCCCACACTATGGCAGATGCAAGTATCAGCGAGAGCAGCAGCGCATTTACAACTTGGAGATATAACCACTATTTTCAATTTGTGGGGATAAAGGACGCACAAAATATTAAAATGTAACTGTGTGCAGGACAGAAAGCATTGTCCACATCGAATAACAGCAATGCCGATCTCCTGAAGTCGCCAAAGACCCCACCGTCTCAACCACCGGCAGTGACCCAGATGGAGCAACACCATCTAAACAGCCAAAAAACGATTTTTTAAAATCGCCACATGTCACCCAGAGTCAACTAAACAGATTGATTGCTGAAAATAGTTTGTTTGTCTTCAGTGTCAGTCTGACCGTTTATTATTTATCTAATTGTTACTGCCAAAAGAGTGTAGTCCTTATTTAATTGTTACACTGCCAAAATAGTGTAGTTGTTGTTAATGTGTACACTGTGGTGATTGACATTATTCACACACGGATCTATGGGTTGGGGTATTGTTCTGCACGGACATTTTAGTGAACCGGACTTCCTGTTTCCGCCGGTCTTCGCTTCCCGGGCATGAAGTTGTTTACAATGGTTTTCAGATGCTAAATAAAAGTCTGGGGTTACGTAATGTAACCCAGCTTCTATGAGTATAGGCGCAGCCCTCTAAGGCTATCGCTATTGGGTAATCCCTCCTGCATGTGTGCAGCACTGACAGATTTAATCCACGCCCACCTATGACCTGGGCCCCACCTCCGGGCTCACTTCCGTATAAATAGGAAGTAGGCCCTACCATCTACTCCCACACAAACAGCTTTTCTTCAGCTATTCGCGGAGCCAGTGGGGCCCGACCCTTAGAGGGCTGCGCCTATACTCATAGAAGCTGGGTTACATTACGTAACCCCAGTTCGATATCGCATAAGGCTTCGCCCTCTAAGGCTATTGCTATTGGGTTAAGGGCGAATCAGGATGTAGTCTACGCCCCACTGGTTCCGTCCGTTACCAGAAGCACAAAACACACCTACTCAGTTAATAACCCATGTCCATTTCGTCCTGCGTAAATGGAGCATCACATTCCCAGGGAATATAGCATTTTAAAAATGAATATTCTCCATCAGGGAACGAGGGTAGGCTTACTTAGGCTACCTGTCGTTTATAAAAGATAGAGACCGAGTCTCCTTAAATAAAACGATCAAGAGAGGGGAAAAAGGGCAGCTCTCTAAGCACCTAGAGGCAGGAGAGAGAGCACGCAATTAAAAACCCCGACATTACTCATTCTGACAGGCTATTCAGTACTGAATGTGTCAGAGAGGAATGGGAGACATCCCTCCAATAAAAACGAATAAAAGAACAGGGTGAAGACCAAGATGCAGCAGTGCAAATGTCTTCCACTGTCATTCCTCCGTGCAACGCCGTAGGTTGAAACTCCCCTGGTGCTGTGCGCTTTAATGTTCTCCGGGGGATCCAACCCAGCGGAGACATACGCCTGTGACACCGCCTCACATAGCCGGTGTGACAGGCGCTGTGTAGATAGAGGCTGCCATAAAGAGCGCTCTCTATAATGTACAAACAGACGCTGGGATTTGCGTAAAGCAGCCGTGCGTGCAATATCATGCCAGCTCGCGCACGCATGAAAAGTGGCTTCTTCCTCCGATGTGTGAGGAGGGCGAAAGAAGCCCTTCAAGGTTATCACTCTTGATCTAAAAGAGCTTGTGATCACCTTTGGCATAAACGCCGGGTTCGGGCGCAATACAGCTGAGCTGCCATCTCCTTGGATCTGGAGACATGACGGAGCCACCGAGAGAGCAGACAAGTCACTCACCCTTTTAGCTGATGTCAGAGCTAGGAGCAGAGCTACTTTGGCTGACAAAAACTTCAGGGGAACCTGATCTAATGGTTTAAAGGGAGCTTTACCCAGTGCGTGCAGCACTAAAGCCAAATCCCATTGAGGCGCTAAAGCGCGTGACACCGGTCTGAGTCTCTGTACTCCTCGTAGAAAACGTTTTGTCAGAGGGTGACTAAACACCGTGCTGATCTCAAAACCTACGTGGCATGAAGAAATGGCAGCGGCATATGTTTTTATCGTGCTATAGGCCAAATTCCTGTCCAGCAACAGCTGGAGGAATGACAGCACATGAGGCAGGGGACACGTAACGGGGTCCAAGCCTTTCCCTACACGCCAACGCTGGAACGCTGTCCATTTGGCTGTGTAAGACGCCCTGGTGGACGCGGCCCTAGACCCCTGAATAGTACTCACAACATCTTTAGAGAGGCCAAGCCTCTCTAAGTGTTCCCGCTCAGGGGCCATGCCCACAAACGTTGGCCTAACATTGGGTGACTGCTGATCGCTCCCTCCACCTGGGAGAGAGCATCCCCCCGCCACGGAATTTCCCACGGTCTCCCTGACAGCATCCGCTGTATGCATGGAAACCAGGACGCTCCTGTGCGCTCCGGGGCTATTAAGACCGCTATCAGCCGCTCCTCCTGCACTCGGTCCAGGAACCGAGGGATCAGAGGGACTGGTGGGAAAGCGTACAGTAACACCCTGGGCCAAGGTCTGTGCGCGAACGCGTCCACCCCCAGAGGGGGGTGATCCTGCCTTCTCAGGGAGAACCAGAGAGCACATTGCGCGTTCCCGCGTGCAGCGAACAGATCCACCTCCGCTCTTCCGAACCTGCTCCATACCTGGGAGACCAGCTCGGGGTGGAGGCTCCAGTCCCCTTGTCGAGGACCTCCTCTGGACATGAGGTCTGCCCCTCTGTTCAGCTCGCCGGGAATATATACTGCTCTGACAGAGAGTGCGTGTACTGTGTGCGCGCCCAGCACAACAGCCTCCTGGCTGTGTCCAGCAGCTGCGCTGATCGTACACCTCCCTGACGATTTATGTATGCTGCCGCTGCCTTGTTGTCCGTTCGAATCAACACCTGATGATTCCACAGCAACGGGGCGAAGTGCCGGATTACTCTCCATATGGCGAGTAATTCCAGTGCGTTTATATGAAGGGGCATGTGAGGCGGCCACTGTCCCCCCACTGCCTGCGACATGCATGTTCCTCCCCACCCTGAGAGCGATGCGTCTGTAAACACCGAGGTGTGTGACGTCACTCTGCCAAGGGGGACCCCCACTGACAGGACGTGGGGATTTTTCCAGTAGGTCAGATCTAAACCTACTGACAGAGGAATGTACACCATGCGTCTCTTCTGACGCACGGGGTCGATGCGCAGGCGAATAAACCACCTCTGAAGTCTCCTCATGTGAAGGAGACCCAGGGGAATCACCACATGACCAGCTGACATCATGCCCAACAGCTGCATCACGGAGAGGGCTGTCACCACCCTGCCGGGTGTGATGAACCCGAGGAGAGCTGTCAGATCCTCCACTCTCCGCTGTGAGAGTCGTGCTCTCATGCGGGCTGAGTTGAATTCCACCCCCAGATATATGATAATCTGGGAGGGAAGAGGACAGCTCTTCTCCCAATTGATTATGAAACCCAGGCTTGACAGGTGAGATACAAGTTGTACCGTCTGTAAAGCAGCTTCCTCTCTGGAGCGGGCCAGCAATAGCAGGTCGTCCAGATAAAATAACACTCTCATCCCTCTTCTGCGTAGCGGCTCCAGCGCCGTCTCTACACACTTTGAAAAAGTGTGTGGAGCCAGAGAATACACGAACGGCAGTCGATTGAACTGGTACGCTATTCCCTGGAATGAAAAACGCAGGAATTCCCTGTGTTTTGGGATGATGATTATGTGGAAGTAAGCATCCTTCAGGTCTATGGAGATGCACCAGTCTTCCTGGTGAACACACTCCATTACCTGTTTGATTGTCAGCATATGAAACGGTCTTTTCATTATCACCCTGTTGAATGCTGACAGATCTAGGATGGGTCTCATCCCCCCGGTCTTTTTCGGGATAAGAAAATAACGGGAGAAAAACCCCCGATTTTCTTTCCCCTGAGGAACCCTGGAAATTGCTTTCTTTAACAGGAGTCTCCGCAGCTCTGACTGGAGCGCAAGACACTGTTCTTGGGATGACAGGAGCGTTTCCTGAATCCCCTCGAACTGCAGGGGGTGGGGGGGGTAAGGCAAATTGCAGAGAGTACCCTCTGCTGATCAGCCTGCTCATCCATCCGTCCACTATAGCCCCCTCCACTCTGAGCACCGCTCTGAGAGCGGGCGTACCTGTTTTTGTTGTGCTGTGGTAGTCATGGTGACAAGCCATGCCAGAGCCCTTGCCGCCGTTGCCCGTGAAGCAACCCAAGGGGGGCCCCGCCCTAAAGGGCTTTGAAGGGGTCTCCACACGCTGCATCACACACCGGCTCTCAACCTGTCTCTGTTTAGGAGAAGACTCATCAACAGGACCCTGAGGCGGGTCTATGCTCCAACTCGTGGAGGTGTGTGCAGTGCTATTCACATCGTGCGTAATAGCCGCACTAGGCTTAATACGACTGTGTGTAGGCACAACTGGAACAGAGAAAAAACCACGCTGCTTGTTACCCGAAAGGATAGAAGCAGCCGATTTAAATGTCAAGCCCTGCTGTCTTTTAACCGACTGGTTAAATACCGCAGGCTTATACAGCGAGCCTTGCTTTTGTCTAACCGACAGATTAGAAACAACTGGCTCAAACGGCGAGTCCCTCTGTCTATTATCCGAAAAGGAAAAACAGATGGAATATGCAACAAGTCCCGCTGCCTTTTAACCAATAGATTAATGGCAGCCGGCCTGACTAGTGTGGGGGACATGTGAGACACAGTTGCTACAGACACACTGTTGAGATTTGAATCATTTTTATTAATAATCCTCTCTTCCCACATAACCCCCCCAAAGAGTCATCTTCGGTTCTGTTTCCTCGGAGGTTCTCTCGGAGGAGCAGACCAGGAGCGGGGGTTCTTCCTTCCCCTCCGACTCGACGCCTTCAGATCCTGTCTCTGTGGCGGAGGAGCGGAGACCTGGGACGGAGCCCCTGCAGCTGCCGAAGGGCAATTCTGACGCCGTTGCTGTTCTCGCCGTTGCCCGCGCTGCCCTCGCTGAGACTGTTGCGGGGGCTGCGGGTGCTGTCGTTGCTGTCGCTGCTGTTGCTGAGGACGTTTGTCCTGAAGGTAGCTAGCGTGATGCCTTATGTCGTCTGCCTGCTCCGCGGCAGACTTCATAGACTCCACCATGGTGTGGAACTGTGGCCCAAACAGTCCGTCCGGACTGACTGGAGCCTCCAGCAGCTCCTTTCCTGCACCCTCCGGTATATTCCCCTGCTGTAGCCAGAGGTACCGGTGAACCTGTGTCGCCCATGTCGCAATCCGCGCCTGCGAGACTGCGACTGCTGCGCACAGGGTAAGTGCAGTACTAGCCGCCTTACCTATCTCCTCAGCCTCCACTGAGGACATAGTTTTAGACTGCTCGGATATTTCCACCATGGAGTTTGACAGCAACGCTATATTGTTTGCCGCCGCCGACGCCTGGAACGCACACTGATGCATGCGGTCAGTCTGTCGGGCGACAAACCGATCTTTGGCGGCAGCCAACATGGGTCGCCGTCCGGAAACCGTGCTGGCCTGCCTAGCCCCAAAGAATGCCGTGAGGTTCGGCTCTAGAGGAGGCACGGTCGGGAAATTCACGTCCGTGAATCCCTCCACTCTCGTGAGGGGCACGTATGTCCCTATCGGAGCTTTCATTGCTCCAGGGTCCCTCGCTGCCCCCTCCTGGTACTTCCTTATGGCCGGGAAGCGTGGCCAGATCGGGTCACTCCTAACCCTGTGCACCCGGGAGAACACCCTGGACATATCATCCGGCGGTGAGCTCTCCTGAGCTAGGGGAACGGGGAGATTTCTACAGGCGGCCGCCTTAGATATAATCTCCGGAAGTTCTAGGAGGATCCCGCCAATCGATGGCAACGCCGTGGCGTCGGAGATAGGGATCCCTGGATCGTACACCGGCCCTGCACCGGGCCCCATACCTGTCTCCTCCGTCCGCAGGGGAGAGATGATGGGGGAATCACCCGGTGATCCCTGAATGGAGGGGACGTAGTCGTCCGACTCGTGCCCTCCACTCGGATCCAGGAAATCAAGGACTTTGTCCCCGGAGTACTCCTCCTGGACGGGCCAATCGTCCTCGGCGGCCGCATTAGCGAGAGCGTCCGCTCTCTGCTGTCTGAGGGCCAGCGGGAGACGGGCACAATGCGAGCAAGGCACCCCGGGATTGAGAGCAGCGTTTGCATGCTCTAATCCCAGGCAGGACTCACACTGTGAGTGCATGTCAAAACTCATAATGTAGCCCGTTCCGCATACGAGGCAATCCCTGACACAGCCTTGACTTTCCTGTCCAGTCTCCATTTTACTGGAAAACAGAAGCTTTTTTTAGGAGGAATGCTTGCTTTTCGGTAAGTAGCTCTTAACAGAACTGTTTTTGCCTGACAATGCTTCTGCAACGGAGTGTTGAAGAAAAGTGGGAGTAGATGGTAGGGCCTACTTCCTATTTATACGGAAGTGAGCCCGGAGGTGGGGCCCACGTCATAGGTGGGCGTGGATTAAATCTGTCAGTGCTGCACACGTGCAGGAGGGATTACCCAATAGCGATAGCCTTAGAGGGCGAAGCCTTATACGATATAGAACTAGCTTGTACCTTTGATACCCCGCCTCCGACTCCCATCTCTCGGCACCACAACACTACCAAAAGAGTGTAGTTGTTTTTATTTCATATTACACTACTTAGAACTTGATTGTTGAGGCCACAATAAAGATGCCTGCTTTATTGTTATTGCACAGATTACAGGTACTGAGACAACGAAATGCAGTTTAGTTTCTAACGGTGCAACAAGCAGTAAAGTGAAAAGTAATGTACACAATCTACAGAATAAAATATAGAATTAATTGAATGATGAATAAACAGTGAGGGGTATGAATACACTAGATATACACAGCAGCCTGTGAGCAGTATTAACAGTGTGTATGAATATGCTAAGATATATAAAGTATGAAAACGGTAAGCAGTGCAAGTATAGCATACATGCCAACCTTTCCAAATCCAAAAGAGGTAGGTTTGCGCGTGGCAAATGTGCACGCCCAAATTAGGTAATCAGAAGAAATGGAACCCCAGTAATCACATGTATAAACCATGTATTTAAAATATATTGCATAATTTTATGCATTTTTCAGAAAAAGTGGTAGTTTGGTAAACAGTGACATCAACGACATGTCTGGTCTGTAAAATGCACGAAAAGTAAAAGAATGGGAGATAAATATCCCAAAGTCTCCACATTTTATTATATTTTTAATGTGTTTCTGGTCCTCTTTCAGTTGAGACAGTGTAGATAAAGGATGTGTCAGGATGTAGAACTCTTGTGTGAACATTGGATAAAGCCAGGTTCATATTCTTGTTTCATGTTGTTGACATATTAGAGTCAAAGGTTTGCACAGAGCTAAATATCTTTGCGTTGCGCCATAAATCAGAAAATATTCAATTAAAAAAGTCATTTCCTTCATTTTTAAACTGATAAAATAATGTACAGGCTTTCAGATTGTTGTAGTTCACTAAACACATTAACGACATGTTTGGTGTTGAAAATGTCAGAAAAAGTGAAAGAATGGGAGATAAATATCCCCAAATCTCAAAATTGCATTATATTTTGTGTGTGTTTGTGGTCCTCTTTCAGTTGAGACACTGAAGGATGCTTCCGGAAAAGACCGAACACTGGATGTCTTTCAGTCGCCAACATGTGTTTTCGAGACACTGATATTAACGGGGAAATCCTGCAGGACTCAAAGGCAGCGTTACCCCCGGTCTGCACGTTGTTTCTCTTTCAGAAACACAGAGGACTACTGTTTGTATGATGCGATCACGCTTCAAACGATGTCCACCAAAAGTCGAGTCCAGTGTCTATGGAGTGTCATTTTTATTTGTTATAGTTTGGGAAGATTGAAAATCGGTAGGGAAAGCCAGCTAAGTCGGTAGGCGGTAGAAACATGTCAAAAGCGGTAGACTACCGCCCAAATCGGTAGGGTTGGCATGTAGTATAGTATAAAATATATGGATATTAATTTCATGATAAACATTGTGGAACAATGATGAAAAATGTGAACGGAAGCGGCGACGTAAAACTGACACAAAACAACAACAAACTTTTGCCGAGCCAATGGAGAGTTTCATCAGCAGCGGGTACAAACCACCAATGAGCGCTCAGCTCGATATACCAGCGAGTAGAGAGAGTGAATTATATCTGCATTTTCTCTTTTGAGAAGCCCCCACCCCCCATGTTGCAAACTCTTTGTATAAAGCTAATTGGCCATCGGAATGTGTGGAGGAAGTCTCCCAATGGGGATGCTCACATTCCACAGCTCCCCTCCCCCTCTTGTGATCTCCCAACCCCCAGTCTGTAGGCTTGTGTTCGCTGCAGCATGTCCTTTAGGCCCCGCCCCCCCCACACAGAGAGACACAGGGAGATCGCTCTTCTGGAGTGAAGAGAGCGGAAATAATGATATTGCAAGTTAGAAACGTAAGATGCATTTTGACAGACAAGAGGGCCAGTCCGCCACTGCACCCAGCCCAGCCCACGTAAACTGTCAACGGGGGGAGCCTCGCTGCTGGGGGAACGGTGAACCTAGTGTCCCGACCGGAGTGGGAATAATAATAATAATAATAATAATCCATGCATTTTATCCATTAATTTCCCCAACATTGTGGTAAAAAAACCATACGTTTAATCCATGTTGGTGTACGACAACTACAAAAAGCATCGGTTTGTTTTCTGATCAGGAAATGCAGACCGGCTCAAACAAACGATTTTTAAATCATCTTCCTCACGATCATTTAATCATATCTTCGCCGAATTGACATGAAAGCACTAATAAATGTAGTTTCATCCACTTGAGTTTACAACTACAAAAATAATCGATTTGTTTTTATATCACATCCTGCGGGAGGAAATTCAGCAGCTCTCACTACCGATTTTTAATCCTAATTTAATTATCATCTTCACCACGATCATTTATGTTTATGTTCCCCGAATTGACATGAAAGCACTGACAAATATGAATATACTGTAGTCAACTTAATTAAAACGTTATTAACGTGCCTAAACTCAGTAATTCACCATTTCTACGCATGATAACAAACTTTGTCCGTGTTTGGTTCTCTCGCCGCACAGTGAAGCGTTCCCGCATGACGTCACTTCCGGCTTCCCCCAAAACTTCAAAATGAGTCGAAGGAATTTCCCCGCAATGTTCTAAATTATTGATATTTATCGGAACGGTATCGCACCTTCTTTTTTAAACTAACGGTTCGAGATGACTAGCAGCCCAATATTTCATTGCACAACAGTTGTTCGGATGCTGTCAAAGGCTCTTTTAACTGTCGCACTTTCTGTTGTTTCTATCGCGCATTGCCGGTGTCGGTACCAGATGTGTTCGGGGTACCATATGTGTTCGGGGTCCGTCTCTTACCAGTGACGTCACGACGTCACGACGTAATGACGTCACGCATTGTGATTGGCTGTACGGTAATTTACCCACGCTGTCTAGAGTATAGAGGTTTTTTTTAATCATTACATTACATTGTATTTAGCTGACGCTTAAGTGCATTCGACCAACAAGATAAAAACTTGAAGAAATACAATAAAACTTGAAGAAAAACAAAGACGAATGAGGAGAAGAACAAGAGAAATCGAAGGTAAGAAGTATAAAACGTAATATGGTAGGTAATATGTAATATGTTCAGTGCCGTTGGTACGTTAGTTCAAACAGTAACAGCGGACTATTTTTCTTAGCGTATGCATGTCAATTTAAATCAATACATACAACTATTTCACATGTACAATATTTTCTTAGCCCTAATACTTAATACTACTTATTTCGTTTTGATTGTTATATTTGATTATATTATATATTATCAATAAATTATATATTATATATCAATATGATATACTTTTCTATATAATAGATTATCAAAAAAAGTATTTATTAAGTAAGGGATAATGTGCAGCAATCACAATCAAGTCCACAATCGAATCCATAAAGACAAAGTAAATCTGTTTACAGTTGTTTCATATGTATGTTTAGAGGTATCCATATATCTCTTCATTCTGCTCTCAAAGTGCACCAGATTGATGCATTTAACTTCAATATTTAAAAAAAATCACTCCAAAGGGAGTACTTGTTCTTCCTTCTGTCTGTCTGAATCTGTGTATTCTCATGTTCCGATTAACCCAGCCAAATTTGTCTTCTTTTGTGTCTTGATGTGATCTTGAGTCGAGGCTGATCCTCTTGCTGTGGTCCCGCATCCTGGATCCTCTATCCTGAGTTCTGGATTAAGTCGTGGACTTCGGGTCGTGGCTGAACCTGTCTCTGCGGTCCTGCCTGGGTCTCGTCGTGCTGCCTCCCTGAAGGCTCCCACAGGATTGTTGACATCTTCGTGGATTCATCCTATTATTATAGACACATGCATTTCCTAACATTCGGTCTACCTATGTTGCAAATGTATTATCTCCTCGATTTACACACGGCATCTATTGCACGTCTGTCCGTCCTGGGAGAGGGATCCCTCTTCTGTTGTTCTCCCCGAGGTTTCTCCCATTTTTCCCTTTAAACTGTGGGTTTTCTCTTGAAGTTTTCCTTGTACGATGTGAGGGTCTAAGGACAAAGGGTGTCGTTTTCTTCTCATACTGATATTCTGAACAAACTGCTGTTGTATTAGCTGTAAAATGTCTTTACTGTAGGGTATTTTTTATTATTTGTACAGCACTTTGGCTCGACCAAAAATCGTTTATAAATGTGCTATATAAATAAAACTTGATTTGATTGATTTGATTTGAAAGGGTGTGCGCCAAGGTTCCATATTAGGACCAATAATTTCACCATATACTGTATGTAAATAATCTCGAATAATCTTTCAAATGCTGCTTTCCATTTTTATGAAGATGATACTGTTATTTATTGTTCATCCTCTTCTATAGAGCAAGTCTTGATTTCCTCCAGTCTGCCTTTGATGTTATTCCATCCCATTTATCTCAACTCAAGTTAGTATTAAATGCAGACAACTCCAAACTCATGATATTCTCAAATCGCAAAAAGTTAACTTCTTTTCTCCCCAACATTTGTACTGTTCAAGGGACTGACATTGACATTGAAAGGGTCACTACATACACATATCTAGGTTTTATTATTGATCAGAACTTATCTTTCAAGTCACACACTGAAAATGTTGTTTTAAAATTAGGTTTCTCCTTTCAGACAAGAAAACATTTGATCTCCGCAACGTTTTTACCAGTATTGGATTCTGATCTGCTTTACATGAATGCCTCTGACCAGTGCCTAAAGAGTTTGGATACTGTGTACCATTGTGCATTATGAGTTTGGAATAAATATGCACTTCATGAAAATTATTAGTTGGTTACTGTTAGTAAAAAAACAGTAAGGTTAATACTGGATGTTTGTTACACTTGGATATGTTTTCTGTAACACTTGTAACATAATTATTCTCCAGTTTATGCATTTGAGTGACTTGCAGTTAATGCTCGACATTCA
This sequence comes from Notothenia rossii, assembly GCF_949606895.1. Lineage (NCBI taxonomy): Eukaryota > Metazoa > Chordata > Actinopteri > Perciformes > Nototheniidae > Notothenia > Notothenia rossii. The sequence goes on along the minus strand of NC_136903.1, from coordinate 61,217,035 downwards.
ATTCAAAACCTTTATTTATCCAGGTAAAATCCCATTGAGATCAATGATCTATTTTTCAAGGGAGACCTGCAGCAGTAGGTTCCACATGAAGACATAAAAACATAAACAACAGAACAACAAAAGGACATCATACAGCAAAAAATACAGGGATTACAATTTACATATCTATCCACATGTACAGGTACCAACAGCATCTGACTGTGGAGCATCCAACCGAGCTTTAAAAACATGTAGTGTTACCAGCTTGGTAATTTTACATTCTTTTTGCAGACTGTTCCAAGTTAGTGGAGCTGCACATCTAAAAGCTTTCTTCCCTAAGACAGTCCTAGCACTTGGCACATTTAATAAAACCACAGCATGAGATCTCAGGCAATAAGTACTTTCAATTTGCCGAGAGATCAGGGAGCAGATATAAGATGGTACTTTATCCAACATGGCTTTTCTAAATGAAAATGTACCAGTGACTGAGCCTCAGTACAGTAAGTGATGGCAAAACCGCCTTGGTTTACAGTGTACAGTGATGCGTAAGTGCTTTACAGTTTGTCACAAATCTCAGTGCACTGTGATAGTAAAACCTTATTGTGGTGTAATTATATATCCAAAGCAGTCAGAAGTCAGAAAATCTTTAGTGATGTTTAACCACTCAGAAGACAGCCCATCAAAATGAACAGATTGGGACCTTTCAGAGAGGTAGTTCATCTTCTACATATAATAACGGACAAAGTAAAGAATGAAGTGTAGGCTATGTTTAAATGTTCGGAATTTGACCGTGTATGATGGTCCTCTTGAGTTGCCGTACAGCCAATGGCGTACAGCCATTGCTCCGTTTTCATGTTTTTTTAACATGTTTTTCACAAACATTTTCACACGCTAGGAGCATAGGAATAATTCAATTCGGTTCGTCATGATCTGTAGATGTGATTTGCCCCCGAGGTAAATTACCGTACAGCCAATCACAATGCGTACAATGCGTGACGTCATTGGTAAGAGACGGCCCCCGAACACATATGGTACCCCGAACACATCTGGTACCGACACCGGTATGAAAGGGTCTGTGCCGGAAATATCAAACATTTAATAAAAGTGAAAAACATGAACAAGACTTAACGTGTTAATAATAATTAATTATATTTATTCTGTTTGGATGTAGGATTTTTGATTTTGTTTAGAGCAGCAGTGATCTTCAGCAGAGAGCTAAGCGCTGTCAGACCGGACCTAACCCTGAAAAGTATTATCATCTGAAATTGATCATTATGTTATTCATATTAAATACATATTGTATTTTTACAACTTGTATTTAGAAATACTCTGTTGTAATTATTGATGCATAAATGTGTTCATCCATTCAATGTGGCATCTGCTATAATGGGGTTAATGTATGATATTACTTAATAATACAATACATTATAATATATGATATGATAATTATATTTTAGTTTTATTCATTTCTTATTTCATAGTTTCTCATTATTATTATTATTTTTATGGCTCATTTTATTTTTGATTTTATTAATCTGTGTGAATCTGTGCTATCCTGTTTTTCACTCTTACCCTGTTGCTGTTTGAACTACTGAATTTCCCCACGGGGATTAATAAAGGTCCATCTTATCTTATCTTATCTTAATGTATAAATTGATTTACTTCAATCTACTGTACTGTGTAAAAACACCCCAACAATATTACAAAAAATATACTGCATAAAGCAAACTATATACTTTATTTGATCTAAAATATTGATGTTTTTCATTCTAGTAGCCTGTGAAAACCATAACAAATAAGTGATTAAATACTACAGTATTCAGCAAACACAACTGCAGAGCTGCAAACATTGCAAACAGAATAAGTTCTACAACACCCAGTTGTCTTTGTGTATTTGTGAATGAAGCGCCATCTCATGGTTAAATCCTGTAATTGAACAAATGGGGAAATTTGGCAACGCCCTCTAGCAATTTGGCAACACCCCCAGCCACTGGGATCCGCTGGGCTTTTGACTGGGACACACCCATGTGAGTCCTATCTGGAGTGCTACATCTGTATACCACTTATTTTCTGATTTCATTTCATTGGAAAGAAAATAATGATAATGATAATAAAATAAGAATAAAGAAAATCATGTATTCAACCCAGTTCAGTGTATTCATACGTGTATTGCTCTCCTGTGTAGAATGATGTGGTGGTGACAGTGCAGACTCAGGGAGGAGGCAGAGAAGGAGAGAAAGAGACACAAGAGTTACAGGTAATGGAAATATCAGTCAGCTTAAAGTGTAGGATAACATAACAAATTAAGACACAAATACTTAGATAATATATTCCCCCCTCTCTCCCTTTCTTTACAGAGTAGCATAAAGATTGTGTATTCAAACCGGTTCAGTGTACTCATACGTGTATTGCTCTCCTTAATGTAGAATGATGTGGTGATTGTGCAGACTCAGGGAGGAGGCAGAGGAAGTGAGAAAGAGACCCAAGAGTTACAGGTAATGGGATAGCAGACAGCTTAAAGTGTAGGATAACATCCCTAGTCAAAAAATGCTATATAGGAATCTCTATACGTTTTTTGGAACCCTATAGGAATCCTTTAGGATCCCATAGGATTTTGAGACAGGTCTGTGCTCTATATTGCAGGAAATTGCACGTACAGGTGTTCATTAAATAAAAAATTCTGCCATGGAGGTGGTCGTGCCTGACCCACTCCAAACCACCCCTTGCCTGCCAGTTACTAATCTTGCACCCCCACTTTAAACTATAACTAGGCGGCACAGCAGCGCACCAGCAGCTTGCAGCTTGAACAGACTGACAGGAAAATGTCCTCTACTGCTCATGAATCAGGAGCTCAGAAACGAAAGAAAAAACGTCAGCAAGAGGAAAATAATAAAAGAGGTCGACAGCTAGTCACCAAGTATTTTCACAAGAAAGGTATTTATTCACAGAACTTGTTTTGAAGCCCATAACAGCTTGGCCAACATTTTGTGGCTGACGTTAGCTACCTGTTGCTATCAAAAATAAGATGAGTCTAGATGAGCCCAGTGAATTTGTATCCAGCAGCTATGCCCTTTTGCTATGGCTAGCTAACCTAACCTGTATAATGTTACATGCTAATCACATCTGCTCTAATGCACAGATGCGGCTTCAGGATCAGTACCCCTTCCCTCAGGCCAGCTCCCAATTGAAGGAGAGGGAGGTAAAGCAGCAGGGCTTGGGGTTAACAAACAGATTTTAAATATGCTTACCATGCATTGAATACAACGTTAGGTAATATTCACATTTAGTTACTCTAGTTTTTCCAGTTATTGCAATACCATTGACCACTGGCACATTACATTTAGGTTGTTACAGTAGCTATAGCTGGATTTGAGCAATTGGAAAATATCTATACAAATGATTATTATTATTATTATTATTATTATTATTATTATTATTATTATTATTATTATTATTATTATAACAATTAAGAGATAGCTCGAGCTGTACTGTGTTATTACTATTATAGGGCATTTTATAAATTATGTACACTATGGATACTCCAGGGCCCTCGAGCAAGGCAGCCAACGAGGAGAGCAGAGGTTAAGAGGCAGAAGTACCAGTACAAGAAGAGGTCGAGGACCATGAAAGCAGCACAGATGAGGAGGAAGCAGCTATGGACAGTCAATGTCAGGGACAAAGTGAGGCTCCGACACAGGATGCCACAGATACTGAGCCACCTGTAGTGGTGTCTGAGGTAGAAGATCTGCTATCACTTGACCCAGGGTTGTTCCCAGCTAGGATGAGTGACAAGGACAGGGCAACTATTGTAAAGAAATTAGCAATGCGAGAAACAGATCAAGAATTTCCACATGATTCAAAGGGAAAGAGATTTCCAGATTACTTGAAATACACCAAAGCAGATAAGGGTAGGGGAAAAGTGAAAAGGGACTGGTTGATTCACAGTGAAAGTGCAAATGCACTGTTCTGCATACCATCTTTTCTTTTCTCCAAGGAGCAAAAAATACCCTCTCTTAGTGCTTTGAGTAGTGACCAGGGATACAAGATGTGTGACGTCGAGTGGCGTCGCATGTATGATAAATTCCCAAGCCATGAAACAAGTAGGAATCACAGGGACTGTTATTTGCGATGGAAACACCTTCGGTTATGACTGCATGTGGCGTTGATTATCAGTTGCAGAGAGAGCTACAGTCTGAAATTGAGAAAAACAAAGCTATCTTGCAGAGACTCCTTGATGTCACTCTGCACTTGGCAATGAGGAATGTAGCTTTCCGAGGTAAAACGCATGCTTTGGGCGATGTCCACAATGGACATTTTGTAGGTACGCTAGAATTTTTGTCACGATATGATCCACTCTTGAAAGACCACTTAGACAAAATCAGGACATCCAAAAAAGGAAGCCAGCTAACTCATTATCTGAGCCCAGACATCCAGAACGAGTTTATTGAATTGTGTGGGGGAAAGGTTTTAAAAACCATTCTGACGGAAAGGGAGGATGCCGGCATATACTATATGGAATCATTCGTGATGCAACGCCTAACATTTCCCGTACCGAGCAACATTTTGTGCTCATAAGATATGTACATTATAATGAAGACACAAGCGAATGGGAGATCACTTAAAGATTTATTGAATTCAAAGATTTCAACGGAAAAACAGGATGTGAAATAGCAGGCATGATGGAGAGTGTGCTTCTGGATCTAGGGATAGACATTAGTGATTGCAGGGGGCAAGGGTATGATAATGGGGCGATTATGTCAGGGAAAATCAAGGGAGTCCAAGCCCAAATACTGAAAAATAATAATCTTGTTACTTTCTCACCTTGTGCCTCCCACACGTTGAATATGGTAGGTGTGCATGCTGCAGAATCGAGCCCTGAAGTGTCCAACTTTTTTGGTTACATTAACCGCCTCTACACATTTGTAAGTGCCAGTCCATCTCGTTGGTCTATATACAAAAAGAAAACAGGTTGCTCTGTACATAGGCTATCTGACACTCGCTGGAGTGCGAGAATTGATGCTGTGAAACCTGTAGCAAAGCACCTACCTGGTGTCATTGAAGCCCTTGCTACCATACCGAGCTCATGCAGTCTCACAGGTGAGGCCAGATCTGAAGCTGTTGGTCTGAGGAACTACCTCATGTCATTTGATGTCCTTCTCACCATTTGGGTGAAAGTATTTCAATCTATTGATGACAGAAATGTGGTACTCCAGTCAGGGAAAATCTCAATAGAGGTGGAGGCAGGTAATGTTGCTGCACTAAGAGATAAGATGCAGACTCTCAGAAATGGATGGGATGCTATTCTGTCTGAGGCATCAATGGTAGCTAAGGAAATGGAGGTTCCACCTCATTTCAAAAAAGAACTTTGCCGTGAGAGGAGGAGGAAGAGGTTTCATGATGAAACTGCTGAAGGAACAGGTCAGGAGGATAGGCCAGAAACAACATTTCGTAACACTGTGTTTTTCACTGCCATGGACCAGATCATAAGTTACTTGGACACTCGGTTCCAAACAACAGCAAATATTGTTGAAGAATTTGCTGCCATACTTAAAATTGGGAAGTTGAGTGACAGTGTCATGGCTTCTGTGTGTCAGCCACTGAGGGAGAAATACTCACAGGATCTCACAGATCAGTTTGAGAGTGAGATAAGGCATCTCAATAAAATATTTTTTGCCACTTTCCCCACTGATAGTCGCTCTCTTGATCTACTGAATGCAATATACAAGATGGAACTCCAGAGCATTTTTGGAGACGTTTGCATTGCCCTCAGAATTTTCTTGACGCTCCCAGTTACCGTAGCTGGTGGTGAAAGATCATTTAGTAAGTTGAAACTTATCAAGAGCTATTTAAGATCTACCATGTCGCAAGAGAGGTTGAACAGCCTTGCAATGTTATCGATTGAAGGCAAGCTGGCTCTGTCACTTGATTTCAAAGAGCTCATAAAAGATTTTGCCACCAAGAATGTCCGGCGATTGGCGTTCTGGATTTAGGGATAAAAATCCAGTCTATGACAGGATTGTGGGATGTTGCCCTATAGTAAGCTGACCGGCTACAGCCCACATTGCGAACAATTACTATCTGATGCATAGTCCTCTAGCACTACATTTTTCATTGTTTGCTGTAAGTGTGTTCATGTCCTGAGAGTTTATTGTTTTATAATTGTGTTCAAATCTTCAGTTAATTTATACTTTTGTCCTTGTGTTGTTCAAATCTTAATTCAATAAGTCAAGAATGTTGAGATTTTGTGTTTGTTCATTCCTGTATTGGGTGTAATTTTCAATTAAATAGACAGAAGATAAAGTTGATAGTCAGTGCATATTGATTTCTTGCAGTCCATTACAGTTCATTAACTTCTACAGGGTTTTCGAAGTTGGGTTTCATCGTGTCGTTTAGGGGGTGGACGCAAGGTCATGACCCCACCAGTATCCAAGAATCCTGAATTGTCCCCACCAATAGCTCAACACTTGTCACTCGCGCCTCCTCGAATTACTTGCACGTGTAACAGGTAGGGCTTTAGCACTCTGCTGAGAAAGGCAGCAACCCGGCTGCTACAGCAAAAAAGCTAGTGCTCTGCCCGCGACAGTTCAAAATCTGCTTCGTAAAAGGTATATCCAAGCAGGGAACGATTGTATACTACAGAGCACATCAAAATGTAAGTGTCTGTCAACCTAATAGTGTGCTTGAGTAGACTATTTGTGTTGGCGATGGGATTACAGAGAGACAGGACAAGTAACAGCTTTTGTATGTTGAGTATCAGAAAACATTGTCACAAGAATAGGGGAAAATATGCCTAGCTAGTGCGACTCAAGGTTCTTTGGTAGACTATTGCATTGGTCCATTCATTGAAGATGAACGCAATGCGACATCCTTTACTAGGCTCACCCACCAACAGTTCAGGTGCTGAACTGCTGATCAATGTATAGGTAAAAACCATATTATGCATTTTCATCAATAAATAAATGGCCAAAAAAAAGATTTCTAACGCGCACTCGCATGGATTGGGGGCCCACAAATAGATTCTTTCATGGGGCCCTAAATTTCCAGCTACGCCCCTGTAAATAGTAATGTTATTGAAGATGATGCCATGTTTATTGAAGATTTTACGCCGGAGGCGGCGCGTGAGGCTCAGGTTTGGGAAGGCTAAATAACTTTTTTTTACCTGACGCTGCCCGCCTCCGGAATCTATAGAAAAGAGATCAACTCAGTGAAAGCAGCACCTGCTGACCAATCAGAGCTCAGTGTGCGGAGTTTAAATCTATCAAGTCATATTACAGGATAAAGGAAATACAGTTTAAACTGCCGTATGCAGAGAAGACGCTGACGTGTCATACTTATCATTCATATCACACTGATATCACATCATCAATCAGATCATCGATCATATAATATCACAATATTTCCTTGTCAGTCAGCTTCTCGAGCCGTATCTAGCCGTGCAACACTTACATTGTCACATACTGTATGCAGACGTATTATTTTAAGCAACACATTAAGTTGACGAAACACTCAACTCAAATGTAATTAAAGTCAGATCCACTCGTGTCTTAGATGGGGCAGTGATATCATAAAACTGTTGTACGCTTTCAAACACTCGGTAGTTTATTTATTTTTTAACCAGTTGTTCTATATTCTCCTTGCAGGTGATGTGGCTTGTATCCTGGATTTTATGTTTCAGTCATGGATGTTTAAAATTCATTTAGCTAATATTAGTTTACTTTTCATTAATGAAGTATGACGCTGCGCTTTCAGTACACTTGTCCCTGTTTGTGATTGGTCAAATGTAGCTAACCCCGCCCCTTTCACGTGAACGCGCTCTCAGCTGGAGAGAGAAACCCTGGCTTGATTTACCGAGTTGATAACCAGCGTCGTAGGACCGCTTAGCGAGATCTCGTTTGTTAGGGTTAGTTAAGATAACTCAAACATATCCAGGGTATGTTGAACTGGCTTCGTAGTACAGGCCACAGGTGGCTGCATAGCAGCGCTAATGTCAAAGACACAAACATTATACATTATATTTTTATTTTACCAGGATGCAGTGACACAAATATTTGGGAAGGCTTAGCGTTCCCTAGCCTACAGTACCCGCCGCCCCTGGACATGCGTCTCTGTTACGATGAGTGAAGCAAGCTGGACCCACAGGAAGATACAAGACTAAATACAGGGAGGGGTAATCACGAGACGAGAAACAGCCGGGCAGGGGAGGAGAAACACAAGGGCAAAAGGTGAACACAATCAGACAATTAGACACACCAGGTAAACTAACGACAGGGAGGAAAAACACACAGAGAGGGACCAGACAATACACAAGGGAGACATGAGTTGCGTTCCGATAATCCAAACATTTAATTCTAACCCTATCTCCTATTCCTTGACCTCTGAGTGAAACGTCACAGGGTTAAGGGATAGTGGATAGGAGAATTCAAAAGGACTTAGGAGAAGAGACTGCGGTACTTTAGAGAATCCGAATGCACTTTCACTATCCGACGTGTTTATGATGCGCCAGCGGACGTCAATGTGTGCGTCTGCTGCTGTGGTGAAACTATGGAAACTACAGTGTTCTATACAACGGACTACATGGATGTTTAATAAGAACGAGGGACTACTGTAAACTCATCTAGAGACTCTGCACCGTGCTCTGATGCTGTTGTTTTATGCTTTATGAACGTCGACAACAGAGAAACATATTCTTCATGAACAAAGTTGTAGTTGAAGTAAAAAAGGAAATTGAAATGTATGCTCGTCACCCTCTCCCTCCGGTCCACATTAATACAAATGATCCCAATACGTATGATTGTATGAAAATATCTTAAAATAAATACAAATGTATTTTATAAACGTTTGTCCTTAACATCTATCACTGTGTATATCACCATTCAAACATCTTTTAAAAGTTGAACAAACCCCACACAGCTCAGTGAAATGTTGACTTTATTTGACAATTTCAGTAAAAACTAACGTTCATATTTCTCTTTTTGATTATAATACTGATGAACGTTCAAAACAAAGCACTTTGGCAAGTTACCACATACGTTTTAAAATGCTTAATAAGCACCGTAACTTTCATGATATAACTTCTCCGCCATAATCGTTTGTTTCCGTGAACGGCCGACTGTTGTGTGACGGAAAATGCTGCGGCTGCAAGGCATTGGGGCAGCATTTTCTCCTCTCCTTTCGGTAAGGGAGGTCCAGCGGCTCCGAAGCTAAAGGAGGATATAAAGGAAGTTTGAAAGCCGGTGGGACAGGCTTCGGCAGGATCCCCCACTGAAGAGGACCAGGAGTTGGCAGGACCCCTGGCGAGGCAGGTGACGGCGGGACCTCCAACGGAACAAGACATGGGATTGGCAGGACTCTCAGCGGGACCTCCAACGGAACAGGACATAGGGTTGGCAGGACCCCTGGCAGGAGAGTAGTCGGCGGGGCCTCCAACGGCACAGGACATAGGGTTGGCAGGACCCCCGGCAGAAGAGTAGTCGGCGGGACCCCCAACGGGACAGGACATGGAGTTAGCAGGACCCCCAGCGGAACCTCCAACGGCACTTGAGTGGGGACTTGAGTAGGGACAAGAGAAGGGACTCGAGTAGGGACTGGAGAGGGGACTTGAGATGGAACTCGAGAGGGAACTTGAGAGGAGACTCGAGAGAGGGCTAGAGAGAGGGTTTGAGAGGGGACTCGAGAGGGAACTCGAGAGGTGACTTGAGAGGAGACATAAGAGGTGACTTGAGAGGGGACTCGAGAGGAGTCTCGAGAGGGTACTTGAGAGGTGACTTGAGAGGGAACTAAAGTAACCTGTGTTCACAGTGTCCAGACATTGAGTTTGCTTAAATATATGTGTGTGTTTAATTACTTTGTATCAAATAAATAGCAGTCTGTGTAACAAGAAGCTGGAAATATGAGAAGTGAAACCTTTGTATTTGGAATAAGATGTGAGCGAGGGGGTATCCTTATTTGGACACAGCTCAAATCTCTGGAATGCTGCAGGATAAAATGAGTGTGCGTTCTCTATATATGTTTATGTAAAGTTCTACTATTTTACTGCTTGAGAGCAGAGGTAATGTTTTCCTCGTTATTATTGATATTAAGGTAATTTACATGTATTAGCCAATTATAAACAACGATATCGTAAACATATCTTAAAAGATGCCAAGAGTATGTGAGACTGTGTGAGTGTTAAGCTGATGGGGGAGGGGCGGAGAGAAGGAAGACAGTGCAAAATATGTGTGTGTGTGTGTGTGTGTGTGTGTGTGTGTGTGTGTGTGTGTGGTCCGGCTGCAAGATGTAAGATAACAAACTTGTTATTGGGAGAAGTTCGTACGAGGCACAAGATAACGATCTTGTTATTCGGAGATGGTCCGTGCCGGACACCCAGTGTGTCTGCTTTACCTCAAACTTAAGAGACTCTTGTTTCCGGGTCTCCTCGGCTGGCTCGCGCTGATTCACTGCGACAGGACAGGTCTATCGTTTTTGCATCTCCCAATAAGAGGACCCCTATGGAGGAGCAACCGACACAACTCCTCCCCACTTGGGTGTATAAATAATATGATATTCTTAATACACGGTGCTGTTTTCTGACTGGCTGTCGTGGTACGTATTGTCACACAGTGGTAGAATTCAGCCCGGAGTGCTCTGTTACAGGGTACTCTGTATTTTGTATTGTTGTATTTTACCATTAAAACAGATTATTGTTTAACCCTTATCCTGATGCTTTGAGTTCCTTCTTTTGCGAACCAGCTCGAGAGGGAACTGGAGAGGTGACTTGAGACGGTCGGTACGCCGACAGGACACGAGGTGCTGGAGTCGGCGGGTACGCCGACAGGACACGGGGAGCTGGCGTCGGCCGGAGAGCCAGCACTGGAGCCGAAGCTGAAGTTGGGACCATGACTGCTGGGGCCGGAACCATGGCTGCTGGGGCCAGGACTGAGGCTGGAACCATGGCTGCTGGGTCCAGAACTGGGACCGGAACCATGGCTGCTGGGACCGGCACTGGAGCCGGAGCCACTGGAGTACGGGCTGGAATCCTGGCCTTGCATCTTCCAGAGACCTTTTGGAGGCTCCGTGGACCTCCAAACGCCAGACGGGTTCCTGAGAAAAGGTCTGAGGCTGGAGCTGGAGCCGCTGGAACCGGAACAGAGGCCTGGATCATGGCTGTGTGGACCATAATCGAGCAGGAAAATATAGCTCTGCGGGCCGGTACTGGTGCATGGATCCATGGCTGTGGAAACCGGAACTGAAGCCGGGATCATGGCTGTTGGAGCACGTGCTGGAATCCTGGCCCTGAGTGTCCTAGAGGCTTTTTGGAGACTCCGTGGACCTCCAACAGGACAGTAGTCAGATCCCAGGAAAGGGTTAGAAGCTTGTGACAAGTCTTCAGGGCTACTTGTAAAAGTTTGTAGCCACTCAGGCAACAAGCTCCTGAGCCAGGGCTAGCGAGCAACCTCCCAGCGTGCCTCCTTCAAAGCAGCCTCTTTACCCCGTCTAGATGAGGCGTTCTTCCAGGTGTAAAAAATGTACTCCAGAGAGTACCCAAATTTGGTCGGTTCATTCTGTTACGATTGGGTGGAGCAGGTAGGACTCAAATGCAGAATTTAACGAAAAGCGAGCTTTATTAAATAATAAAAGCTGTGGCAAAAAAGGCAGTATCCAAAATATCTAAAAAAAAACGAGCAGCACAAGGAACACAGACCGTGGAATAACATGGAGGGGAAACAATGAACCGACATGGAACACAGGGGAAGACTAGAATAAATACAAAGAAGGGTAATCACTAGGGATGCACCGAATATTCGGCCGCCGAAAATTATCGGCCGAAAATGGTTAAAAAGGCCGTTTCGGCTTTCGCCCGAAAGGGTTTTAGCACCGAAAAAATATCACTGAATGTCAGGGAACAGGGTTACGTTGGTAAGCTAACGTGTTGTTGTGATGACGTAATCAAAAGGCGGCGACAAGCACGGCGCGCGACCATGCTCGCGGCTGGCTCACAGCCAACATGTCTGGCGCTTGGAGATATTTAAAAATATCAGAGAAAGAGGCGCAGATTGCGATTTGTAAAACGTGTTCAGCTGACATTTCTCGAGGGGGTGTAACTGCAAAGACTTTCACCACTTCGGGATTACTCCACCACTTGAAATCAAAACACCCGGACAAATATGCGGAGTAAGATCAAATCACAAGCATTGACAGCGAGACTGTTCAGCGCTGCCTCTCATGTGCTTGATGAGAAGAGGAACAGACTTATGGCTGATAAAGCAGAGAAGCTACTGTTCATTAAAAATAACCTCCCACTTTTCCTTAATAAGTAGACCAGGCTGGCTTATCATAAGCTTATCTAGTTCTACATGTCTACTCTATACCCACTTTCCTGAACAATTTTCATTGTGAGTTATAATTCACCATCTCAGGTTATCATTAGGGGGAAATGACAGCAGCATAGTGTTCAATATATTGTACTTTCGGTATCTAAATGATACAATGTTGTTTACATTGCTCATGAGGACAGACCACCTTATTTGCAGATTCTAGAAATTGTAATTTAATTTGTAATTGATTGTGGATTTTGTATCCAGTTTTCACTTTATGTATCTTTATACAATGTTTACTACTTTGCTTATGCAATTGAATTGTAATTTCATTTGTAAATAGTTACATTCATGTGGATTTATCCAGTTTGCACATTTGTATGCATGCACTTATAGGTGCATTTGTTGTTGTTGAAGGCCTGGCTGTTACAGTCTTTATTTACACTATTTTGTTGTAGGCCTACTGGCCTAGATGTTTATGCAGTTTTAAAGCACCTTGGCTTTGTTCTGAATTTACTTTGTTGTAGTTATCCTACAGAGAAAAGAAAATGCACTTTACTTGGAATTAATGTACTGTATGCATTCAAAAGTGCTGAATAAATGTTTTATGGACCCATAATAGTAATTATTATTTAAGTTAAGTTTTGCCATAATCATGTCTTTTTCCACAATCAGGTAGCTGAACAACATTGGTAAAAACTGTATACATTATATATATTTCTATTAATCATTTTTGGCCTTTCGGCTTTCGGTTTTCGGCCAACTGTTTCCTATTTTCGGTATCGGTTTCGGCCAAGAATTTCCCATTCGGTGCACCCCTAGTAATCACAGGACAAGACACAGCTGGGCAGGGGAGGGAGAAACACAAGGGCAGCAGGTGAACACAATGAGACAATCAGACACACCAGGGAAACTAACGACAGGGAGGAGGGCCAGACAAAACACAAGGAGGAAGACAAAACACCGAATGAACAGACTTACAAAACAACCAGACAGACAACACTAAAACCGTGACATAAACCTAGGAGTGTGACACATTCTCAATTACGTTTAGCTAGAAACGTATTTTCTCCCACGTTACGTTTGTTATGAACGTATCTTAAATACGTTTATTTTCTTCATATCTTTGCCATGTATTGTCTTGCTTATAATAATGATAATAGTCATTTATAAATATAATTTTAGAGCACACATTTGAAATCAAGAATCAGGCTCGATATATGGTTGAATTCAAATCAGTAGGCGAGGCTGTAATTTCGCCATTTAATGAGCGAGGCAGAAAATAAGAGTTTTAACATGCCAAACACCTGCTATGTCGTTACGTGTCGTTACGTGTTACTGTCGTTACAACACAGTTACGTGTTTCTATACTTGCTCGAAGAAGAAAGGACAGTAGAAGAGGCTTGTTTGAGACAAGCGAGACTTGCGCAGAACTGCGCAATTGCTATCAACGTCTTGCTAGTGCAGGGGTGGGCAAACTTTTTTGCTCGGGGGCCACTATGAGTTTTAAAATGTGTCAGTCGGGCCGGGCCAGTAGCAGATCAGTGAAAAAAGTTTCAGCTGTCCACTCCTCATTAAACACTCTGCAATCAATGTCGACTTTTCTTTTCTTTGTTCCACTCATTGTTACAGATGCAGGTTCAAAGGTGAATTATTGCGTCATTGCGTAATCGTTTGCATCATGACGTAACCATTTACATGCCTTCTTATGACCCACACAGCGTTTTACTTTGCTGATTTTCTCTGCAACACCGCTCATATTACGTTCCCTTCTGAGCTAGGGGAATCAGAGGGAAGCAACACAACCAGATTGGAATTGGTATAATTATAAGCGGTTTATTTTAAACAGCTGGTAAACAAAAGGTAGGCAAGCAGCCTGAAACAAACAAATTGCCACAAACACCGGTTTACATAACAAACAAAGGTGGCCACAAGGGCGCAAGTTTAAATGGGCAACCAAACTAAGGGAGCACTCTAAACAGTGAGTCTAAGCGCATAGGCTACAGGGAAACTAAATACTCACACACTAAATAAAGGAAAGAAAAACTCACTGTAAAAGTGGTACAACTAGGAAAGGAAGGCTGTAAGAAAACACAGCTAGGACAATAGTCAAACAATACTAAACTAATCTAAGCACATCTAATCACAACAATACTTCTAATACAAGGTCCCCACAAGTTAAACACAGAACGACGAGAAAATAGCGAGAGGCGTCTGTTCCTCAACAGAGCCTCCAGAGTGATGACAGTCGGCGGCCTTTGTACTCCTCCCCAGCAGGTGTGCGCCGGCTGTGCGCTGCGATTGGCTATCGTCGATCCAATCACCCTCTTCAGAGGCGGACCAGGAGATGACAGCCAATGACGTCAGGGCAACCACACAGCTCATTTACATATCACACACACGCACACAGCTGAAAACACTCAGGCAGATTAATGAGCAGACAAAAATAGCAGCCGTAACACTCCCCCCCTTAAACACAAACCCACAGGTTTTGTGAACTAAACACACTAACAAACTCCTAAGAACACACATTCTAACATCACAAACTCAACCTAACACACTAACAACTCAACCTGACACACTAACATCACAAACTCAACCTGGACAAAGCATCGGCCAACACATTATCTGAGCCCTTTAATGACGGGTGTCTATTGTGGTAGTCCCGCATAACCAGAGCCCATTGCAGGAGACGCTGATTGTGCTTGGTTACGCCAGGGCAGGGCAGAATATCGTAACATGTACACATCACAATTGGCCAAAGGCCGGGTCCAACATCAATCTTAACATGTTGTAGAGCCAACACTAACACTAAGATCCGATACACGAGCTGACGCTCTCGGGTTACCGGGAGCGTCGAGAAGTCTAGCAGCTTGTCTGAGCCGGCGTGTTGTGCCGATCTCGCGACATCCTCACGAGGAGGAGGGGGAGCCACAATTCCTGGCTTCTCCCCGGACACAGCTTCATCTGAAAGCACAGGCACAATCACAGACTCAGATAATGAGACATCAGGAACACTTTTACTCGCCTGTGCACGGGTATGGGTGATCAGGCCAATACCGTTTGGTGGGGACATTTTCTGCCGCTGTTCCTTACGCTTCAGCGCTGCACAGTTGGCGATGGCATGTCCAGGTTGGTGACAGTAAAAACACTCCCTCTCTTCTCTGTTCACGTTACACACATTTGCTGGCTGAGTAAATGGTGCGGCTGACACACGGTGCGATCTCTCAGTAGAGGACCGGGGAAAACACAGATTTATGAGTCAGCACATACTCATCGGCTAACACAGCAGCAGCAGAGAGAGAGTTTACCTTTTGTTCATTTACGTACTCAGCAATGCGATCCGGCAAACTCTTCTTAAACTCCTCCAACATGATCAATTCACTCAGAGCAGAATAATCCTCCGCTTTACATGACGTAACCCATTTAGCAAAAAACATTTCCTTTTCCCTGGCGAACTCGGCATGAGTTTGATTAAGACCCTTCCTATGGTGTCTAAACTTTTGCCGGTAAGCTTCAGGAACGAGTTTGTATACTCTGAGGATGGCAACTTTCACCAAGGCGTAATCTAGACTGTCCTCCAACGTAAGAGCTGCAACTGCTCCCTGAGCTTTTCCAAATAATTTGCACGTTACCATCAGCGCCCAAACTTCAGCCGGCCACTGCAGCGCTGTAGCAATGCGCTCGAATGCGCTAAAATAGGCATCCACCTCAGTCTCACGGAATGTTGGCACTAACAAAATATTGTTACTCACGTCAAAGGCGGATGGAGGAGGTGGAGATGGCAAGTTTCTTCCGGCAGAGTCAAAAGCACCGGATGCGCGCAGTTGGGAGTCTAGCTCCAGCTGACGTATCCGGATCTGGACTTCCTTATCTGCCTCGATTTTCTTTACCTCCAACTGAAACTGATACTGCCTGTCTTGCTCCCTGTCTTTTGCCTCTAACTGAAGCCGTGCGAGACGGACTTTGAGTCTACTCCCTTCCCGGGAATCTAGACTACCAGGAGACGGTGGACTATATAGTGAGGCGGCGCGGACGGTGCTTTACACCGCTCACTCCCCTCGCTGTCACTACCCTCTCCTTTAGCAAGGACATTAGGAACAGTGAGCTCAGCTTGTGCAGGCAGCACCAGAAAACCCCTTTCCACCAACTCATCCACCACCAGAGCCTTTAACTCTTTTTTTAATAATTGTTTTGCCACTGGGAGACCGAAATGTTTCGCTATCTCATATAAGTCGTCTCTACGACACTGAACTACCTGCTCATGCGAAGGACAGACCAAAAACGACTCCAAATCAAAAGTTGCCATACTCAGCTAAACTGCACACAACCTTACCAAATTGTTTTTAGCTGTACACAACCACTTATAACCCGTGGAAAGTAGTTAATATCCCGGACGAGCCCCCATGTATTACGTTCCCTTCTGAGCTAGGGGAATCAGAGGGAAGCAACACAACCAGATTGGAATAGAGAGGCGAAGTCCCGCCCATCTACATTGACGTCAATGGAGAGAGAAAAGTCATCTTTCGATCCCGTTTGAATTGTGCCACGAATGACACATATGATGTTTGTCAAATTAAAAGAACATTTTGCAAGTCAAAAAAATTAAAATGTGTCGTAAAACTGTGAAGTTACAATTTTTTTTGTGTGAAACCGCTCAGTGAACTACAGGTCTCTGGTCTCGCACAATACGCGTTTTTTTCATAGGCTATAAACAGAGGTGTTATAAGTATCTTGTACTTGATTAAAAGTAGAAGTACTCAGTTATTGTACTTGAGTAAAAGTAGAAGTAGCCTACTCAGATCGTGTACTCTACTTGAGTAAAAGTAGAAGTACTCAGATCTTGTACGTGAGTAAAAGTAGAAGTACCAGAGTGTAGGAATACTCTTTTACAGTAAAAGTCCTGCATTCCAAAGGGTAGCTTGTGGATTTACTCCAGGTGGAACTAAAGTCTGACTTAACACTTGATTATATTTCACATCATTCATCCACATCTGTAAAGTAACTAAAGGTATTAAATACATGTAGTGGAGTAAAAGTACACCATTTACCTCTGAACTGTAGTGGAGTAGAAGAACAAAGTAGCAAAACATTGAAATACTTAAGTAAAGTACAAGTATCTCAAAATTGTGCCCAATTATAGTACTTGTTGAGTTGATGAACTTAGTTACTTTACACCAGTGGCTATAAAGATAGAAAGACTTACGGCCCGTCTACACTACAGGCATAAAAAGATCTTGAAGCTGGGCGTGTCTGAAGCTTGGCGATCTTTTGCGAGCAACGCGACCAACAACCAATCACATGAATCTCCCGCCCCCGACATACAAAGCAATAGCAATGTTAAAACGAAGTAAACTGGATATAAACTCTCTAAACAGGCGAAAAACCTACCAGTTTCACCCGGTGTCTCTGCCACCTCCCTCCATGCCTGGTTCCTCCGGTTTGTATCCCGGTAAATAGTTCTGGTCGTAAAGAACCGGGTGATTTGCTACCGTAATATCTCGTTTGGAATATGAGGAAATGAACTGCGGTCTGGCTCTCCCAGCACGCGGTTTGATTGGCTGCGCTTGCACTGGCGGGATTTGCATAAATGGGATTTGATTGGCTGATGCCAAGCATCGAGCCTCAAAAGTTGAACATTGTTCAACTTTTGATGCCGATAGATGCTCGTGATGCTTGCAAAGCCATGCCATGCTCCCCACAATGCAGTTCGGCGAAGATTAAAAATCTTCTACGTCACCCCATTCAAGTGAATGGGCGAAGCGTTGAAAGATTTTTTCGATGCCTGTAGTGGCAGAGGCATGAAAATACATTTTCAAAATGCTCAACAGTGCTGCCAAAATTATAAACTGACTGCTTCACAATTAAAATAAATGCTTTTTATATATTTCTATTAGATGTGACTCTATGACTCTTTTTTCCCGCTGCTGGAGAGGACGCTGGCGTTGACTGTTCGCCGCTTCTCCGCCTCTGTCACCCTCTATAACCCTCAACTACCATTCGTTCTTCAATCTTTCGAATTGGACCACTGCCCTGCATTTACACATCTTTAATGCAATGCACATTGTTTTAAAACATTTTTTTTTAAAACTTATTTTGGACTTCTGCCTCCGTTGCTGGCTGTAGCCGGCTGCCCTCACGTAGCCATCAACGTGCCGGGTGGCTATTGCTATCTGCTACATCGCCTACTGTCTGTCTCCGTCCCACGCAACAACCGTGGACTCTCTCTGCCTCCTGCCTTCATCTCTGGGGTGCATCTGTCCCGTCCCGCTGCTCACATCCTCCTGCCATGTCGTGGATCTTCCTCGTCTCCACAACAATCCTCCACCTCTGTGAATCTAGCTAGCCCGCTAGCTGCTATCTGCTGCTTTCTGCTGCTAGCTGCTATCGCTGCTATCGCTGCCATCACACTGCTCCCAGCCATTTCGCCTGTCATCATGCTGAAATACTCCATCTCACAGCTGCTGTCATTGACCAACTCCTCCACTCCGTCTTCCATCTCAGTCATCAGACATCTTGGACTCCTTCGTCGACCCCGCTACATTCACCGAAGCACCCGCCGCAGTTTTGTTTACCTTCAGCACGGACAATCCATTGCATCCATCTGCTCCACGCAACGCACTGTTGCACACCTGACGCGTCATCAGAACGCAACTCCTACTGCTTCTCTTACACTCTCCCCCGCTCACCTACACTCCCAGCTGCACGGAATACCTGGAGCGGATCCCACTCCCCTTCGCCTCCCAACACATATAACAAGCCATTTCTCCCCACCATCAAGCCCCCCTCCTCTGCTCCACTGCCCCCCCTCTCATGCCCACCCCCACGCTGCTAACCTAGACAACCTCATACCTCTCCAGCCTGCCACCACCCCTACAACCCCCCACTTGACCAATTTTGCCCTTCTAAATATACGGTCACTCAACAATAAAGCCCACATCCTTCACAAACTCATCCTGGACAAATCCATTGACTTCCTTCTGCTCACTGAAACCTGGCAACAACCCAATGACTTCTTCTCGCTTAATCAAACATCCCCCCCTGGTTTTAATTACATCACTAAACCCCGCCCCTCACGCCGTGGTGGTGGGCTGGCTGTCATCTACAACCAGAACATCCGGACTACAGAACTCACCCTCCCCTCAGTACCATCCTTCGAATTTCTCGCCTTCAAAACCCCTCCCTCACTGACAGTTATCCTCATTTACCGCCCCCCTAAACCACACCCCTCCTTCCTCTCTGATCTCACTGAACTCCTAACCATTGCTTCATCCCTCTCCCCACGTCTGTTACTCCTCGGCGACCTTAACATCCACATGGACTCCACCACCTGCAAACACGCTTCTGAATTTTCCTCCCTTCTGGACAATTTCTCATTTACACAACATGTCACCTTCCCCACCCACGATAAAGGACACATCCTTGACCTTGTCTGCTCCACCAACCTCACAGTACTCGACCCCCACCCCTGGCCCTTTCCCCTCTCTGACCACAAACTCATACAGTTCACCACCGCCTCCCCCGTCCGCCGCCCCCCCCCCATCCAGGAACATCACTTTCCGTAATTTACGCTCTGTTGATCCCCAGCACCTCTCCGACCTGCTATCCTCTACTCTCCCCCTGGACTCGAACCTCAGCTCACCCGATGATCAACTCAACCACCTTAATTCAACCCTACTCGCCTCCCTCAATAGCTTGGCCCCCCTCAAAAGGAAAAATGTCACTTTTAAAACCTCCTCACCCTGGTTCACCCCTGCACTCCGTAAACTGAAGCAAACCGGCCGCCAGCTTGAACGCCTAACCATGAAATCATCCCTCACAGTTCACCATGATTCCTACAAACTCCATCTCACTACCTACAGAGACGCCCTCAATGCCGCAAAATCTGCTTACCTCTCCACCATCTTCATCGACCCCTCCCGTAACCCCAGGACCCTCTTCTCCACCGTCAACAAGCTCCTCAAACCCCGTGCTGACACCCTCTCTTCCTCCACTTCCACATGCAGTTAATTCCTCCAGTTTTTCTCTGACAAAATCACTGCCATTAATCACTCCCTATCCGCTGCATCTGTCACAAAAACATCTCCCCCAACATCCCCCGCCACAATTCCTCCCTCCATCTCCCTTGACCTCCCGAGCCCTCCTCCCCACGGCATTCTCTCCCAGTTCACTCTGGTTACCCCCCCTGAAATACTCCAACTGATCAGCTCCTCCAAACCCACAACCTGCTCGCTTGACCCTCTACCCACCCCTCTTCTGAAGTCCTGCCTCCCCGTCCTTTGCCCCTACATTGTCAACCTTTTCAACTCCTCCCTGTCCCAAGGAACCGTTCCCTCTGCCTTCAAAACTGCTGCTGTCACTCCCATCCTCAAGAAACCCGGTCTGGATCCCTCCTCCCTCAGTAATTACCGCCCCATCTCCAACCTCCCCTTTCTCTCTAAAACAATAGAACGCATCATCTCCAAACAACTCCACCGCCATCTCCAAAAAAATGACCTTTTTGAACCCCTTCAGTCTGGTTTTCGTCCTCACCACAGCACAGAAACGGCACTCATCAAAGTCCTCAATTCCCTCCTCACCTCTGCTGACACCGGTTCCCTCAACATCCTCATCCTCCTTGACCTGAGTGCAGCCTTCGATACCGTGAGCCACACCATCCTGCTTACCCGACTCCGGGATATCGGTATCGAAGGTACTGCACTCAGGTGGCTCCAGTCCTACCTCTCCGACAGATACCACTTCATCTCCCTCAACAATCACTCCTCAACCACAGCTTCAGTCACCCAAGGTTCAGTACTCGGCCCCCTCCTCTTCATCATCTACATCCTCCCCCTTGGTCAGATTCTCCGCCATCACAACCTGGACTTTCACTGCTATGCTGACGACACACAGATCTACCTCAGCACCAAATCCCCCCACAACCCCCCTCTCACACACATCGAATCCTGTCTGACTGCAATAAAATCCTGGATGCAACACAACTTCCTCAAACTCAACAGTAATAAAACTGAACTCCTCCTCATCGGCTCCAAATCCACCCTCAGCAAAACCCCCAACCTGACACTCACCATCGATGGCACCCCTGTTTCCCCCTCCACCCAGGCACGCAACCTTGGCGTGATATTCGACCTCACCCTCTCCCTCGACCCCCACATCCGCCAAGTTGTAAAAACCTAATTTTTCCACCTCCGCAATATCGCCAAACTCCGTCCCTCTCTCACCGGCCCCGCAGCTGAGCGACTCATTCACGCCTTCATCTCCTCCCGCCTTGACTATTGCAACTCACTCCTCTTCGGCATCAGCACAAGATCCCTCAACAGACTCCAGCGTGTCCAGAACGCAGCCGCCAGACTCCTCACCCACACCAAATCATGGCATCACATCACCCCGGTCCTCAAAGAACTCCACTGGCTTCCCGTCTCACACCGCATTCACTACAAACTCCTGGTCCTCACCTATAAAGCCCTCCACCATCTGGCCCCCCCCTACCTCACTGACCTCCTCATCCTCTACCAACCACCCCAGTCCCTCAGATCCACCTCAGCCGGTTTGCTCTCAATCCCCAAGGCCAAACTCCGGAGCTTCGGGGACAGAGCCTTCTCTGTGGCAGCCCCGAAGCTCTGGAACTCCCTCCCCCAAGACCTCCGTGAGTCTGATTCCCTCACCCTGTTCCAGTCCCGTCTCAAAACCCACCTCTTCAACTCTGCTTATCCTTAAACCCGCCCCTCCCCCCTCTGAACCAACATCCTCCTGACTGCTTTTCTGTTTTTGTTTTGTTTTTGTTTGTGTTTTTGTTCTTGTTTTGCTTGTCGACCTGACTCATATTGTAAAGCGTCTTTGGGTCTAGAAAAGCGCTATATAAATCCCATTTATTATTATTATTATTATGGCGTTTCTATTATTATTAACAATGCTGCTTTAGTTGTTCTGACTGCTAAAATCCTCTGTTATTCCTAATTTTAAAGCCGATATTCTGTGGGGTCGGGGGGCTCGGATCCTTGTCACCTTTTTCATACCTGATGAGTTTGCATCCCTGTTGTCAATTTGTTTGGTTATCTAGGCACAGCTGTGT
Organism: Notothenia rossii; assembly: GCF_949606895.1. Taxonomy (NCBI): domain Eukaryota; kingdom Metazoa; phylum Chordata; class Actinopteri; order Perciformes; family Nototheniidae; genus Notothenia; species Notothenia rossii. The sequence continues at coordinate 61,194,691 of NC_136903.1, read as the reverse complement.
GTGACTCCCTCTGGTACACTGGTATGTGTTTTCCTAATGTAGAGAGCATTGATTAATTAATAAACTACACACTGACTCTAGATCCTGACCAAATCCTTTTATGTTGATCAAATGTTTTTCAAAAATGTATTGTATATTATATAACAGCTGCACATCACAGACCGGAGTCTCTGCTACTGTGGACCACGAAGGAGGCGATCATCATCCCCATCCCCAAAGACCCTGCATGGCATGGAAATCTCCTCCTCCTGGAACAATTCTACACCCAGGATATGCTCCCTGTGTTGGCCAGTAGAGAGGAGGACATTTAAATAAACATACTCTTAACACCCTCAAACTCTGCGTTGTGTTTCGTATGTGTGATGGGGTGTTATGCAGAGGGGAGGAAAACAGGACACAGCAGATTGGGATTGTGGTGGAGATGCTGAGCAGTTATTTAATTGTTGCGTGTAATTATTATTATACTGCATGCTTCTTAGTTATTCCATCTTTTGCTGTAACATGGATCTGTATGTAACTCTATATTTACTTGTTATCTACCACACTTCCTTCTACATCAGAGGTGCCCAATACGTCGACCGCGGTCGACCGGTCGAGCGGGGGCAATGCTGGTAGATCGCGAGTCATTCATAAAAAAAAAAATCCAGCTCCGTTAAAATAGACAAAACAGCTTTTGATTCCTCCTCCCTTGGCCTCCCTGCCACTTAATTCAGGAGTTTACTTGATTGACAGAAAAAGCGACCTATTGCTTTCCAGTCTGTTAACCCAGAATGCAAAGCGATACAAAATCAGTCAAGTGCCGGGAGAGACAAACAACAAAATGAGTGCGGGAACGAGCAAAAAGCTAAAGACATACCACTTCCACACAGAATGGGAGGGAGAATCTTTTTTTGTGATGTCACATTCAAAGGTTATTTGCCTTATTTGTAAAGCAAGCGTCGCTCTGCCAAAGAAAGGTAACGTGGAGAGGCATTATCGGAGTGTTCACAAGGCATATGACAGCGACTTCCCTCCGAGTAGCGAGTTGAGAAAGAGAAAGGTCATGTATTATTGCTACACAAACATTATCTCTTTGTCTTAGTGTCGCCAACTCGTTTCTAACATGCAAAAAGACAAACAAATGCGTCTATGGTCGGTGTATTTTCTATCTTTCCAATCCAGAAGAGATCTCTCTCTCCCCCGTCTGTTTGCAAGGGGGCGGGGCAGTTTACACACACGCAGCTGCTACATGCAGCAACACACGGAGGAGATGGTGGAGAGAAGCGCTCCAAGGTGTGGTTACATGTTACCCGTCTTGAGGTGGACAATGCTCGTCACCAAAAGTGTTTAGCATGTAAGGGCGGTAACACGAGCAATTTGTCTAAACATTTAGCAAAAGTGCACCACATTCAGACGGAGGAATGCACCGGGTTCGACTGTCTTTCTCGTAGCTCTGTAGCCCCATCCACGAGTAACGTTTCCACGTCAGGTGTTATGTATGCTAGCAGCAACACACGGAGTTAACTACATTATACAAACATGGGTTAATGATTAGACTTAGTAACTGAGTTATTTATTTTGTTAAAGTTTCAGCTATTCTGTTTACAGTTCTGTCATCACATTATTTAATACGATTTGTTAAAACATTGTTGTTTCTTTTGATGTGAAATATTATTTATTTAATTCAAATAAAAAGCAATGTTAATTTTGTTCACAATTTGTTCAGTTAATTTAATAATATATGTATTTTTGAATCAAGTATTCATCTTTATTGTCTTCATTGTTAGTTTCCACATGCCTAAAACAACCTCAAACTAAATCTAAAAGTTGATGGCTAAATAAGAGCGTTTGAGAAATTGTGCAAGGCACACAGCAGTAGTCCGAATAGTCGATTAATCGTTTCATTAATCTATAGATTAATCGATAATCAAATTAGTCGTTTGTTGCAGCCCTATCGTAGTTATCCCATGTAAAAATAAAACGTGTTATTCAGCAACCCTTGCAATTTGGGATTTTATTTTTGGTTGGTAGAGCTAACAGTTAGCTGGTCATTTCAAAAGTAGCTCACCAGCCAAAAAAGTGTGGGCACCCCTGTTCTACATCATACACCATCATTATACATGGTGTATATAGGATATATATATATTTGTATAAATATCTGTAAATTGTATAATTTTATTTTTCGTATTTGGGTTTTCTCTTTTGTCCACTCAAATACACTCGGCCCTTTCTCTTTTCCATGTGGAAAATGGCAGCCGCATATTCTGCTTTTCTCGTCTGGCTCCCTGTCTGCTCATCTACAATGAGACAAAAATATGATTAATTACTAATAACCATTTAAACCTGTTATTACCAATATTTCACAAATTCTTCATGTAAACTTAAGAGCACAGCTGTATGTTGAGTGTCAGCTTTGCTTGGTTCATCTTACTGGGGGGCAGCTACATGGATGTCGGTGCAGTCCACAATAATTTTGCAGTTGAAGGCAGAATGCATTTATTATTGACTCAGAATGAAGCACAACTTCATTTCATACAATACATTGACTTTATTTGTAATTGTGTAAAAAAATATGAATATTGATTAGCAAGCAGGACCTGCAGGTAGGCCTGTCACGATAATTAAATTGTGTTGGACGATAGATTTTTCTGGAAATTATTGCGATAAACGATAATATTGTCGGCACCGTTTTAAGACCATTTTAGACATAATCAGTGCTTGAATTGGAATAAAAAAGGTGCCAGTACTCTAAATCAGCAACAAGTATTTGGCACAAAGTCATAGTATATCCTATAATGCTGGTGGGTTTGTCTCTTTACTGTATATTTTAGAAAGGCTCACTGTACTTAAACAAAATGTGGGTGCAGTGGTAAAGTGCTATTTTTATAAGTGGGGAGTGGACCTGACACCCTCTAGTCTAGGGGGGTCCTGAGGCATGCTCCCCCGGGAACATTTTTTTTTTAAAATATTGAAGTTAGATGCATCAATCTGGTGCACTTTGAGAGCAAAATGAAGAGATATATGGATACCTCTCAACATCCATAATGAAACAACTTTAAACAGATTTACTTTTTCTTTATGGATATAAAAGAAAGTAAAGCTTGACTCCTACTGGCTGGTTAAATGACTCCTCGTCCCTGAGGTCACTACCAGTTTTTTGTGTCATTTTGCTGGATTTATTTGTCAATAGCGTTGCTGCACAAAGTGATAGCCCTCTAGTTTAAATCTACTACCCAAAAAGAAACATATGGAGATGGGTTACTATTTAAAAAAAATTGCAAATCTATTTGGGAACAGTGGGGCCGGGACTCAAATCCTATAGGGGGGTCCGGGGGCATGCTCCCCCGGTAAGATTTGTTTTTGAATGTTGGAGTTAAATGCATCAATCTGGTGCATTTTGAGGGGGAAATAAAGAGACTACACCCATATGAAACAAAAATGTATACATTTAAATAACCATAAAATCATAAGTACATGGCCATAAGCAATAACATACAATATTCAATATGAGAAAACATTGAAAGTTGTTTATTTATTTGTTTTTGGTTCATTTATAGTTGTGAGTGTGTCTGGGCTCCTGAATCGGCCTCTCCTGTCTCCCTCCTCTCCCCCCTGCTCCTCTTTGAGGCAACAGCAAAGACTAGTTTTGGCTCTCAACAAGTTTATCTTACCTTTTTTCACCTAGTTAACATTTTGTTTGTATTATTCATGCATATTTTACTAATCACTAGCCCCTCAAATGGAAATATGTGTTTACATAAATGGTGACCGAACCGTTTGAGACCCACTGAGATAACTTAAACTAAGTTAACTATCTAAAGACTCAGAGAGTAATTTACCTCACCAGAGCTGTAGTTATTAGCCTCTCAGTCTGACAGCAAAGGACTCTCCCTCCACCTTGTTGTTGAAACAGCTCCTTATATCCGTTAGCGCAGCTAGCTAGCACCAGATGCTAACAACAATACACGTAACCGGTGTGCGCGCTTTCTCGCTCGCTCGCGCCACACATACACCAACACACACCCTCCCGAGCTTGAATGACACACAGAGACCAATCGAGGGCATTAGTATGATCTGTATGAAAGTGGCAATGTCGGCAGGCCACGTCATGTAGACAGCCAGTCACCCTCTGTGAGGCAGAGTCAGACCCACATTTGCGCTGCGTTGCGTTTACAATATATACGTATATTGCCGGCGGCTGAGTACCGGCATTTTACTGAGTACCGCCACCTTGCCGGTACTCAGTAAGAAGTGCCGGTACCACATGGGTAAAAATCAGAAGTGCCGGTACTGCGTACCGGTGAGTACCGGCCCAATTCAAGCACTGGACATAATGATAATATATAATAATAATTCAAGTACATCCTTTCAAACATAACTTTTTATTGAACATTCAACATTGCAAATGAAATGTGAAATAATATTAAAATATATAAATTAATAAATAAAACAAATTAATTAAATTATAATAAATTAATGAAATCAAACACAACCAAAACAATAAATTAAATAGAGTCAGGCTGGAAAACAGAGCTCTCTCATTCATTTATATATATATATATATATATATATATATATATGTAAATAAATAAATAAATAAATAAATAAATAAATAAATAAATAAATAAATAAATAAATATGAGCACACATTATCTCAAAAGCAAAAAAAAACTCCTTAAAACAACAGTCAAGTGTACAGTCCACTGTCAAAGACCCAGATGTCTCAACAGGCCATATCCAAATCTGTTTTTCTAAGTTTTCGAGCAAGGAACACCAACAAGTTTGCATTGTCGGGCGGGGGCTCTCCATCTCCAGCTGCCCTGTTTGCTCCCAGCTGGAAAAACGGAATGGGGTGGTTGTGTTTTAGGTGGTTTAAAATGCGTGGTATTGCCTGCTTTTGTCGCTACCTTTTTTAAACCAATGCGACACACCGCCCGGCTCATTCAAGTCCGTAGGTTCGCCTCGTTCATTTGGTTTGAATCCAAAATACTGCCACACCGGAGAATCGAGATGTGTCGTTAGGTTTTGTAACCAATTCCATTTCACTTTAAATTCCCCGCGAGTAAGTCACACGTTGTCTCCCGCTTGTCGCTATATTATTAATTTGGCTGCTACGCTGCTGCACGTGCACGCGAAGTGTCCTGACCTGGCTGTGTGTCAGCCCCGCCCCTCACAGCACGCCTGGCAGCCACAGCCACAGATGGTCACATCTTTATGTAAATGGCAATTTATCGAGCTCAGAAAAGTTATCGAGTCCATTTTTATTTATCGTACGATAAGTCAATTTATCGATTATCGCGACAGGCCTACCTGCAGGAACAGAGAATGGTGATGGATGGAGCTGGGAAGAGAGAAGAATAAAGAAAACAGATCAACTTTATCGGATATTACAAATTCAATTTCAAAACAAGTTGCCGCTCCTACAGTTTTCTAGTATGTAAAGATGATTTCACATGACCAATGCAAAATATCACACTCAATACATGTGTGTCTCTGGGGGGTGCATTGTGCCTTTGATGTATATAAATAATATACCATAACCAAATACTATTACGTACAGTGGAAATCAGGTTGCCAGAGCAGGTCAGTCCAGTGTGCATGTTCCTCAGGGTCTCAGCAGTTACAGGTGAGGTAAAGAAAATAAAAGAGAAAAAGGTCAGTAACAACACTTTAAAGTAACAACAATGAATAATTATCTATTTTAATAATTTTCTCTCAGTAATCACTCAACTACTGTCTTTCCAACAAACAGATTGACTCACTCTCACTATCATCACAATGAAACACGTCCAGAAGAATGTCATGCAAAGCTGCCTGCCTTCCTTCCTTCGACTCTCCCTGAACTGCCTGATCTTTTAATGTTCAATGTTAACCATTTGTGCAGATAGCATTAAGTAGAAAATATGCTAATGTGGCGTTAGCCTACCTCCCGCCCCCTTAGCACCTGGTGGAGGGGGCGATAGGCTACTCTTCAAATGTTTCACAAAATACTTACCATCATGACTACTCTTACTTTTTAACATTTTGGTTTACTTCATGTTAAGGCTAATACAAATGACAAGGCTAAGTAATGTAATGCTAACTAACATGCTCGCTACTAGCTAGGTAGCTAACTTGACTATGTTCCATGCAAAACATGTATATTACCTGATATGTTTGTTCCAACGACTCCTGGTCCTTTCATAAGACGGGAAGCAATAGAACGAGCAAGTGGTATGATCTCTTTTGTGATTACAACCTGGTACAAAGCACACAGGCATCTTGTAAAAGTGAATTTATTGGAGCAATCTCTTATATTTATTGGAGGGAATAAATCAGTTTTCTTCTTTGCTTTGCGAGTCGCAACCAGTCTTGGAGCATTATCGCCTATGACATCACTTACGCGACCCAGAATGCATTTGGGATTTGTAGTCTTTCTAGTTGCGTATTTTTCATAGTCTTATATTTCAACAGTTTTACGACAAACTGTGACTTTTTTTACATGGAAATTATTGTTTAAGATTGACAAACATCATATGTGTCATTCGTGGCACAATTCAAACGGGATCAAAAGATAACTTTTCTCTCTCCATTGACTTCAATGTATAATTTTCCGCTTCCGGGGTCCCATGGAGGCTCCCGGAAGGGGAGGGACTTCGCCTCTCTATTGGTATAATTATAAGCGTTTATTTTAAACAGCTGGTAAACAAAATGGCAGGCAAGTAGCCTGAAACAAACAAATTGCCACAAACACCGGTTTACATAACAAACAAAAGTGGCCACAAGGGCGCAAGTTTAAATGGGCAACCAAACTAAGGGAGGACTCTAAACAGTGAGTATAAGTGCATAGGCTAGAGGGAAACTAAATACTCACACACTAAATAAAGGAAAGAAAACCTCACTGTAAAAGTGGTACAACTAGGAAAGGAAGGCTGTAAGAAAACACAGCTAGGACAACAGTCTAACAATACTAAACTAATCTAAGCATATCTAATCAAACTAATCTAAGCACATCTAATCATAACAATACTTCTAATACAAGGTCCACACAAGTTAAACACAGAACGACGCGCAAATAGCGAGAGGCGTCTGTTCCTCAACAGAGCCTCCAGAGGAGTGACCGTCCGCGGCCTTTGTACCAGTGGTGTGGTCTACTTTTTTGTAGTGGGTATACTGTAATAATTGTATTCATCCTGTCTCGAAGCAACACCTCATGAACACCATCACACTTACTAATGCATAGACTAGTCTTGAGACTGGTTATGTGTTATCAACATGTCAATGTATTATAAGCATTTTTATGTGACTTTTAACTGCCAGAGACATTAACAATAAAAAAATAAAAGAATGAACAATGATGGAAAAAGCCCACTTATCTTCTAGGGTTGAACAATTAATCGACATTTTTATCAAAATCTCAATATGGCCTACTGCAAACACTGTCTCTGACACAGCTCTCACCAAATTTCCAACTAAATCCTATCCACCCTTCTCCGTGAGCTCCTGGGCTATTTTGTGTGCTCTGGACGTCTCATGTCGTCTAATCTTGTTTCTCAAAGAGGCCAGAGATGTTGATCTGCTTGAATCTGAGGACTGGATCTTAAAGTGCACCCACTCCTCAGACATAGACACTCGTTGTTCTGTGAGGACACCTGTTGATTTTGTAGCGCTGCAAAGAGCACAACCTGGAAATAAACAAAACCATGACTAATTAGCATAATACAAGTTTTTACCAATAATATCTGCAGAAAAGAGCCAAGATTTACTCAAAAGTATTTAATAAACTGCTTACAATATTTACATCATGGCTAACAAATGCATGAAAAGCAGATAAAAGGAGAAAAATGTTCCACTTTTTCAATAGCTAATTATTTGACAACTACTGATAACTAACATATAGTAATATAATGGTGCAAATGTTTTAAATGCACTTTTAACATGACCATGAATTAACTCTCATTTGCATAGTCATTGACTTTATGAATTTCTGTTGTTTAGATCAGCTTTCCTTTGCATGTGTGCTGACATTTACCTAACTTTCTGTCCCTCCACTCTAACCAAGGATGCCTGTTCTTACATTCCAGCTACTGTTACGTTAATGATAACCATGCTAATTCCACTTACCGGGTAAATTTGCGGTAGCGCCGGGCTCGTTCTCTGTCACCTTTAGGACAGCCGCCTGACCTGGCTCTTCTTCTGTAGTGGTAATAGGGGAAAACTTCGGAAAACATTAAAATATTTTCGTCTGTTTTCGTTTCATGTTTGCTTCCTGTTTAGCGCTCCGCAAACTTGAATGATGGAAGGATCAAATTCTGATAACGTTAGAGAAACGTGGGGTTTGTCAGAGCCGAACAAAGTGTGTTGCTGTTGCTTAGCAACAGGCCAAAGGCGACGGAAGCCCCAGACGTCCAAAATTATTAACACAGAAGGGGGCGAAAGCGTGAAAGCGAAGTCACAAAATGATGTTGTTACGTATCATCGCTCATTTTTAAGAGGGCATACGGAAATCACTGGCATTTTCTAGTGGGTATACGGCATATACCAGCGTATCACGTAGACTACAACACTGCTTTGTACTCCTCCCCAGAAGGTGTGCGCCGGCTGTGCGCTGCGATTGGCTGTCGTCGATCCAATCCCCCTCTTCAGAGGCGGACCAGGAAAAGACAGCCAATGACGTCAGGGCAACCACAAAGCTCATTTACATATCACACACACACGCACACAGCTGAAAACACTCACAGGCAGATTAATGAGCAGACAGAAATAGCAGCCGTAACAACAACATCAATAAAGGAATGCGTCGGGTAGTTTTTAATCATACGTAGCCAGATTAAATTAAAGAACTAATTCTCCAACCTTATACCTTTCTCCAGAGTGCCGTGGTGCATTGTTTATTAATGTGGTTCAGCGACATGACCGCTGTTAACTCGTGGCAGCGGCCGCTGTAAAGTAGGCTATTCACTGTCGGACTGTCACACAAGCAGCTGATGCATATCCCCCATCCCCATCAGTGAATGTGTTTCAGTCTGAATTGACGCTGTTTGGCATCACAACGCGGTTATGAAAGTGTATCTTCGGCATTCTACAGGTGATGTTAGCATAGCAACCGAAGCTAATCAGACTATCTTGACTACTTGTTGCTATCATATTGTGGCATAAGCCGTTTTCTAAACGCATATTTTAAAGGCGTAGTTTTCGTTATGATTTTACTTGTGATGGCCACATGTAGCCCATGTATTGATTCCATCCGATAGCTGCAATAATACAAAACAACAGGAAAATCTTGACCTCCTCCAATGTAAGCGTGACGTATTTGGTTCTTAGATCTAGCCGGTGTAGGTACCATGGGCCCTTCTCACTTCGGTTAAATGGATTCCTTGCGTCCCTCACTTGCTTTGTTTCCCTGCGACAAGTCCCTCCCACCAGGGAAGCATGGAGAGATGCAAGGAAACCACGAGAAGCAGAGAAATTAGTTTTAAGAGCAATGGGACGTCCTTTCCACCGGAGCGTCACGTGAAGCGGCGTCCGTTTGTGATAATGCTGCACAGCGGATACACATTTACTGACACAAACATTTGTATCATCTGTTGTAGACCCAAAAAAATAAAATAAGAACCAATTCTCAAAAAAGGTAAACGCCATTCTTAAAATGTATAAACGAACAATATGATTAATATTGATTAGAGTGCACAAAATAAATAAAAATAATTCAGAGAAGAAAAAGAGATATGTTATCTATCGAAACCCAGTTAGATTAACATTCATTGGATTGCAAACTTTGTTTGTTTGTATACGCAGCAAATTAAAATTTTAAATAGCACTTAATGACTGACTGAATGGAAATGACAATAAATGAAAATGTGAAACAAAAAAAGCGATCATGAAAATGTTTCCAAAAATGAATAAAATGATTTTTGACCACTTTGTTGTTCAGATATATCACATATTTGTAACTAAATGATACATGAATTGAAACAAAACACGGTATAAACTGAGGAGTGAGTCCCGTGAGGTTCATGTATTTTCTTCACTCCGCTGAGAAACTGCTCTCATGTCAAGAAGCATCAGATGAGTGCATGCGCTGTATCGTCCAATCAGTGAGCGATACACAGTAAGGGGCGGGGCGAGTGTCTGAGGATTTCATCGGAGGATGGTCTGATGGTTCCTCGGTTATCGCTCCTCCATTATCGCTCCTCGCTCCTCGCTCCTCGCTCCTCGCTCCTCGATCCTCGGTCCTCCGGCAAAAATAACGCCATTGGGACGCTACTTAAGATGACGCAGACAAATCAACTTCCGGTGAGACCGAGACCGAGGAGCGAGGAAATGAAAAATAAGAGAAGTGAGAAGGGCCCCAGATCTGCTCGGGTATCTGCTCGGGTGTATTTCCGTCGCATCCGTCATCCATCATATCCGTCATATTGTACGGCAACTCAAGAGGGCCATCATACACGGTCAAATTCCGAACATTTAAACATAGCCTACACTTAATTCTTTACTTTTTCCGTTATTATATGTAGAAGATATTACTTTTTTCTCCGTCATCTCGTTTCCATAGCAACAACTTCAAACAGGCATAGCCTACACTTCATTCTTTACTTTGTCTGTTATTATATGTAGAAGATATTACTTTTTTCTCCATCATGTTGTTTCCATAGCAACAACTTCAAACAGGAAGTTAACCTAAATTACATTTAAGACACTGCAATGAAAGTAACAAAAACAATTTAAAATCCTTTTCCGTTTCACAGAAAACAAATTGGGGTATTTGATCTGTAGATGTGATTTGATGTGTCGTGTGTGTCCCAACTCCTCTCCAAAGTTCAGATATTTAATAAAATACTCAGGGGAGTTTCCTGAATTTTCACCACTTTCCCTGGTGCTAGAAACTCAAGTCAGGCATCCCTGGAATCGTCTCAGAGAATAGATGATCAGTGGGGCCTTGTTTTTACTGAATGATTTGTTTTTTTATGGGGAATTCAAATATGAGCTTATTTTTAGGATAACTCTAACCTACATCGTTCTGTATTTCTAAATTGGCAATTTTACCCTTTTCGAACCTCTATATATAAGATAGTAAAAGATATAAGGGAAATAATTTATTAACAAAGCCAAATCATTTAAAAATATTTATTAACAGGTGAACTGCATAGGATGAATGGATAAGATTACAAAGATCAATCTTCTGACTTCTTGAACTTTGCCTTAAAAACATTTTTCCACAATATTAAATGCTACTCTTCTAAAAACTTGAAAGTAGCGTAGTAGCCCTTTAAACTGTCATGTCGAGCATTAACTGCAAGTCACTCAAATGCATAAACTGGAGAATAATTATGTTACAAGTATTACAGAAAACATATCCATGTGTAACAAACATCCAGTATTAACCTTACTGTTTTTTACTAACTAACTACTAACTACTAACAACTAATAATTTTCATAAAGTGCATATTTATTCCAAACTCACAATATATATATATCATGAAGAATATGTTTCTCTGTTGTCCACGTTCATAAAGCATAAAACAACAGCATCAGAGCACGGTGCAGTCTCGAGTTTACAGTAGTCCCTCGTTCTTATTAAACATCTATGTAGTTCGTTGTATAGAACACTGTAGTTTCCATAGTTTCACCACAGCAGCAGACGCACACAATGACGTCCGCTGGCGCATCATAAACACGTCGGATAGTGAAAGTGCATTCGGATTCTCTAAAGTACCGCAGTCTCTTCTCCTAAGTCCTTTTGAATTCTCCTATCCACTATCCCTTAACCCCGTGACGTTTCACTCAGAGGTCAAGGAATATGAGATAGGGTTCAAATTTAGGAGCTGATTTTTGGATTATCGGAACGCAACCCGAGCTGTCCGACTTCAGGCGAGCTTTTTGAGACCTCCCCCAGCTGCGATCGGCTATTCTCGTCTACTTTCGAGGCGAGCCGCAACTCGTCGCAAACAAGCCTAAGATCTCTGTGGCTTCAGGCTTGATCGCCATTCAAATGACAGCGTTGGTTTCCCCAAAAGTGGGCGGGGCTGCAACGTGGCGTAGATTTTACTCTCATCCAGTGCCATATAGATAAAAGAGTTACGACATCTCCGTTCACTCCAATGGACCAGTTTTTTTACAGCAATGGCGGATCTTGGAGCTCTCAATAGTTCCCCGGAAGTTAGCTTGCCGCTGATTTGCGGGGGTATCTGCGGCTAGCAGCGCAGTAGAGTTGCAGCATAATAGACCGTTCGTGTTGAACTTTTAAAGGTAAGATAACAGAGCCCTGGAGGGTTCATAGAGAGAAAAATAAATAAAACGTGGCCACGTTTTACTTTGTCGTTCGCACGAGATACCTTCTCGTGCGCACGCTTTAGTAACTCGTGCGCATGAGTTAATAAAGTGTGCGCACGAGTTACTAAAGCGTGCGCACAAGTTAATAAAGCGTGGCCTCGTTTTGTGTGTGCGCGTGTGTGTGTGTGTGAGGGGGGGCGGCATTTGTTTATGATAGTATCGTTCATTCCGGTGCACTCCGGCAGGACTATCACATCGAGATTAAGATTAAACGAATTTATTTCACTTGGGAATACACATAACTATGGAGAACCAGATTTGTGTAAATGACTGTTCGTGGTAATTTGAAAACAAATGCCGGTGGTGGCGGACACACACAAACACACCGAACACGCACACAGAGCGGAGCTGAGCACCCACACACACACACACACACACACACACACACGCACGCACGCACGCACGCACGCACGCACGCACACACACATACACACACATACACACGCACGCACACACACACACACACACATACACACACACACACACACACACACACACAGATCATGCGCCCCGGTGACAGGACATCTCCTTCATAAAACGAGGGGGAATACTCTGGTAGTTCGATGTGTGTAGAGGTGTGTGTGGTTAGACGTAGCAGCCTCGATCTCTATTCAGCTGTTCTAATGAAGGGAAACGCAGTGAAGTAAACAGTAAAAGGCACAGCTCTTTGCAGCTGGTGCTGCTCTTCTTAGATTCTGCTGAGTTACACGTTACTGCCTCCAGTGCCATGTACGACGGAGCCAGTTCAACAGACCCTGGATATATTCAATTGACCCGGCTTAACTAACCCTAACAAACGCGATGTCGATAAGCGGTCCTACGAAGCTGGTTATCAACTCAGTAAATCAACCAGGGTTTCTCTGACCGGCTGAGAGCGCGTTCACGTGAAAGGGACGGGGTTAGCAACATTTGACCAATCACAAACATGGAGACGCGTGCTGACAGCGCAGCGTCATACTTCATGAATGAATAGTGTAAATAGCAAATGCTGCTTCGTAGTACAGGTCACTGGTGCCGCAGAGATTTCATAAAGTGATGGAGGTTTTCCTTCTATAAAACAGCTGTGGGCAGCAGATACTGTGAGTCACGGACAGGAATCCCTCAATTTAAATAAAACGAGGCCAAGCTTTATTAACTCGTGCGCACGCTTTATTAACTCGTGCGCACGCTTTATTAACTTGTGCGAACGAGAAAGTGATAACGTGGCCACGTTTTATTTATTTTTCTCTCAATTAACCCTCCAGGGCTCCGTAGTAAGAAGACGTTTAAAGATTTATATTGCGGATATTATCATCACATCTGAGTCAAATTAACATGTGTATTAAAGGATGTTAGTGGATTATCCCTAAATCAATATATTTAGGGAACGTTTACAGACAGATTAGGCTAGGATTACGGATAAAGTTAGCAACACACGTTAACCACGAACAGCCTATTAATCCGTTCTCCTAATGTTATTTCAACCCAACGTTGTGGAATTAGAGAAAAGGGGCTTCTTAACGTGCTTTTATCCGGGGTGGAGGGAGTTAAATATTAGTTAAATATAACATTGGGGCGTGTGATTGTAGTGGGTGGTGATGGTGAAATGAGGATATCCATTTTAGAGTTCAAGCTAGTATAATATAGTTCACGTTACACAATAATAAGGAAGAGAGCTATTTGTGTGATACATCGCTATTGATATGGATTTAGAGTGCATATTTGAGACTTCCAAACAGTAAACAAAAACGTAACTTATGGGTGAGTGTTTTTAGCAGAGCCATATAATGTCCTTGTGTTTCTGTTGATTATTACCTGTCTGTATTATGTTGCAGCTCAGCTGATTTTGGATTGATGGCAAAGGGAGAGGGACTTAAGTGAGAGTCAGCAATTTCCCATCCTATAGGTTGCTAGATGTATTTAACCCTTTCTCCTGTCTCCCTCTCTCAGCACAAGAACCCCAGGGGGATTCAATGGAGCCTGAAGACCTGCAATGAGACCCTCACCCTGAGCCTGAGTCTCAACTCCCAGAGTTTTGCAAGCCTCTCCCTGTTCCTTATTTTTGATTAAACTGACGTTAAGCTTCCAAATGGTGTGGTCTTCGTTTTGTGAAAAATATGATTACCTCACATATGTTGTTGCTGTTGTTGTCTTTTGTGATAGTTAAATTGCTCCTGTTGACTTGAGCCAGCTATTCTTTCCTCCTCTCTGTGTCAGTGGGGAAACTTTACACGTGTACTTCTTTCTCTGAGCGCTTGGAGCATCCCCAGGCAGCACAGCAAACCATGGGGGAGACGATATGCCAGGACAACACAGAGGAAAAGGCACAGACAAACTGCCTGATATGCTATTCAATATTTATTGAATTCCATTTATTTACAATGGATGTTCCTAAAACAACACATTTAACATCAACATCATGCTGCTGCTAGTGCTTTAACTCAGTTGACAATCATTGATAGGCACCTGTGGGTCTCCTGTCCTTTCTGAAAGTCATAAAGATTACATTAGTACTTTAGATTACTTGTGTCCTCAATTACCAGGGCATTACTGAAACCACCATGAATTAAAGAAATGGTAAAAAATGTATCTAACCTGAATTTTGAAGGATTCCTTCCCATCCCCTCCCTCTAAATATATCAATACACATTAGGATGTGATGCTCCTGACTACCATACAGGTTTAAGAAGATAATATTTGTTTTAAAGAATTCAAAGCAATAAACAACCGGCTCTTTAAACAAGGCAATGTTAGCCTAACATGTATATGTTAACAGGTAAGATAGCTGTTCACACTATGTATGTTTTTCTACTTTTTGTAATGCTATTTTATTTCTATTTAAGATGTTTACATTTTCGATTGTTTAATTATCGTCTTTTAACTGTCTAATGTACAATGCCTTGTCTTTTGCTGCTGCAGCGTAAACATTTCCCCAATTGGTATAAATAAAGTATTTCTTATTTTATTTTAATCCTCAAATATTAGCAAATGTAACTTTAAAAAAACAAAAAAAACATTGATGTAACTACATACACATATCGATATGTTGTATAAATATTGCAAATCAAAACCTTCATTCACCACTAATTACCAAAAATTGCATTTCTATCCTGGTATTAATGCATTCAAATCGTGATTCAAATGGCCCGCCACGAACTTCCGGGGAACTATTGAGTCTCCCTGAACCACGTGACGATCAAGCATTTTGGAGCTCCGTTGTCGCAACTCTTCTCTCTATATGGCGCTGCTCTCATCTATTATTCAAAACCATTCTATTTATTCTAACTGTTACGATGTGAGGTGCAGGTGAAAGAACGATACGTGGAGAGAGGGTTTTCTTGCAAAAAATAAACAGGCGTTTTATTCTTAGCCTTCATCATTATTCCCCAGAAACACAAACTGCATGTCTGGTGCTGCATTCATCACCAGCAAGGAACAAACACAAAATGCCCCTTCCCCTCTCTTCCCAACCACATTTATAGGAGACTGCCCGGCTTCCCACTCCAACCTGGCCAATCAGGTCATGGTTCTGAAAGGGGAGTGAAGGGTTAAATACAAAATTAAACACTGTTGTCTACATTTAATAAAACCCTAAAGGCTTAAGTAAATTCATTATAGCATCAACATAAAGATTATACCTTCAAAAACAACAAGGTCTGCTTAAAACGGATAGTTTTTAACCTAATTGACACTCATAAAATCATAAATTTCCTGACCAATCGCGTCCAAGACTCCGCCTACTCATACGGCACATATAAGGAGTACTTTGGAGGCGTGCTCCCCCTTCGAGCACTGGGACAAGATGGTCTCCAGGTCTGAACAAAGGAAATGGTGATTACTTGGTGCTTGTGTATTTTACAGACTGACAAATTAATTTAGATGCATTTTATTAGTTTGTCTATGTAAACTGTTTTTATAACTTTAACTGAAATAAAGACAACTCTGAAAAAACATGTACTACCTTTCTTAACAAACAAATAGTTAAGACCAACATGTTAGTGAGGGAGTGTGTACGCTTCCTCACACTAACGTAAATTACATGCCAGTGTTTTATCTTTTGAATACTTGTATTTTTATACTTTATTTGCTATGAGTTATATCTGAAGCAAATTATGTTCCTGAAGATGTGTAGTCAATTCCACCCCTTCAATGTAGAATAAATGTGAACTCTCATTACAGGAACAATACCGGAAACAGACGTATAAAAGATCCTCAGCTCACTGATTGGATGAACGTTTTTAAAGATATTACTGATTTTCTTTGAATATAAGAATGTAAATACAGAGTTGAGAGAATAGTCAGGGGATTTGGGTGATGGGAGACACATCTATGGAATCACAATTTCAATAGTTTACCATTAAATTACGGATATAGCTTTCTGCCTGTGATGTTTTACAAATCAGATATTAATGTGTAGAAGTAAAACATGAGAAATAGTATGGCAATATTCTGTACAATTATGTAAAAACATGAATAAAACTAGTAAACTACACATCTTAAGATGTTATACATATATAAGTGTCCTACACTAATAATACAAAGTCATTATTAGTATGCTGTGTGTACCTTGTGTGCATCGTCTAGTGGTTAAAGCACGTTATTTAATTATTTTTGTTGAATAATGTTATTTTTGTTGAATAATGTTATTTGATGAAAAAAAGATTAAGAGTACATACTCCATACTTCCATAGGGGGAAAGTAGAATGTCAATGATAGAAATATAGAATATAAAAAATCAAGAAGATACTGTAAGTGATCTCTACAATAAAACAGTTTAGTGCACGACGTACAAAGATATTGATAGGAGGAGGTGCAAAACAGACAATCTAATTAACCTTTATTAACACATTAAATAATACTTTAGGTTAAGATCTTCTTTCAAATAAGAAAAAAGCTTTGCAGGTATCTATCTACAGATAAATATTAAGCCTGACAACTTAACGTCTAATATATTGCCTTCCTGCAATGTTAACTGTGTTGAAGCACTTATTTTAACTGATATTATACACATTAATTATACTCTTATGTATGTAGATAGTATAAGAAATGTGCAGAATTTGACAGTTTAATGGTGGAGGTACACACACATATTGATAGATGTCTTGTAATGCATAGTTGAGGAAACTGTGACCCAAGTGTTTCATTCATATACATAACTACAACGTAGTTGTGTATATGATTATGTCAATGAACCTTAGGAAATCTTGAAAGGGATGTGCAAAATAGCAATTATATACAGTTTTTAATGAACTATTATTAGAGAATAACGAGTAATGAATATACTTTATAGAGATCTGCAGATAAATGTTTAGTCTTCTCAAGCACCAACAATCAAATATCTCTCCTGATTGTTGGCACTTGACAATCACCTGTCCTTGAATTTTACTCAGGTTTAACTAAAGTCTGATTTAAGGGTTGTTTATTATTCACACCATTAATCAGAATCTGCAAAGTAACTAAAATAAATGTAGTGGAGGTTACCAGGTTATCCTCTGAATTGTAGTGGAGTAGAATTACAAAGTAACAATGAGCTGTCATGTGGGTACAATGCTGCCCATTATGGATACAAGCGATTTTCACCCATTTAGTAATTACATGTTTTAAATTTGTAGACACCAATTTGTTTCCTATCGCATAAACCTCCAGGGCTGTACACAGTTTAATACTGGCAACTTCTAATTTTGGGGAAAACGTCTTTTAAAACTACAATTCCCAGTAGATACGTGCTAGAGAACATGTTGCTGAACACAATAGCCAGCATGTGTAGTTCTCGAGGGGCGTTCGAGTCCAGTTTTGAATAGTCTGCGGTGGTTTCGTTCCATTTCAAAGAGCTTGACGCTCGGCGTAACCTTGGCGCACTGCCACTCCTACATCCAACCCCAGAGCTTGAAGATTAATCACGGGGTTTCTCGCAAAACGGACAGGCGTCGTCACAACAATAGCTGGGGATTGTGGGTAGTGTAGTCTCTTTGGCGCTCCACATTTCAGAGAAAAGTTGTTTCTCAGAATTGAAGGGGAAAGACACAAAAGCATTGTACACAATTTAAACCTATCAATGTCGTTTAATTAACAAAGGTAATCTGGTGGTTTTTAGTTGATGAGTAGTGGAGATATCACTGTCAAATCAATCGACAGTAAGGAGAATACTTACTTCCGGGCGTACAATACTCCGTTATCCAATTGGAATGGACGCTCACATTGCCTTTAAGAGCTGCCTACATAAACGGGTGCGGTGCTTCCCTAAGCGTCAAATACCGCCGCCGATGGGAATACATTGCAATCAGTTGAGAGCTCTTTGCGTCCGTTTATGAAGCTGAAGGAGCCTCGGCGCGTCCCACCTGCACGCCACGGGGTCCCTGACCAAGCGTCGCTCCTGGACGTTTAGGGAGTGAGAGTGTGTTGGCATAATCTGTATACTGGTCAATATCATGTTTGTGGTATTTGAATTATTATTTTATGGTTATTGCTGCTGCAGCCGTGCATAATCTGTGTAATATGTAGCCAATAAATTCCACATTGTTGGTAAAGTAATATTTTACATCTTTGTAGTGTGTGTGTTTGTGCTCGCGTGCTCTATAGTGCCCGTAATAGTGTTCACTGTTGTCCATTGTGATGCCAATGTGTGTGTGTGGTTTTGCCAAAATGTCCATGATGTGGTCAAATAAAGTTTATTCAGCTTGAAATGACAGCCCTCTTGAAAAACGGTTGCCATTTTGAAAATTCAAGTGGTCAATGGGCGAGGGAGAGAGGTGAACATGGATATTTTGATGCTTGTACACACTTTTGAAAGATTTTTCACAGCTGTTTATTTGTCTTTGTTGTGGAAAATGTACATGACATCATGGACTTTTTGACATTTCTTCTTAATGTGTCTCTGTCTCATTAAAATGAACTAACAACCCTGAATCAAAGGCTGAAATCCGCCAGCTGAGCATCCTGATTGGCTCAACCAGGAGCTGCTCCCCATCCACACTGAATGTCACTTATTTCCTCTTTGGCTTTGATATCTGGTTCTCCACCTGCTCCACCTCCCACAGCAGACAGATGATGCCAGCAGGCTGAGCCCGGAGCACGGCTCTGACACCATAGCAGCTTTTATTTCAGTCCACTTACTATTTAAAATGAATATTGTTTACATGGTCAAACAATCCAACAAAAAGAAGAGTGTACGTCCTGTCCGGTGTTGTAATACATTACTAAATGAATGAGGAGTCGTGACTCCGCATTAAGACTTGGTCACATGACATGGAAGCTATAAATAGCTTTTTAATAAACTATATTCATATAAAAAAGTTGGTGTGTCTTACTCCAATGTAGTAATACAATGCTGCATTGACTTGGAGTCAATGGGTCATATTAAATGGAAGATATTAAAAGAAATCTAGACTTTAATAAAAAGTTTCAAATCTTCATATAAAGTAGAAGGTGAACTAAGATTTAATAATGTGTCCTATATCGTCCTGTTTACAGAACAATCTGCCTCATTTCAAGGAATAATATGAAATACGAAAAAAAACACTAAAACCCAATAAAAGAGACTTGTCCGCCTTGTAGTATTGCAATAATGCATTGATTTGAAATCCTTGAGTCAAAAAAATATGCTATTGGAGAGATGAGACTTTTCAACAACACTGATATGAAAGCCATATGATGCATTAAGTTGAAGCTATTGATTCACATTACATGGAAGCTATATAAATGAATTGAGCTTTTTCAATGAAAAATGTATTGCATTTTAACAAAGTTAATCTTAATAAAGCCCTAAGATCCAATCAAAATAGGTTTGTCCAATGTTGTATTTATATCGGATATGCATTGAGAGTCAATTTGTCAAAGGCTGGTAAGCTATTTAAAGAACTCAAATTATGTCTATTACATTGTTTTAGTAAACACATAATAAAAAAAGTTGTGCTACAAAAGACACATTTATTATGTTTCCTCAAGATTAGGGTTAGCAAGGAACTATTGCAGATAACTTGGCTAAACTTTTAAGAAAAAAGAAATGGGGTGAAGCCTGCGAGCTAGTTCAGGCAGTCAACTCGAGCACCAATGATACATTAACACGTGACGCACATCGTCCCTCTTACAACCAACCAAACACATTCTCCTTAACTTGCCGCTCTATTTAAGCTGCCAGGTCTTCCTGCCTCGCTATGCTGCTGCTGCCACTGCTGTGTTCACTTGCTTTTGCTGCATTCATGTTCCTGATGCTGTGTTCATGCTGCTGCTGCTCGCCTGCTCCGCCACCGCCCCAGCATCCACCTGTAGGCTCGGGGGATAGTTATCTAATCATCACTCAATGTTCTGTGTACATCTGTGGAGTGATGAGGCCCGAGCCTAGATGCCAAACTCAAACTATATGCTGCTTCTAATAAACATGTCAAAGAAACACGTGAGTTGTCTGACTGAATTACATTTATTAAATTAAATACATTTGAAACTGAAGGATAGGCCAGTTATGAACAATGTTGTAGATGGGGGGGAAAAGACAACAATGTTTCTTTTCAGATCGATTTTATTGAATAAAAACAGTTTTCAAAGAGCATGTAGGAAATACAATATTAAGTGTTGCACAAACAAGACTAACAGAAAGAAGGGAATTGTCAGTGGGAATGAACATGACTCGTACAGATAGATCTGTGGGGGGAAACGAGTGACTCTTCCAGAACGTAATATTTACCAGAACAGCTAAACAGAAGGGCAGATTGCCAATTTGTGAATAATGCATGAACTTCACACCAGCAAGCTAAGATTTCCTATTCAAATCTGATTTTTTTTTTTTTTGCAACAGTCCAAATTAACTGACCTGGTACATGTACTTGAAGATTTGGTGGTTTAAGCAAATACATATATTTTTTATAATGTATCTTCTCTTTTTGGAAAGAAACAAAAACTGACATTACAAATCCTAAATCCATGTGTCCTTACTGGCTTTTTCCAGGGCTTTCATTCAGATTAAATGGTCTTGATATCAGCAAAATGTCAGAGACAAAGCTAGTAAGTGGACTAAGAATTACAACATTGCTAAGACATATTTTTAGGGGACTTCACAGGAGTTTTTCACAAATGTTGACATAAAAGTTAATGGTTTGGCATGCTTGTCCCAACCTGCAGAAGGCAGCAGCACCATCAGCCCCATAATGAATACCTCACAGGAAGTCAGTGCTCCCAATTGCTCCAATTTTAACTACAAAAACATGATGACATTCTTGTGCCTGTCATTTAACTCAGCACCAATGTTTCGAAGTTAGCACCTGTAGAGAAAACCAGTGTGGGTGTTCTCACCACCGACTCACACAGGGATGAGTTATGATGGGAGATTACACTTCTCTGATGCTGCAGTTTCAAATTTAAATGCTCAGGAAACAAAAGTGTAGCTCAAGTTAACGAATAACACCACACAAGTTTTTTATTTGGCCAAACAAATGTCTTACATCTAGGCTCCAAATTGAGTTGCCTTAAAAGTACAGAAATGTATTCAGATAATGCAATAAGAAATATGGAAGGGGGCTTGGTCATACCATGGAATTTTGAGAGAAAAATATTTGTAAATAAATAATTTGTACTCGTTTTTAAAAAATAATTGAGAGATCCAGCCGAATAAGGAGAACAATTATGTAATTAAAGAATTCTTAAACATTCAATATTTTGATTAAGATTTGAAGATACATTTGGTCATTCAAATGTTTAATGAGGCCAAAGTCCTTTTCCATATTCCATAGTCATGTGTTGTTACTGTAAGACATCAAATCACCCAACAGTTTAAAATACTTAACCAAGAAGGAACACTTTGTGAAGGAGTGAAGTTCAAACAAATCATTCAGGTATCTCTGTATGGGCCACAGGTTTGACTCCCTGCTGTACTCGTTGTCAGAGCCTCCTTATTTCCAGTGGAAACACCAACAATACAAAAAAGGAAGACAAACTAAACACTTCTCTTTATTTCCCCCTCCTTTAAATTATTTGCTTTGCTGTGAACAACCAACCAACCAGCACATCTGCTCATCTGAAGAAATGTCTCGCTCTCCTCATACACCAGTTCATCCTGGCAGTCAATAGAATATTGACAGCACTGTTTGGAGCGCTACAAGTAAAAAAGGTTTTCCAACAAACGGCACTTTACATGAAATTAGTCATAAATACTCTTCAAAACAACTTTTAGCACCCAATACCCTTTTAAAAAGGGCAGAATTAACTTTTGACTTAAGAGTCACAGTGGATGCTGCATCCCAAAAATAATTGACAACATTGGAGCGCAGGTGGTCAACTCAAAGCAGAATGATGGTTGGTTGAAGGAGGTTAGTGTAAACTAAAGTAGACCGTAAATATGTACCAGCATTCGACCAACAGTAACTTCCCAGTTATCAAATCCCAAATCTTTACCCAACTTCAAATGCTTTGTAAAGTGTCCCCGTCAGGAACCAGGACTAGAGTCAGACCGACTTCTCTACCTCCAAAAACTCAGCAGAGATAATGAAAGCGTATGTAAGACGTCTGCTATGAACACTGAGGCTCAGCCAGGTACAGGCTAATGATGTAAAACACCAACATCTGTTAAAGGAAACAATGTGTGTTGATTTGGGGTAAATTGTCATTTAATCTGGTATCTGAAGTCTCTTAGCAAATGGTTGAGTGGTTGGATTTGAATCACAGGAGATAGATTGACCTGTAAGAGCTTCTGTGCTTTTCGGCGGGCATCAGCCACAGAGCGAGATTCATCCACCTTTATCACTTTCCATCTCAAACTGTTTTTGTTCTTCCAACCGTTTCTCTGACGGGTCGGATGGTTTAGTTCCTTGGGGCCACGACCATTTCGCTGAAGGCCATCGCTCCTCCAGCCATTGCTGGTCATCGCTGTGTGAGTCTCTGGGAATGCACGTCCGTTTGTATAGAAGACCGGTGCAGAATCTCCAATAAGGGCGCCATCCAATCGGATTGGGCAGGACAGGCTCTTCTGGCTGAACAAGGCCACAGCTTTGGTGGGCGCCCCACCACCATTCTGAGAAGGCTGCAAAGGTATTCCTGAAAGCGCTGGAAGGGACTGTTGCTGTAAAAAACCAACAGAGGGAGCCTCAGATGATGAGTCCCAGGAAGTGTGTATCTGGAGTCTGGCTGTATGAAAGCGAGTCAGGCCCTCAATGTTGGTCAGTCTGAGACAGGGTCGCAACTGCAGCTCTTGTGATATTTCTACAGTTCGACTAGGTGTCCTGCTACCGATGATGGCCCGATGGTCTACTCGAAGATCTGGAGGACGAACCCCTTGAATCTTGGGGATGTCGGAGATGTTCCATGACGGGTGCACCTCGCTCTTCTTGGCCACAGCCTTTCTTCCTCGTCTCTTGGCGGTTGGTCTCATATTTCGGTTGGATGGTTTCAGCATGTCTTGAGTCAGCGGTTGATTTGTGCTGGAGCGGTAGCTGTATACATCCTTGCTACGAAGCACTGTGGGCTTATGGCCCTCCTCAGCCAGCTCCTGCAGGAAGGTTACCAGCTCCTCACTGCTTGAGAGGTCACGGGACATCGGACTGAGGATCTTCAGAGCATCCAATAGGACATTCTGCCCCGCTGAAGAGATCCGGGTCCAGGAATGAACCGCCCTCCGTTCTTCATTGGCAAATGCCAATGGCCTGCCAACGGCGGGACCTCGCGCCGCGTCAGCCATGTGTCTATTCCTGGAGGAAATACAAGAAGTTTTTAGTTAAACAGAATCACAAAAAGGAACATCAAGAAGTTCTTTGTTTTTTTCTACAGTATAGAAAGGGCTTCCTACCCTGCATTCTCCCAGGCTTGGCTAGCCCAGGGGGAAAAGGTCCCCTGGGCGCTTCCACAAACAACAACCAACCTAATTATTACATTCAAATGAAGTACAATATTCAAGTTTACATTAACTTTGGATAATAACACGGGAGAAATGAGCGGGATCTCTCTCTCTCTCTCTCACTGATCCAGTAATGACTGACCCGACAGTAGGGATGGGTATCGTTAGGATTTTATCGATTCCGATACTGCTTATCGGTATTTTTCGATTCTTTTTCAATAATTTGGTGCTCAAAATTATAGACAGGAATACAAGATGTGAAGATTAAACAGTCATTTCATTGTAATTTTCTTGCAGAAATAACTGTATAACTTATACATTAGCTTCTCAGAAGCAGACAAAAATAAATAAAATAACTTAAAGGGGCCTGGCTCGCCCTATCATGCTTTTTGGGGTTTTCCCTCGGACAGAGGATGAAAAGAGGCATATTTTTTTTTTTTTTAACATTTGTAAATCAGTTACATCTTCATCCAGACATTTCAAACTGACAACCTAGCTCGACAAGAGATCCTTAAAACATTGTCCTACAGTGACATCATGCAAAACTGTGATAGGAAGAAATTGGTAAGATGGCAAAAAGATAAAGGCGAGTATGTATATTATTCTGGATTGTACTTTTAAATCATCACAAAATAAATGATGTGCTGAACTGAAACACGTCAAAATGTGTCTGAAGGTTTAACCATTGAACAAAGTATTTGAGCTTAAAATATGTAAATTCCTAGTAAACGACCAACAATTGCTGAACCATACATTGAAACGTTGACCTTTAACAACATTTAAATGTAGTTTTCCAATTCACAATGACATCTGTGAGTTTAACTGGTTTATAAAGCATTCAATGAAAGACCAAATTATTATAGGTGTGGGAGCTCACATTAATACACTGTGAGTGTTAATAAAAAAAAAAAAGACAAGGCGATGTGCCTGAAATGTGGCGATGTGCCAAAACTTCACTCAGGTAAACAAAACATATTACCCGTGCGCAGCAGCTAACCTGCCTGCGAGCCTTCGCTCAGGTCACATTTACAAACGGCGCGGCTGAAGGCCGCTAGCACTATTAGCACTAGCAGTATCGTTAGCAGCCACATTGTTTAGGCTGTCAAATACGCTGCATCGTTTTAGATTCAATGAGTGTCTTGTTTGCAAATGCTTCATTAAGTTGCTTGTGTTGCAACTGATTGAGTACATAGATTGCACCTTGCACTATCGCCACTAGGGCTGCAACAAACGACTAATTTGATAATCGATTAATCTATCGATTAATGAAACGATTAATCGACTATTCGGACTATTACTGTATGCCTTGCACAATTTCTCAAACGCTCTTATTTAGCCATCAACTTTTAGATTTAGCTTGAGGTTGTTTTAGGCATGTGGAAACTAACAATGAAGACAATAAAGATGAATACTTGATTCAAAAATACATATATTATTAAATTAATTAAACACATTTTGAACAAAATTAACATTGCTTTTTATTTAAATAAAATAAATAATATTTCACATCAAAAGAAACAACAGTGTTTTAACAAATCGTATTAAGTGTGATAACAGAACTGTAAACAGAATAGCTGAAACTTGAACAAAATAAATAACTCGGTTACCTCTAATCATTAACCCATGTTTGTATCATTGAGTTAAGTCCAGGTGTTGCTGCTAGCATACATAACACCTGACGTGGAAACGTTACTCGTGGACGGGGCTACAGAGCTACTAGAAAGACAGTCGAACCCAGTGCATTTCTCCGTCTGAATGTGGTGCACTTTTGCTAAATGTTTAGACAAATTGCTTGTGTTACCGCCCTTACATGCTAAACTCTTATTGCACTTTTGGCAACGAGCATTGTCCACATCGAGACGGGTAAAGTTTAACCACACCTCGGAGCGCGTTCTCTCCGCCATCTCCGCAGTGTGTTGCTGCATGTAGCAGGCGCATGTGTGTAAACTGCCCCGCCCCCTCGCACACAGAGAGGGAGATCTCGTCTGATCAAAAATACATCATAGACGCATATGTTTACCTTTTTGCATATTAGAAACAATTTGGCGACACTAAGACTGCAATATAATGTTTTTGTAGCAATAATACACGACATATATCTTTTAAATGTCTCCAGTACCGATATAAAGACCAATAACATTGGAGCTTAACGGCGCGTAAAACACACGTGATGACGTCACCAACAAATCGACGACTGAATTAGTTGGCAACTAATTTGGTAATCGATTAAGTCGATTAGTTGTTGCACCCCTAATCGCCACTACATTTTTTAAAGTGCACCCAGACCTTCGATCGCTTCGCTTGGTCCGCCATGCCTGCGGGAGTCCAACAACAATAATAAGAGCGCTGTTGAGAGAGATGACAAGTGGCATTTACAGTGGCCAATCAGAGGGGTCTCAAACCGGATACATCACACGAGATGAGGGTTCCCAACCAACCAGAATGGTTTAAAGTTGAACTAAGGAAGTAGACGTAACACATATACAGATAGCAGCACTGTTTGTCCAGCGGCTTAACGGTATTGACTTAGTAGCGGTTCTCGATATCCATCCCTACCCGACAGTGAAGAATAAATATATGTATAACAAGTTTAGCTTGTTCCAGAGGTAGATAAATTGGCTAAGTGTGTTAGGTCTAACTATTAGGCCCAATCCCAAACCACTCCCTCGACCAGGGGCGGACTGGGACTAAAATTCAGCTCTGGAAACTGACCCAGTCCGGCCACATGAAATGTCTTATGTTAGAAATTCGCTGTTTATTATTTAAAATTTTACATCCGATTCGCCCCTTTTTTCCTCTCTGTACACAGCTCCAGTTTGGGCATTGGCCTGTCATCAGATTTCATTTTTAGTTGCTGCTGTAGCGGAAGTTTAGTAAAATTATTTTTTTATGAAATACTCCAAATCTCCACCCTCCATAATTGCATTTGCTTGCTACTTTTTAAGGGCGGTGATGACAGTTACGAACTGAAGTTGATGCGATTTGATCGGATTGTGAGGCAGGACGTGAGCCTCATCTGATTGGTCAATCCCTCAATTTTTTTTCCACCAAGGGAAACCAATTTCGGCAAGCCTCCTCTCGCAACAGAGTGCAATCTACTGTTTCACCATAACATCTAGAGGGGCGCTGTTTCACTCTTTGTAACATACTCAATGAGAATGGGGGAGAAATGGGCCGGCAAAATAATTACTGAAACTAAACAAAGTGTTTTTATTTATTAAAATTATAACTACAATCCAAAGAAACAGGGGAAACCTGGCTTCCCTTGGCCTCCAGGAGAAAACGCCACTGAGTTCAAGGGATAATTCTCACCCCCCTCTTGCCCTGCACGTGTGCCAGTTGAGATGGTTCTTCAAGCAGCTCAACTCTGTCCCTCATCATGAACGCAGGGGGCTGGCTGTATATCTGAACTTGCGCCCTCATCATTCTCTTCATCATCTTGCACTTGTTCTAAGCACAATATGGTTCTAAGCTGCTGCTGATAGTGCTTGTAGCAGCGCTGCAGCCAAAAAGGTCTGTCAATTTGGGACATTTATGCTTCACCTACGAGTGACTTCACCTTATTTTCTCTTGCCTTCTCGGCCCCACCTTTTTCTTTTCGTTTTCTTTGATTTGTATCCATGTTTTTTCATTCTCCCTGTCTGCCGCGGCGTCTAATCCCTTCTCTTCGTGTGGCTGGTCTTTTTTCTTCTTCGTGTGTGATTATTTGACAGATAAGAACCACACAACTGCATTAGCAGCCGCTGTCGCCCTCTGTCGGCCGTCAGCGCTTAAACTATATTTTTTTTAAAGGGCCGGCAACGGCCCTTTAAAAAAAACAGGAAATGCCGTAATTGTATGTAACAACGGTTTCAAATCAGCATCTCTTTGACAAAAAATGTAAATGAATAACTCAAATAAAACTCCAAACATCTTTCATTGTGTTACTTTTTTGTAAAACTCTTTTAGTTTTAAACCTGATGTTTATAAGCTTCTTAGTTTTTGCAGCGGTCTGTAAATATACACAACTTTATAATAAAATGCACACAGTTACCTTTTTCTAGACTAAACACAAGTATGATCCTAAGTTAAAAACATGAGGTTATCATGAGGTTGTTAACATCGTAGTTTATCAGTGGATGTTTGCTGGAACTGTTTGTTCACAGCGTGTTTCCTGACGGACACACACAAAGCGTGACTCCGGTCAGGTAGAGACCGGTCTCAAGTCAGCACCGATGCATGCTCGCTGTTTGAGGGCTTGATAGCCCACTCCCCCTCCACACCGCTCCACACTCCTTGCTTTGGAACAGCCCTCAATATGGCGGACCCTCCGCGTGAACGCGCAAACGGAGGGGTAGGGTGTAGGGTAGGGATGCATATCGTTGCCTTTTTTACGATACCGATGAACGATACCGATACTCAACCGATACATATCGTGATACTTTGAAAATGTATCATCTAGGCATTGGCGGGATAATTTTTTTCATACCGTCATACCTTGCTGACATCATACCGTGGTATACGGTATATGACGGTATCAGTCCCAATTTAAGGGGTAATTTCTCCCAAAAAAAAAATGTTTTACTCACTATATCAACAGCCCCACCAAAAATATTTTCCACCAGCCGCCACTGACGGTATGACTTGGGTCGACTTGAGTGAGGTGGCGTTCGGCGGCAAATAGATGTTTCGAACGGTATATTATGCAGCCCGAGCCGGTAGACGCTCGCAAAGTGCCGCGACGTGCGCACGAGTGCAAAACAAGGGCTGCATACATGACACATTGTGCAAATGGCACATTTTGAGATCGGATACAGGACGCGTTTGTAGATGTCCGACGTTATTTCCATAGTGAGCTAAGTTAACAATATATCATCATACATAAACATTTTCCGGGAGTAAATACTTGACTTATTGAATAAAGTTTGCTATATTCACTAACTAGTTTGGCAATATTATTCCGTGCATGTGTTAAAAACCTTATTTCCATTTGATTCATTGGATTACTCGTGTGAATGTTTAGCACGTAAATGCTTTCGTTTTTAAAACCGTCCGACCTCGACTACAAAACCATCAACCAGTTGCATAGGATTACAAAATGTCAACACTCACTCACCCCGTCTTAAACATTCCCAAAGAAGTGCCTCTGTCTCTCGTTGTGCTGGATGAAGTCACTGGCGACGAGTAAACCCAAAATAGTCCCAAACAGGCGCAGAGGCATTTTTCTTTTTTACTAGTTGTCCGAGTTCGGGGCCGGCAAATTCTGCCGCCATCTTGCTCAGCTCAGCTCTGTGTTGAGCTCTGAGAGCGGGAAAGACGGACTGCCCTCCCCTGCCCTCTGCTGGCGCGTGCTGTGCATTACAACCAATGTCATCCCTGTCAAAACTCTGTGTCAGTGTAATAGAATGAAACGCATCTGTGATTTGGCGCACAGTCTGTGACGTCACGGTATTGAAAATCATACCGACGGTATTTCGAAATACCCTGGTATACCGTAATACCGTCCAAGCCTAGTATCATCCCACAATTACTCCCATGAAGCGCTTTACGATATAGTTAACATTTCAATGATTTCAAATTAATATAAAATTCAATTGTGGGACTTCTTGGACCTTTTAGTACTGAACAAACAATGAAAAATACATTAAAAATATGAAGAAAACCGATTATGGAATATCTTTTATAACACCCGCCATCAGGTGTGCCGTGTGAATAGCACATCTTGTCAATGCTAACAGATCGTTATAATTCATGTTAAACCTGAGATTCGACTAGAGAACAAATAAATAGAATAATGGTCATGAGATCTCGGCATTGCACAAACAAACAAATCTCATCTTTAGTTTAGCTACGGTATTTAGCGTCTACAGCACCTCAACTTTTAGGGTTGACGTAGACCCAAACGTCGCCCGGAGGTCCCCCGGTCTTGTTGCGGGAGCTGCTGCACTAGCCAACGCTGCACTAGCAAAACAAACGCTAATTTATTTTGCAAAAGGTGCAGCGAGCTTCAAACATGTTCCTTCCACTGGTTTCAACCAAGCACTAAATTATATGTTTTCCAACCAAATACGGTTGAACTGACACTTCCCCATATTAATTTGTAAGTAGATTCGAAGATACATGAGTTTCTGACTGCCGCTAGCTGAAGCTTGGTTGCTAGGTTACTAGCTGGGTGTTCTCCGATAAGGGGCCGGGGGAAACAAAGTTAGTGATTACTGGTTCCATGTTGATTTAATTCAATACAAATTGTTGGGGGTAACTGAAAGGCTATTACCGTACTGGTTACTTTGCAGCCCGGACATTTCCCCCAAAACACATTTATTTATCGCAACACAGAAGTACCTTTCAAATCCGATCATTTTTAAGACCTTCTAAATCATATTTAAGACCTTTCTTATTTGTTTGGTCATATTTAAAGACCTTTTTAAGGCCTTAAATTCAGATTATCAAATGTAAGACTTTTTAAGACCCTGCGGGAACCTTGTAAATCAGACTTTAGTTCCACATGGAGTAAATTCACAAGCTACCCTGCAGTATACAAAGTCATTCAAACTAGCTGCACCTTTACCAGCTTTGAGAACACTTTAATGATCAATCATTATAAAACATATCATATACTGTATATTATTCTGAAATGAACCAATCTGCATAATGACTACTTTTACTGTCGCTACTTTAACTATATTTTGATGATAATACTTTTCTACTTTTACTTGAGGAACATTTTGAATGCAGGACTTTTATGGCGCATTCACACTACAGCGCGGAGCTCGCTTTAAGCGTGCCGAGCCGTGCAGGGCCTGTTTTTGGTTGCGCTTACACTTGGCCTAGTTCCGGCCCGGGGCTACTTTTTCACCTTTTTTCTGGCCCGACTAAATCGTGGTTCTATCGAGGCCAACAAACAGGGCTGAGTCGGGCTGAGTTTGCTAAACTAGAGAGAGAATCGCTGTCAAGGGGGCTACATCTACAACAAGGTGAACATATTTTACCGTGATTTAATTGTAATACACGTTTCAAAATGATGCCGAAGTAACAACATACTGATACCGGTTAGTGAAAAACATGAATTAATGTTTTGACAAGTCTGCAGACAGACGGCAGGCGAAAAACCTTTTAAAATGCGTGTTTTCTAAATGGAGCTTGGCTAAGCTAACGTTATATATGCTCCGACCGTCCACACTCACAACAACGGCCTATACAGACATAAATAAACCAGCGACTGTATTCGCCATGACACAGGCAGTCTGTGGTTTGTACTTGTTTAACTTTTGTCTAGTTTCTGAACAGATATGAAGAGCTGCGTTACTATAGATACTACCCCAGTTCCTAAACTGTAATGTGAGCGCAGCATTAAAGTGAGCCGGGCCTAATAAGGCCTAACCAAACCGAGCGAGGCCGAGCGAGGCCTGCAGTGTAAATGTGCCATTACTGTGATAGAGTATTCCTCTGGTACTTCAACTTTTACTCAAGTACAAGATCTGAGTACTTCTACTTTTACTCAAGTACAAGATCGGAGTATTTCTACTTTTATTAAGTACAAGATCTGAGTACTCCTACTAAAGTACAAGATCTGAGTACTTCTACTTTTACTCAAGTACAAGATCTAAGTACTTCTACTTGTACTCTAGTACAATATCTATACCTATACCACCTCTGTTTATAGCCTATGAAAAAAACTATTCGAAAACAAAGGCTAAAGCTAACGTTAGCAGATAGTGACAATGTATGCTAGGTAGCTAGCGCAACGATTCCTTAAAATGATATTGCGACAGAAAAACTGTTCAGTTCACATCACGCTCTGCCGCTCTGCTCTGAACGGCCCGTTCTAACAGCTGTTCACCAGCGATGCAGTCTGTGCCACAGTGACTCCGCACAGTTAACGAACGCACCGTAGATAATGTAGCTGACACTCATCCCGGAGAAGCAGAGTTCAGCCGGCCCGACAGGCAGGAAGACTCGAGCACACAGCTCGCGCTTCATATATTCAAAAATAACACCATGCGCGTCATGATGGCACATAACAGCTCGCGACCGCAGATTATTTCGTTGATTAGATAAAATGTAAATTATATTTGACGCAACTGTAGTAACATTTCATGACTTTTCCAAAGCTTTGGGAAAAATATTGTTTTCCATAACTTTTCCAGGGCCTGGAATTTGCATTTTGAATTTCCATGACTTTTCTAGGTTTTCAATGACCGTACGAACCCTGGAGAGAGAGAGAGAGAGAGAGAGAGAGAGAGAGAGAGAGAGAGAGAGAGAGAGAGCTCTGTTTTCTAGCCTGAGTCTATTTAATTTATTGTTTTGGTTGTGTGTGATTTAATAAACATTTAATAATATAATTTATTTGTTTATTTATTATATATAATTAATATATTTGAATATTATTTCACATTTCATTTGCAATGTTGAATGTTCAATACAAAAGTTCTGTTTGAAAGGATGTACTTGAATTATATATCATCATTATGTCAGTGGTCTAAAATGGTCTTACAATGGTGCCGACAATATTATCGTTTATCGCAATAATTTCCGGGAAAATGTATCGTCCAACAAAATTAATTATCGTGACGGGCCTAGTTGGAGCATTGCCATTGCGCTTTAACATTGAACAATAGAAAGGTGACACCTTTGGTTTGGTTACCTTAAACTCAGAACAACCATAGCTGACCAGTTTGAGCTTAACAAGTCTGTATGCATTGTTTGGAATTTAAGAAACGTAGATGCCTCTCTTTAGACACACATCTTATCAGTTTTATCTGCTTCTATAGGGAAACAAATGCATACACGGTCCTCCAGAGACGACATGTACGAGCAACAAAACTCGCACTAATCCATTTGTTGTTGCATTTATTCTGAGAGCCTTACCTGTTCATATGCAAACAATGTATGGTTCCACTGCTGTGACCTTGACCTGACTTAGAACATGTTAAACTTGATCAAGAAACTGAAGTGTGTTCTGCCTCTGAGTTCACTGCAAGATGTTAATGATACGCGTCACATGATTTATTTTCTTAAAACATGAACGTGTACTGCAGCTGTGAACACAAAGGCTGGGGATTTTTTTTAATTGCTAGATTAGGGCTCTGGGAGAAGCTAGGTGAATGTCAGCAGCAGTGTAATCAGACACCTTACAAAGCCAGAAAACAGAAAGAAAAAGAAAAGGTCCAAATCTGCTGAGAGAACGACCCCAGCTGGCTTGTTACCAGTGGGACCATCTCTCACTTCATACACTTTATCTAAACAAGCCTCTTTAGCTACCATGGCAAACAGTGCCTTTGGGACAGAAGAGATAACGCCCTTAGCTCATATTTGGAAATTAAGAAAATGACAATTGCCAAATATTATTTGAAAAAAAAGTGAAGCACCAAAATAGGACAATAGACTAGGGGTGTATTTATTCTGGAACCAAGACTACAATATCTGGTTCAGTCTTCCGTGTGGCCCCAAATATACTGTCCCACTGACAACAAATTCACAAGAGAACCAATCTGCATAAAATGTCAGCGAAGATCCAAAGCAAAAAGACAACAAAAAAAAATCGGACAACCAGGGCCTTTATTGGAGTAACAGCTATGAAAGAGGGAAACGGGGGACGACAGGCGTCAAATGGTCCCAGGCCAATTCTAACCCTGGTCCTCCACATGGGGACCTAGTCCCAGTACATACAGCTCTACCAACTGAGCTATACGGCGGCCAACTATATACTCCTCTTTGAGTAACATTTCACATAAACTGCAATGCTCAAATGTTTCAGGGAAGTTAGTGAGCCTTGCAATAGTGTATTTTTTCAAATGTATAGAGTTAAATGGAACTAATCCATTCTCATGTGGCAAAATACCAGAAAGCCATCAATAGATTTGTAAAGAAGACCAAAAAAAAAAACTAAAATCTATCTGAAATCTCCCATAAATTAACCAGGGATCCCAGGGAAGCTAAATAGCTTCCTGGTAGAAAAGACTGTCACAATTTTCATACTTCGGCACTTGCAAATGCTATTTTGAGTGCATAAGTGCGATCTGCTTTTTTTTAGTTATCTAGTTGGTTTAATTGTCTATGGCAGGGGTCGGCAACCCCTGGCACGCGGCACCGTAACCAGTGGCACACTAGTGGAATAAGTGTGCAAAATATAAAAAAATTATTTTCGGATCCTGAACGAGACCGCCGCCAGGGCGCATCTCCCCGTTACCTGCAGAAGGAAGCCATGCACGGAACGCAGCCCCGCTCTCTTTAACTCCAGGCGACATTCTGCTGCTTTCCTCCGTGGTGCAGTGCTGATCGTTTCACCACAGAGGAAAGCACTTCACAAATTGCAGTACCCATAAGGAGCTGTACAAATGCCGCAGTTTTTGTGTGGCTGTGTCTTTAGTTGAAAGCCCTGTGGCGATCTCATCGAAATAATATGCTACAAAGGGGCGGACTGGCCATCTGTGCGTTGAACTTTCCTGTCGGCTCCCAGAAAGTAGTCGAGGAAACAGGGGAGATGGCTCTCTGTCGTCTCCCAGCGCAGAAGCAACAAGCTTCAGGTTCCCACTTTAGCTTAAATGACTGGAGAGAGGCGAGCTCTTCTTGGGAGGCCGTTGCATTTATTTAGTTGTTCTTCTGTTTCACAAAATACATCACAGACCTCTGTTTTTCTGCTGCCTCGTTTCACTTCCAGAAACATACGCTCACTCTCGCTCTACCATCCACACACACACGCCACACCCCTCTCTCTCCCTTTTAAAAAGGACAGCGATCTCGTCTCACTCTGCATGACCCTAATATCATAACATGTGTGTTCTGGAGAATCACAGAACGGACGATCGTCCTTATTATTATGCCGTTTAAACCAATTATTTAAATGTGTTGCGCTTACAGGTAGGGGTCGACCGATTATCGAGGCCATATTCCGCATTTTACAGACTTTTTACTTATCGGCCTTTTTTAACCAAATTGCCGATACAACTTTGGCTCTGATGCGGCCGTTTCACTGGCTGCAGTCACCACTGTTCACGAGCAATGTCCCGCCCACAACGCTATCTGATAGGCTATTACTGAAGCAGGGCTCAACAGTAACGGTTGCCAGGTTGCCATTGGCAACCATTCAGAAAAAATGTCAACCACTTCTTGGCCTTTGGTTGCCATCAGTGGCAACCTCTTTTTAACATGAAGAAATAAGGACAGCAAACAGCTAAATGTGCACCCCAAAAGAGATAAATGTTAATTATTTGTTGTATTAAGAGTGATATTTAATTATTGTTGTGACCAGTCGGAACCTGATACTTAAGTTGCACGTGCATTGGTGTGATCTTTCTTCTCTCTGTCTATACCTGTGTACTCTCATGTTCCGATTAACCCAGCTTCCCCAAATTTCTTTCTTTTTGGTGTCTATATACGCC
The DNA here is from genome assembly GCF_949606895.1 of Notothenia rossii. Lineage (NCBI taxonomy): Eukaryota > Metazoa > Chordata > Actinopteri > Perciformes > Nototheniidae > Notothenia > Notothenia rossii. The sequence goes on along the minus strand of NC_136903.1, from coordinate 61,159,243 downwards.
GGGATCCGGAGTCATGGATGATCATGAGGTCCTGTGTCATGGATTGCGAGTCCTGGATCTTGAGTCGTGGCTGTGGTCCTGGATCATAAGTCCTGGATGGATATACTCGTGGCTTCATCTTCCTATTATACACACATGCATTTCCAAACATTTGGACTACCTATGTTGCAAATGTATTATCTTTTCAATTTATAGACGGCATCTATTGCACGTCTGTCCGTCCTGGGAGAGGGATCCCTCCTCTGTTGCTCTCCCTGAGGTTTCTCCCATTTTTCCCTTTAAACTGTGGGTTTTCGCTGGAAGTTTTTCCTTGTACGATGTGAGGGTCTAAGGACAGAGGGTGTTGTATTGTCATACTGATATTCTGTACAAACTGTGAAGTCCACTGAGACAAATGTAACATTTGTGATATTGGGCTATATAAATAAACATTGATTGATTGATTGATTGATTGAGGAGCCAGAAAGCGATGCACGTTTACTCGCGTGCGCCGTGTGTTTGTTTTACAAAAAATGGGGAAGCAAAGTTGTTTGACTGTGGGGTAAAAAGTTTGGCCAACCCGTCAACATCTCAAACGAATGTTCAAAGTGATTCAACTGATAAAGCGTAAGTTGAACCCGAACGAAAAGCAAAGAGGAAATGTGTAAAGTCTTGGGAGGCGAAATATATATTATGTTATGTACATTCTGCTCTGTTGTCTATTCACTTCCAGTAAAAGTTCCTTCAAAATAAGAGTCCCGATCTTGTTACTACCAAAATAAAAAGTGCTAAATGAAACTTTACCATTGGAACAAAATGGCATACAAATATAATCACAAGTTTCCTACCACTTTAGTTTCAAATAATTGTGTTAATTACTTATTGTAAAGCGTTTGAACATTCTTTTGTGTCACATTTTCATTATTAAGTTGATGTATAACTGTATAGTATATTAATTATTTAAAATATAAGGTGACTAAAAATGGCAACCGTATTTTCAGTTTTGGCAACCAAAAGCTGATGCCTGGTTACCAGCCTGGCAACCACTTTTAAAAGTTAGTGTTGAGCTCTGTGAAGTGTCAATCAACACTGAAGATTTTCCGGTCTGCAGCCAGCCAGAGAGGCGGGACCTTCTCAGATTACAGGCAGGTGCGAAGAACGCAGACGCAGACACAGACAGAGGCAAGCAGCAGCAGTGAACGGTGTTTAGAAGGTAAATCAGTTGAAAGCCGAAGTTCAATAAACATCCCAATCCCCTATGCTGAAGTTGCAAAAACACCACGATCTTATGATCAGTTCTATCAGTTTCCCAGTTACAAAGGGACCGGGGGGGGGGGCGGGTAGCGTCTTGCAGCGGAGAAACTGTGACGCGCTGGGACGACTGGGACTGTGACGGCTGCTAGTGGAGCCTTGCAGCAACTATGCTTTCTGCACCACAATCTGGTGCTCCTGAATTGGGACTACTAAATGAGTGAGACTCAAATATCAGAAGTTCAGAACAAGTTTTAGTAGTTTTTATTTTAACTTCATTTACTTTACTCAGGGTCACAGAGAGGAAACCAGTTTTAAGATGTTGAAAAGTTCATTAAACATAAAAAGGCATTTCAAAGAAGTTGTGTTATTCTACATTTTGAGACCAAGATTTTCTGATTTTATTGCACATGTATATCGGTTCCAAATATCGGTTATCGGTCTCCTTGATTACTAATAATCGGTATCGGCCTTGAAAAAGCCATATCGGTCGATCCCTACTTACAGGTCCACACACTGCTTCCCCGCAGCGAAGCTCCTCCCACGCCCCCGTTGATAATTCACGATCGTCGGCACGCTGATAACATTTTTTTTCTTCATATCAAAAAGGTTGCCGACCCCTGGTCTATGGTTACCTCTATTGCAAGCTTGCACCCCTATACAGCTATTATCTGTTTGTTTGCGCGTCGAATGCTCAGCATTAAACAAGGTCAAAGTTTAAATCATTTGGATTTTTGAGCGCAGTGCTCAGCGACAGTTTGAGCGGTGTTTGATGTTGATTAAAGCTCTTTCCATAGAAACACAACGGCATCTTTTTGGCGAGTGCCCAACAGCATTGTCCGATTTGAGACACACAATGTCAAATATGTAAGAACTAGTAACACAAGTAAATACATACTATATACAGTGACACATACAAGTCTGCAGCTACATGGCCACAGCATCGGTCAGCAGCTATATGTAATGGCCGTTTTTATAATTTTCTAACACACACATGACATAATAACATGTTCTGTTTACCTTTAATTAAAACTGCAGGGAAGGAATGAGATCGTATCTAATCAGGTAACAAACGGCTCAGTGGAACCCCCCAAAAACATAAGTTATTAATTTAATACTTTTACAGATAAGCATAGCGCATAAGGCAGCGTGGCCTGCATAAAGACTAAGGCCAAGAAGATCTATGGCGACTCTGCAGTTGAACATGCACAATAACAGGCCCATTAATCAGAGGCAGCAACTCACAAAATATCTTTGCTTCTGCAACAGATACAGAAAGACTGCTTATCTGCAGAAAGACGAAGGATAATACTGTTTTGTAATGATACTTTTCAAGGACATTTCTAGCTAATTATTTTTAAACTATGGCCTAAGAATTCAAATAGATAATCTAATATATAGGTTTAGCCCAGCTCAGTGCTGTACAAAGACTTAACCACTTTATGGTGCGTGGCATCATTTGTGTTTTCCATTGAGGAAATCAACCAAGATACGGCATTTTTGGGCCATGGCTGAAATGAACACCTTTGCTGCATTGTACATAGTGTGGAACTCCCAGATATGTCCGGATGAGTTGTGTTTGGGCTCATAACATTATCTGGAGACACACACCATTCAGTGAGAGCTGTAATTATTTTCTCTAGGAAGTCACAAGGTACTGATCAGAGATGAAGTACTCGAGTGCCGATTTTCGGGACCCGTGACTTGACTCGGACTCGCGCACTGATGACTTGGACTCGTGAATTTTTCTCCCCAGGATGACTCGGACTCGACCTCGTGAATTTTCCTACCGCAATGACTCGGACTCGTGAATTTCCCCCCCCCGTGATGACTCGGACTCGACTTGTACATTGACGCTCCGACTTGGACTCTGTCTCGAGCAAGTTTTCTCTGGAGTCTGATGTCCTCTATCCTGGCGTGTGCACCTGTGAGGCGAGTTCACTTACTGGGCCCCGCTATTCCAGTCTAAAGATGTCTCAGACCCACCCCGCATCGTGCTGTATGCTTTCACACATTCTGCTTCCACATTGGGAAAGAGCAGCGCAAAATACTCGTTATGTGGAAAAAAGATTGAAGAGAAGGCTCCGTAACACATTACTCTAAGGGTCGAGTTCAGACATATAGGCTGTCTTGAACACTATCATCAGAGTAACGTGATCTAATCAATAAATAAAGATTCAGCCGATAACACGAAAGCACATGGCTACTTAAAGAGCATCTTGCAGGGTTTTTTGTTTTTTTTCTACATTTATGCTTAAACTTGCTTGAAAATTAAAATTAAAAAAGTTAAGGTCATACGTCAAACGTGTCATATTACATCACAAAGGGTAAACATCTCCGCTCTCTGACCGCGGGTATAGTTAGTAGTTGCGTTGAGTTGAGCGGTTGTGTTTTAGTGAGCTGTTATTTTTTGGTAGTTTTGCATTGTACTTCACCATTTGTAATCATGGTGCAGTATTGTGTTTGTGCAGGTTGCACAAATACCAGCCTGTCAGGACATCGAGTCCACAGTTTCCCTCACGGGAAAAGGACCGGAGCTAGCGTTCGTTCATGGGTGGGTTGTGCATCCACCTTCCTGCAGCACATATTCTCCACAGCTTTATCAGGAAACCGTATTACATCTCTCTCTCCTCCCCCCCTTTGCTGCTCTCTCTCTCTCCCCTCCGGTACACGGCACCGTAAGACGTAGTGTGGAGTTGCATTAGGTAATGCTGTGGTGGCTGTACTGCTCCAGCCGTCTCCTTTGTGTTTGTTTGTTTCCCCCTGTCTGTGTTGTTTGTGTGTGCGTGGTGGTTGTCACTCCTGGCTCCCGGCTCAACCTCCACTCACCTGCTGCAATCAGCTGTGCACCCTCCCCGACTACACACCTGCTTTCCATCAAGCCATTTACAACGGCATATCAACAGAGGCTCCACAACCTTTCTCCGCCAGATCGTCAAGTATCAGCCGTATCTCGCGTCTCCCCTCCGGTACACAGCACCGTAGTGTGGAGTTGCATAAGGTAACGCGAGATACGGCTGATACTTGCGCATTAGTTTCTGTTATGGATCAGTATCAACAGTCCTCCCAGTAACGTTACTATATTATCAATGCTACTTTAGTTATAGCCTGATATATGATAGCTAACTTCACAATGTTGTGATGTGACGTTAGCTAACATTCTGTAGCTAATGCGGGTCACTCACCAAGATAGCTGCCCAGTTTTCCACTGGTTCTCCTCACACCAGAGCTCAATTTCTCTCCGATGGCCGTTATTTCTTCTAATCCTTGGCTGCTCCTGGTCTCTTGGAAGCCTAGCAGGCTCATAATTATAAGGTTGTGGTCCGTCATATGCATTCGAATATTCATGTTCAACTTCTTCTGTGTCGAAACTAGCATTGGGATCCATGTTTATTAATACGTTACACCGGCCCCTCTCCCCCTTGTTTCCCCCATGTTACGTCACACGCGGGAGGTCACGTGCCGAGGCTTTTTCATGCGGAAGTGAACATTTCTTACAAAAACGACGCCAGATGTTACTGTAGTGTATATTTCTGTATATATTTTTTTTAATCTAGTGTATTCATCATTTCCTACACATTTATTCACAGGTATCTTTAACCTGGAAGTTGCTCTTTAACATGCAGAATGTCGTCATTTTGCATGCTAAGTAGCCATGTGCTTTCTGGGGCTTAATCTTTATTGATATAATTTAAACATTCACTATAATAATTGTAGCGTCCGCGCCTGAATTATGGTCAGACTCTCTAACTGATGGTATCCGTTTCCTGCACACTCTTGCTTTTATACAATCATTACCAACGTAAGAGCTTGTGCCCTTATCTGAAGCACCCCCCAGGATTGCCAAAGCACCCCCTAAGCCCGCCCAAGAAATATGTTTTGTTTTTTTCGAAAAATTATTATTATTTTTATTAAATTAAATCAGAAAAATTATTGATTTCATCAATGCAAATGTGAAACAAACAAATGTTTGACCAAAACCATTAAGCCAACACAGGTGATATGATTAGGCCAATGAGCAATACCCATTCGATTTTTGACCTACCCATAGGCTAAATTACTTTGTGACACTTGAGTGACTTCCTGTTAGCTGGAGCCCCAAATTATTTGCTAACAGCAAAGTGACAAATGGATCGTTTTTTAGTCCTTAAATGTCCACGTGTGGACACTCAATCAAAACCAACTGAAAGCGAGAGAGATTCTGCACATAATAGGCCTCGTGAGTACAAGTAGCTTACTTCTGGGTCTCTGTGTTTCATTCAAGCTCTGCGTGTGTGTGGGACGACCCATTTTGTGTGCGTGCGCAAGCGAGCGAGAGAGAGCACTCGCGCACCGGTGGGTATCTACCGGAGATCGTTGTGTTTAGCATCTGGTGCTAACGGATATAAGGAGCTTTTTCAACAACAAGGTGGAGGGAGAACTCTCTCCTCCTGTCAGACTGAGAGTCTCAGATAACTTCAACTCAGGTGAAGTAAAGGACTCTCAGTGTTTAGATAGTTAACTTTAGTCTAGTTATCTCAGTGGGTCTCAAACGGTTTGTTTTAAAAGGGGAGTGATTTATCCCTGCTTACACCTATATGCCGTGAGCTGATTACCGAGCCTTCATTGTAACAGTCGCGGGTACCAGAGTTCCCGTTAGCCACTAATTACCGGACGACGACCGGTAAAATACGCTGAAGACCGGCAAATCTAAATCTCTCCGGTCAAAGTGTCGGTTCAAAATCATTTCCGTTTAGCGCAATACCACATCAGTTGCGCAACTTGCGCCACTTATATGACAGACAAAAGAGTATGTGACAGACAAGAATAGTCAATTCTAGTGTCGAACACTTAATATGGAGAAAGAGATGTCCTGTATGGGTTGATTGTGCGTTGATCTGTTGGTAATGCCTCGGGGTTCCGGTGGGCATGTAAACAAATGCATAATGCTGCGCTATACTTTGTGGCCTCACTCGGTTGCATAGCGACACTTATTGTTTAGGTTTCTTTTAATAAGCAAGTAGTCCTATCATTAGCTAGATCTGATCGATATGGACATAAACGCGAGTGAAGTCTAATCTGACGAGAGAGAGATCAACTGCTGCTGACGAGTCGACACGCAGCTCTGCATGATCACATGCAGCGGTGAGGGAAACAAAACACACACTTCAGGTTGGAATATCAAACGTAGCTATTTTAATTACCTCTCAAACTACCGTAACTAGTTATAGATATGTTTAGTTTTACCGTCGGGTCACTCATTACTGATCCACGAGCTGCATGATACTGACGGGCTGTCAGGAGAGGGAGAGAGCGCTCCGTTTATTATTCCCGTGTTATTGTAAGTTACTGTTCACTTTAGAATAATGTAGTTAATCTACTATAATTAGTTTGTTTAATATCGAATCATATCAATTTGTTTTAAAGCTCAATAACAAAGAAGACCTTTGACCAGCACTTTTCTAATTTAGTCCGGAAGATTTAAACTTTAACGGACATGTTGACCGGCGAAAAAATATTGTAACGCGAACTCTGGTGGGTACACTGTGTGTGTGTGGGGAATGTTGCAGTAGAAAATTCAACTATAGCGCTGGTGCATTAATGGGAAACCCTTAATGTTTGAGCACCCTCTATGAAACGTCAAGCTACCCCACAGCACCCCCTAGAGAAAATCTCTGGCGCCGCCACTGTTGGACTCTAACACAGGTAATGATGACTCGGACTCGACTCGGACACTCCTTGGGTGACTGACTCGACTACGACTCTCCCTAGGTTGACTTGGACTTGAAGAGTGGTGACTCGAGAGTGACTTGGACTCGTGAATTGGTGACTTGACTACAACACTGAAATCCCTTTATTAATGCTTTAGCAGCTTGGTCCGGGAAGACAGCAAGTTATTCTGGCGCCATCTATGTCTTTAGATTGACTATACATGTAATGTGACGCGTGATAAATATACTTTGCGTCATGTGTGAACACATCTTTATAAATTGACAGTAGTAATGTGGGTTCAGGTTAAAATTTCTGCTTATCGATTCTGGTTCCTATTGATTCCAAAATAGTAAGAGTTAAATGTTTTGATTACAAAAAATGTTTTGCGATATATATATATATATATTTTAAACATCATCAGACATGCTGAATGAAAGTATGTAGCACCCAAGAAAGCTCAAATACTCAATACTTTAAACAAATTCATGAATTCTTATTTGTGGAATTACTCATGGGAGAACTGTAATTATTAAGTGAACAGGTCCCTAGCAGATAGATACAACGTACGCCCTTGCAGATACACAATAAAGAATGGTATCCCTCTTTCAGGAACCGATAAACAAAACCACATGACTACCCACTACTGGGTGGTTTGAATTCGGTTCTTATTTGGAAGCGAGTTTCGGTTCCAAACCCTACTCGTGCCAGAGTTTCCGTTAGCCAGTAATTACCGGACTATGACCGGTAAAATATGCTGAAGACCGGCAAATAGGGATGGGTATCGTTAAGGTTTTAACGGTACTACTACTTTTATCGATACCGCTTATCGATCCGGTCTTTTAATGGTACTCTTATCGGTGCTTGTGGAGAAAAAAATAAGGTAAACTAACAAAACAAATTGTGAACAAAATTAACATTGCTTTTTATTTAAATCAAATGCATAATATTTTACATCAAAAGAAACAAAAATGTTTTAACAAATCGTATCAAATAATCTGATGACGGAATTGTAAACCGAATAGCTGAAATTTTAACAAAATAAATAACTCAGTTACCTCTAATCATTAACCCATGTTTGTATCATTGAGTTAACTCTGTGTGTTGCTGCTAGCATACATAATATACCTGACGTGGAAACCTTACTGGTGGATGGGGCTACAGAGCTACTAGAAAGATAGTCGAACCCGGTGCATTTCTCCGTCTGGATGTGGTGCACTTTAGCTAAATGTTTCGACAAATTGCTCGTGTTGCCGACCTTACATGCTAAACTCTTATTGCACTTTTGGTAACGAGCATTGTCCACATCGAGACGGGTAGAGTTTAACCACACCTCGGAGAGCGTTCTCTCCGCCATCTCCTCCGTGTGTGTTTGTGTTTCTGCATAGCAGCTGTGTGTGTGTGTAAGCTGCCCCGCCCCGTTGCAAGCAGGCGGGGGAGAGAGATCTCTCGTCTGGATTGGAAAGATCAAAAATACAACAAATAATCATATACACATTGTGCAGTATTTTTGCATATTAGAAACGGAGTTGGCGACACTAAAACTGCAATATAATGTTTGTGTAGCAATAATACATATGACATATTTTTTAAATGTCTCCAGTACCGATAAAAAGACCGATAACGTCGGAGCTTAACGGTACCACTGTCTTTAATAATTCAGCCCCGGGGCCCGTTTAATACCGGTTCTCGGTACCCATCCCTACCGGCAAATCTAATCGGTCAAAATAATTTGCCCTGAGCGCAATACTGCATCATTTGCGCCACTTACAGTGGGGAAAAAAAGTATTTAGTCAGCCACCAATTGTGCAAGTTCTCCCACTTAAAAATATGAGAGGCCTGTAATTTTCATCCTAGGTATACCTCAACTATGAGAGACAAAATGAGAAAAAAAAGAAATCCATAAAATCACTGTCTGATTTTTAAAGAATTTATTTGCACATTATGGTGGAAAATAAGTATTTGGTCAACTCCAAACAAACAAGATTTCTGGCTCTCACAGACCTGTAACTTCTTCTTTAAGAGCCTCCTCTGTCCTCCACTTGTTAACTGTATTAATGGCACCTGTTTGAACTTGTTATCAGTATAAAAGACACCTGTCCACAACCTCAAACATTCACACTCCAAACTCCACTATGGCCAAGACCAAAGAGCTATCAAAGGGCAACAGCAAAAAAACTGTAGACCTGAACCAGGCTGGGAAGACTGAATCTGCAATAGGTAAGCAGCTTGGTGTGAAGAAATCAACTGTGGGAGCAATTATTAGAAAATGGAAGACATACAAGACCACTGATAATCTCCCTCGATCTGGGGCTCCATGCAAGATCTCACGCCGTGGGGTCAAAATGATCACAAGAATGGGGAGCAAAAATCCCAGAACCACACGGGGGGACCTAGTCAATGACCTGCAGAGAGCTGGGACCAAAGTAACAAAGGCTACCATCAGTAACACACTACGCCGCCAGGGACTCAAATCCTGCAGTGCCAGACGTGTCCCCCTGCTTAAGCCAGTACATGTCCAGGCCTGTCTCAAGTTTGCTAGAGAGCATTTAGATGATCCAGAAGAGGATTGGGAGAATTTCATATGGTCAGATGAAACCAAAATATAACTTTTTGGTAAAAACTCAACTAGACGTGTTTGGAGGAGAAAGAATGCTGAGTTGCATCCAAAGAACACCATACCTACTGTGAAACATGGGGGTGGAAACATCATGCTTTGGGGCTGTTTTTCTGCAAAGGGACCAGGACGACTGATCCGTGTAAAGGAAAGAATGAATGGGGCCATGTATCGTGAGATTTTGAGTGACAACCTCCTTCCATCAGCAAGGGCATTGAAGATGAAACGTGGCTGGGTCTTGCAGCATGACAATGATCCCAAATACCCCGCCCGGGCAACGAAGGAGTGGCTTCGTAAGAAGCATTTCAAGGTCCTGGAGTGGCCTAGCCAGTCTCCAGGTCTCAACCCCATAGAAAATCTTTGGAGGGAGTTGAAAGTCTGTGTTGCTCAGCGACAGCCCCAAAACATCACTGCTCTAGAGGAGATCTGCATGGAGGAATGGGCCAAAATACCAGCAACAGTGTGTGAAAACCTTGTGAAGACTTACAGAAAACATTTGAACTCTGTCATTGCCAAAAAAGGGTGTATAACAAAGTATTTGGATGAACTTTTGTTATTGACCAAATATTCCACCATAATTTGCAAATAAATTCTTTAAAATTCAGACAATATGATTTTCTGGATTATTTTTCTCATTTTGTCTCTCATAGTTGAGGAATACCTAGGATGAAAATTACACTCATCTCTTATCTTTTTAAGTGGGAGAACATGAACAATTGGTGGCTGACTAAATACTTTTTTGCCCCAATGTATGTGACAGACAAGAATAGTCAGTTCTAATGTCTAACATTTAATGTGGAGAAAGAGATGTATCCTCCTGTATGGGTTGATTGTGCGTTGATCCGTTAGTAATGCCTAGGGGTTCCGGTGGGAGGGATCACTGTGCTCTTCCTCGTTCGATTCAGACGAGTGAAGGCGGGAGCTGCGTAACTGACGATACGAACCATTTTTACCAAAACAAACACAAGTCTCTAGCGATGGGTATCGTTAGGATTTTATCGATACCGGTACTGCTTATCGGTATCTGTATTTTTTGATACTCTTATCGATACTTTTCAATAATTTGGTGCTCAAAATTATAGACATGAATACAAGATGTGAAGATTAAATAGCAATTGTATTGTAATTGCAGAAATAACTGTATAACTTATACATTAGCTTCTCAGAAGCAGACACAAATAAATAAAATAATTTAAAGGGGCCTGGCTCACCCTATCATGCTTTTTGGGGTTTTCCCTCAGACAGAGGATGAAAAGAGGCCTTTTTATAAAACATTTTTTAACATTTGTAAATCATTTACATCTTCATCCAGACATTTCAAACTGACAACCTAGCTCGACAAGAGATCCTTAAAACATTGTCCGACAGTGACATCATGCAAAACTGTGATATGAAGAAATTGGTCAAAAGGCTAAGATGGCAAAAAGATAAAGGCGAGTACGTGTATTATTCTGGATTGTACTTTTAAATCATCAGAAAATAAATAATGTGCTGAACTGAAACACGTCAAAATGTGTTTGAAAGTTTAAACATAGAGCAACGTATTTGAGCTTAAAATATGTCAATTCCTAGTAAATGACCAACAATTGCTGAACCATACATTGAAACGTTGACCTTTAACAACATTTAAATGCAGTTTTCCAATTCACAATGACATATGTAAGTTTAACTGGTTTATAAAGCATTCAATGAAAGGCCAAATTATTATAGGTGTGGGAGCTCACATTAATACACCGTCAGTGTTAATAAACTAAAAAAAGACAAGGCGATGTGCCTGCAAGACTGCACTCAGGTAAACAAAACATATTACCCGTGCGCAGCAGCTAACCTGCCTGCGAGCCTTCGCTCAGGTCACATTTACACACGGCGCGGCTGAAGCCCGCTAGCACTAGCACTGCTTCATTAAGTTGCTTGTGTTACCACCTTTACAAGCAACTAATTGAGTACATAGATTGCACCTTCAGTGCATGACATTAAGGATTTTGGGAGATGGCCCTGTGGGCTATCAAAGCTAATTTACAGATGGCCCTGAGCCCAATAGAGATTGCCCTGAAAAATGTGCGTGGACGAAATGGCACGAAGGGTTTGGGGGGGCCTCCCCCTAGAACATTTAGATTTTTGCAGGTCTTACTGTAGATGCTGTCTGGTGCATTCTCTAAACTGAATTATAAGATGAACCACCACAATATTATATTGTACAATTTCAATTTTATTCTTCATTTCAATTGTTTGTTTGTGTTTGCTCGCTTGCATGCCCTGCATAGCTATAAGAAATACTTAAGTTGTTGGTCAAGACACTTTCCATCTGATGAAGGCATATGCCTTCCCAGATGGAAAAAAGTAGAAAACATTACATCCAGTTATAACTGCCAAAACAAACATTATTTACACTATTATGGCCCCTGTTAAAAATATTTGTAATGTTATCTACTGTAAGTTGGTCGAACGAATGCCTCCTCATCCGGAAGCTGACCGAGCAGACCCGAGCAGCAGTCTTGAGGAGCCGAGCGCATCCGCGAAGCACACAAAATGGTGACGTCAGAGTTCCCGTTAGCCGGCAAATCTAAATCTCTTCGGTCAAAATAATTTCTCTTTAGCGCAATACCGCTTCAGTTGCGCCACTTATGTGACAGACAAGAAGAGTATGTGACAGACAAGAATAGTCAATTATAATGTCTAACACGTAATGTGGAGAAAGAGATGTCCTGTATGGGTTGATTGTGCGTTGATCTGTTGGTAATGCCTTGGGGTTCCGGTGGGCATGTAAACAAATGCATAATGCTGCGCTATACTTTGCGGCCTCACCCAGTTGCATAGCGACACTTATTGTTTAGGTGTCTTTTAATAAGCAGGTAGTCATATCATTAGCTAGAACTAGCTGGATCTGATCGATATGGACATAAACGCGAGTGAAGTCTAATCTGACAGGAGAGAGAGATCAGCTGCTGCTGACGAGTCAACACGCAGCTCTGCATGATCACATGCAGCGGTGAGCGGAACAAAACACACACTTCAGGTTAGAATATCACACGTAGCTATTTTAATGACCTCTCAAACTACCTAAACTAGTTATAGATATGTTTAGTTTCACTGTCGGGTCACTCATTACTGGATCCGCGAGCTGCATGATACTGGCTTAATAGATTGCCCGATCGGGCAACCAGCAGGTGAGGCTTCATTGCCCGAGCTAAATACTAGATGGCCCCGGGCAGTCCTTAATGTCGAGCCCTGACCTTGCACTATTGCCACTAAAAATGCTTCGCTCTGTCCGCCATGCCTGCGGGAGTCTCACAACAATAATAAGAGCGCTGTTGAGAGAGATGACGAGTGGCATTTACAGTGGCCAATCAGAGGGGTCTCAAACCGGATAAATCACACGGGATGAGGGTTCCCAACCAACCAAAATGGTTTAAAGTTAAACTAAGGAAGTAGACGTAACACATATACCGATAGCAGCACCGTTTGTCCAGCGGCTTAACGGTATACCGATACCGTCTAATCAGGTACCGGTATTGACTTAGTACCGGTTCTCGGTACCCATCCCTACAAGTCTCACAAGAAGCGTCTAAATGAGCCCTGAGCGAAAAAATGCTGATGCACTTAGCACAGAACTCACGGTATAAATTAGGGCTGCTTGATTGTGGCAAAAATCATAATCTCGATTATTTGGGTCAATAATTGATACCACGATTATTAAAAACGATTATCCATTTACTTTGAAAACATTCATTTATTGAAAAACAAAAAGTGAACAGTATGTTTTTAACAGTTCATTACCCTGAACTTTAAGTATAATTCAACTGAAAAACCAAAAGAAAAAAAAAAGTTTTATTTCGATGATGTTCTTTTCATAATCGTTGCAAGCCAAAATCGTAATTGCGATTAAAATACGATTAATTGAGCAACCCTAGTACAAATACTTTATTACTTATCGGATCTGCATAAACAAGATATCAACTAGCTGAGATTCCACAGATTCTAGAAATATAAGTATCATCACTGCGATCAAAACTCTTAGCAGGGGAAGCAAACCCAGACAACACACGACGTAGCTTTACGGAGGAAAATCTGCAAATATGTCTTACCTTTTGCTGTTTCTGATCAAAAGTTGTGTTCAACAGCATTAAAACGAGAAAAACGCTGCTGAAGGTTTGAAATGATACTGATAATCCATCATTCCATTTTTGTCAAAGAATGAGATTTCATATTAGCTGCTATTAGAGCTACAACCCAGCTTCCGGTTTTGGGCAAACAGCATGTGCATCACTCTCAATCCTCAATGGAAATGTTTAGATGGATTTAGGAACTTTCCCTCGATTCTATTTGCTCTAATGGTGGAGGTGTCAATCCTCAAAATCGACCAAGGGGGGCCAGAGATATGGCAAATCCAACCAAATGACCCCAGAAGTGGGTTTTTTTTGGTTGCTAAACTTCTCTAAAAAAGGTCAAATGTCTCTTATTTTGCATCAACCTTGATACAGGGTACTTATATGTTATAGTTTGGATTCCTAAAGCTTTTAGTCTACAATCCCATTATTCAAGGGTGGTTTTCACTATAAGTAATGTTTGTTTTTTTGGACGGACACTACAATTTTTTTTTTTTTTACTATGTTCAATCTGAATTTACTTTAAAGGGGACCTATCATGCAAAATGCACTTTTGTACGTCTTTTATACATGAATATGTGTCCCCGGTGTGTCAGGGAACTCACCAAGTGTCAGAAAACACAACCCTCTCTCTTTTCTTCCATACCCAAATCTCTAAAAACGGGGCTGCAACGGAGCTGATACAGATTTGGATTTTTCTGACGTCAGAAAAGGGGTGCTCCGCCTATATGGGCAACTCTCCACCTATCAGGGGAATGAAAGACCGCTTGAAAGCACTGGAGACACTGTAGTACATATGCCAGGCCTGTAAGTGGTGCTGTAGTCTGCCACAAAAGCAGCGAAGACTTCCTGTGCATGGTTGCCCTTTTGTTTATTCTCTGCTTTATTCTCCGCTGTGAACACTTTTTCTCCCTCCCTGAGGCAAGCGTTTGCCACCAGCAGATGACAAACACCCAGCTCTCCGCCTCTTCCAAGGAACGAGGGGACCGTGCGGCAGAGTTTCAGTTAGATTTTTTTTCGCCGGTCAACATGTCCATTAAAGTTTAAATCTTCCGGACAAAATTTGAAAAGTACCGGTGAAAGGTCTTCTTTGTTATTTATTGAGCCTTAAAACAAATGACTAACGACTCTATATAATAATAATATAAGAATAATACACGGAGGACGGAGCCTCTCTTTTCCTCCCCCTCTTCTGAGAGCCCAGCAGCTGATCTCAGAGCACGCTCCCTTCTCCTGCAGGGGGGCGTGGTCAGCTGCAGCTCATTTGCATTAAAGCTACGTCACAGAATCAGCCCTTGAAAAAACAGGGCTGGAAAAGAGCAAATAGAGCGAAATGAGGCATGACTAAAATGCATGATCTGTTTGGTATTTCGAAAAAAAAACTTCACAGACATTTTATATAGGTATGGCCCTACAATATATTTTTCAAATATAGTATGATAGGTCCACTTTAAAATAAAAATCTATATTGATTCTGACTTTTTTACATCCAACTCACAGGCTTATCATTGCTTTGAGGAAAAAGATTATTAATTTACCTCTTTTATAAGTGAAGATATAGTCATTTGTTCTGGGAATGTCATTTTCGAGCCTGAGACCTGAAAAACAGGCTCAGGGCAGGTTGAGATGATACTGATATTTGTCGAATCTCAGCTTGCTAATCGCTGGATTGGATGTGCAGTTACGATAAGTAATAAGGGTATTTATACCGTGAGTTCTGTGCTAACTGTGTTAGCAGTTTTTTGCTCAGGCCTCATTTAGACGCTTCTTGTGAGACTTATGCTTTGTTTCGGTAAAAATGGTTCATATCTCCAGTTAGCTGAGTTTCTAACCGTTAAGTGAATATGACACATTAATAGCAGGGCTCGACATTATAAATGGCCCGCTGGCCCGGAAGCACTTTTTAGACACCCCGGGCCAGCATAACGTACTTTCCACTTGCCCGCTCGGGCCACTAAAAATATTGCTTTAAAAAAAAGAATTGTCCTGTGGTATTGGTATTTTGACTTGCAATTTAGTTAAATTGTTTCGTTTATCAACGCTACAACATAGCGTTTTGTGAGTCGGTTGTCGTTGTTGGGTGAAAAGCAAACAGCTGTTTGCTGCGGAGCGCAGCGGGGGCAGGGTCCCGTGAGCGGGAGCGCAGCGCGAGCAGGCTCCCGTGAGCGGGAGCGCGCTCCTTCAATACAGACTATCGCGCCACCTAACCATTCGCCATTAATGTTTTTAATACCAGCGGTAACAGGCCAAGCGCTGGGCAAAAAACAATCTTCAAATAAAAGAAAGTCACCGGAGGAGTTAAAGGAGAGTCACAGGGAGTATGAGAAGAAGAGGGAGAGAATGTTTAAGCCAGCTTGATCGAAGGAGTTGGCGTCCTAAAACCCTTTTATAATCTATCGATTAGATTTATGATTCGAAAATTATAAAAGTAGGGTAGACATGTGGATATTATCCGGCTGAAGAAAACGTGCATTTATCAAACAGGTTTTTTTTCCACAGACCTTATTTCCAGCTATTTTCCAAAACCCTGTGGAGAAATCCCAGTGCTTTTTGTCGAGGGAACCAGCGGCTTACTTCCTGATTTTAGGACGCGTCATTGCACCTCCCAATATGATGCCAATATAAACAAGGTCTTCTGTCGGCTCTGTACATCAATGCCGACCTATGCTGACAAGTAAGTGAAGAGTAGAAAATATAAAAAGGTATTGGCTATAGGGAAATGTCCCAGCAGTTTAAGAGAATGAAGGTTCTAATCTAATCTATTACATAGCCATTACATTTCTAACTCCTAATGACAGGAAGGCAGAAACTGCATTATACAAATAATAATACTATAACAGACATTTTTTAACAATGGCCACAATATCATTATTTTAATAAACCAAATATGAACAATTGAGGAAAATGAGGAAGAACTGATGATTCAATGTTGCAGTACAAGTAGTAATGTAGTTAGTGCATAAATTACTATTGCAACAAATGTGTTAATTTTCTTCATTATAAGTCGATTTTTTTTGGACGAAGGCTCCGGGCCAGTGGTTACAATGGTGGGGCCAGTGATAATATAATTCCACCCCTGAATAGGTTTATAAATATTAAGAAGCCCTGAGACACAGTTTTGTGAAAAAACTACCCGCCAAACCCGGATTAGGGTCCTCTCGGGGTTAACTGGTTAAAGAGGTCTTACGGACAAACCCTAACAAAAAGCATTTTTTTACAAATCAGCGTCATGTGATGTGTCCTTTTGACCTGTTTTCTGCAATATGATCTAAAACATTCTAGTAGCCAACATCAGATGAATTCAGCTGAGTGATGCAATGCAAATAAACGCAAACGATCCCATGGTCAAACTTGCCCGGGTAATAAAGTGCCCAAATACACTTTGCATCACATGCAGGCTGTCCTGGAACACACAAAACTTGTTTCGCATTTAACTTCACTGAACTACCATTTTACACCTCAGGCTTAGAGTGACCAGATGTCCCGCTTTGCGCTGGACTGCACAGCGTTTTCACGACTTTTGGTGCGTCACGCAAATTGAGACGATGTCCTGCATATTTCATTTCGATTAGCTAAAACGCTTTTCTAAAATCTGATTTATTATTATATGTTTTAAACGGCATCATGTAAGTTGCGCTGACAGAGGTCCATAGTGTACCCCCCCCCCCCCCCCGTTGACAGTTCACAAGCGTCCAGTTTCTCTACCCCCCCCCCCCCACCCCCACCCTTGACAGTTTACGCGTCCCACATTGTCCCACTTTTGGCTTTCTGACACCTGGTCACCCTACTCAGATTAGCTAGCTAGCCAACTGGTCACAATGAGCTCCTCTACCTTATTTTACCCTGGCTCTTTGTTTACTCAAAAAGACATTTGAGATTACAGGTCAACAAAGCTAACGCACATAAAATGCTATATTTTAGTGTCACTGCATTTTGAAAAATATATATAAAAACACTAAATAGTTAACAGACTAGCCAATAATAGGGCTAGCTGAAATAATAGCGCGAACCTACGTAGTTTACTCTAGAGCGCCCCCTACACGCGCCAATAACACTCAAGTTGAATACACACCAGAACACTTGAAATGGAAGAAGCTCTTTAGTGTTTTTGATAAAAGACGTCGCCATTTTTCACAAGGACTTGTGAACTGGCAGCGACAACCCTTGCTCACCAAACACTCTCCCTGCAATCTTTCCTGTGTCTGGGCAGCTAGTTGTGGAGGCTCCCTCACCCCTCTGGCCGCTGCCCCTCAACTCGCGGGACATTATCCGTCTTATATACGGGATCGGAAACATGAAGGATACCTATGTTAATGAAAGTGATCAATAAAAAAGCGGAATTACCTTTTAACAGCGCTGTTTCGGCATCCTCCGGTCTCTGCTGTGCCGACTCTCCACGGTAAAATGGCTGCAACAACAGCGGTGTGGATGATAGACCAGGAAAGAGAGGCGGAGGCAGCCGGGGAGAGAAGCGAGGGGGGCGGGCTCTGTTAACCCCGTCGAGAGGTGGGGGTGGGGAACGGACACAAGTGACTGAATCTTTTTTTATTGTTTAACTGAGACACAATTATATCTGAAATAAAATCCACAAAAAATCCAAAACAATAATGGTAATTCGTTTTTTCCATATCACAGTTATTTTGAAAGTACACATTGGGTCCTAGAAACCGAACGTAATACGTGACGTCATGACAGGGCGGGGCTTATGTCCATTTTGTTGTTTGTGACAAAAACTATTTCGCATATGCAACAAACCAAGCAACCCAGTTTCCTGTATTATTACCAGTAATAGAAAGTAAATACATACATTTGTAATTGTTTTGTATTTGTATGTAGATTATTTTACGCTTCTTATACCTTTACTCCACAACATTTGAAAGGCAAATGTTGCACTATTTACTTATTTTATATAACATTCATTACTAGGCCTACTTAGGTTGCTTTGTAGATTCAAATGATTAATACGCAATATATAGATCAACTAAAAGGAATTTCAGCGTGTATGAAATGATGCAGTTCAAAGTATACTGTATACTCAACAACAGTGTTGCGATCAAGGTTAACTTTAATGTAGTTAATATACTAAAAGCGCTCCATAAACAAAGCTGCCAGTACTAAACGCTGCAAAAAGCTCAAAACACAACGGAACGGGGACAGTAAGTGTTTTAGTGGTAGCTAGCTTACAGCAGATGTCCAATTATATCAAAAAGGATCATACGATCACATTCTTAATAACCTACAAGCCAATAAAACATTTTAGATACGTTGTCAGTTAAAGTGACAGTTGGCCAATTTTATGATCACGAACGTCAACAACCGCTTAAGTGTCCCCGTTTTTTTTTCTCCAAAGTTTAGTATTCATAGTGTTTAGTTTACACAGCGTTATTGATAAATGGTGCGCATGTTTCATCAAGCTGATGAATGTTTTCTAAATGCTGAGCATGTGTTGTCAAGTTTTTGAAGATAATTCTTCATTTGCACGTGTTTTGTCACATTTGTGTTTTTTATTTGCATCGTTTTTTAAACAGCTGTGTTTTTCTCCTCATGGAAGTGTTTTTGAAAGCAGAACATGCTTCTTTTGTCACTGGATACAGTTGATAACTGTTGATACCATTTTTATTATTTGGGCTTCAGAGATACAGTATGCACATCATGAGGCAGTCTTTGAAATTAATATTTTGAAAACATTTGGGGAAGTAGGGAGTTTTATTTCATGGTTTTTACTCTCTTTTCTGACAAATTAAAGTGCACTTTGTGTTTAACTGGCAAATGCAGCATATAACTTGTTTACACTACAAAATTCCACAATTCTACGTCTGTGTTGGGATCCCGGATGATTCCCAATCAAATTGAGTGTGCTGATGTGGGGGTGTCGCGTCACCCTGTAAGAAAAAACATTTTAATGCCTTTGTATTTGTAAGCTTAACCAAAGATGCTCTTTAGTTAAAGTTGAGGCATTTCAAGTGGTGTCAATGGTGTGCAGACACTTCCTGTTTCAAAATTGGACGTGGTCTAATGTAATTTTACATCTCCTTTAATTCTGCTAACATTTGATATTCACACAGTTAAGGAATAATTAACTTTAGTAAAACGTGTAAGTGATGGCATTCACAAAAAAATAGTTATAATAGGCTGACTAATGTTTGGCTTTAATCCATTTGGTAGTCACATTTAGCTATTTGTTAGCGGCCACCTTTTTTTCAGAAGTTCCTATAGGGGTACTTACTGATGTGTTTTATGTGGTTTCATGTTGTTGTACCGAACGTTTACATTTCTCAAGTTTGACAGAGACAATAAAAGAAACATCAACTTCTCCTTTAATTCGGTTTAAAATTGGCCCCATTTATATTGGTGGACAATAGAAGAACTGAGAATGTGAAAGAAAAATTACAAAAATTCTATACATCATTTGTATTTATTTGCAATTAATACAAATTCATGGTCATGGAGCAGACCCGGCGCTAGAGCAAATCTACAGAGAGGGCATATGGGAGGGCACACAACACCGTCATGTGCCGCGGCCAGTGGCGGTGCCAGAGATTTTCTTTTGGGGGTGCTTGACGTTTCATAGAGGTAGCTCAGTCATGTAGGGTTTCTCATTAATGTCTCGGCGCCACAGTGGAATTTTCTACTGCAACACTCCTCACATACACAGTGTATCCGCGACTGTTACAATGAAGGCTCGATAATCAGCTCGCGGCATATAGATGTCAGCAGGGGTAAAGTGCTACTTTTTTTAAGTGGGGGGTGGACCTAAGCTCCTCCAGGGGGGTCCTCACCTCCTCTAGGGGAGTCCGGGGGAATGTTCCCCCGGGAAGATATCTTTTTTTAAATATTGAAGTTAAAAGCATCAATCTGGTGCACTTTGAGTGCAAAATTAAGAGATCTATGGATACCTCTCAACACCCATATGAAACAGAACTGTAAACCGATTTTCTATTTCTTTATGGATATTTGACAAATCACTCCTGTTGGAGATGAATCAGGCCCGTTTCTACGGGGTGCATTAGGGTGCATTGCACCCTCAGTTGAGTCGTTTTGCACCCTCATTTGAAAAGTGAAAAAAAATTCAATAAATGAAGTGAAAAATATGACATATATGATATCGATAATAATAATAGTAGTAATAAGAAGAAGAAGAAGAAGAAGAAGAATATAGTTGAAATAAAATAAATTGTAGTTGTGGTTAAATAACATTGTCTGCTGCATTTATTTGGTCAATTTAAACGGTAAGTAACGTTATTATGTCAGGTGCGCGTGACCTGTGCCGCTGCGCGTTCGGCATTTGCAAAGTGCTTACACAGCAGTCAATGATGGACATCAGAAAATGGTTAAAACAACCAGCCCTTATCGCCAGTAACACTGCATCTAATGCAGGTAATAACAGTTCAGATCATGGGGATATTACGTTACCCGTGGCCACTGTCGTGGACAGTCCTCCCGCCCAACTCGCCGGCTTTGCCTGCCTCGCCCGCCTCGCCCGTCTCGCCCACGGAGGCGGAACAGCCGCAGCCGTGTTCGTTGCCCCAAACACCGCCACCCCTCGGCGGCGCGCAAGTGCCAGAGGACCTCGGCAAAACAGAACCTGCCCAAGTATATTTTAAAAAGTACCCAACTCGCCTGTATAGTGGGGTAAGGCGCTAATTTTGCAGCTCATGGTTTAAAAACAGAGATTGGCTGGAATATTCATGTAAAAAAGATGCCATCTTCTGCTATGCATGTAGACATTTCGGTCTTAAAAGGGGAGTGATTTGTAAAATATCCAAAAAGAAAAAGTAAATCGGTTTACAGTTCTGTTTCATATGGGTGTTGAAAGATGTATCCATAGATCTCTTCATTTTGCTCTCAAAGTGCACCAGATTGATGCTTTTAACTTCAATATTTAAAACAAAATCTTCCTGGGGGAGCATGCCCCCGGACCCCCCTAGAGGAAGTGAGGACCCCCCTAGAGGGTGTTAGGTCCACTCCCCACTTATAAAAATAGCACTTTACCACTGCACCCTCTCTAATCTCAGATGCACCCTGAGTCATTTTGTTCTGGAACCGGGCCTGAGATGAATGTTCCGATTGGAGTCACAAACCACCAGGAGACAGGAGTTTAAATGTCTTTGTTTTATTTATCAGGGTATTCCGTTGTTGGGATGGTAGCTGTTGCCAATGCTTCTAGTAGAAAAGGTGAAACAAACTGATTGCAGCATTTGCAAGTTAAAATAATACTTATATTACTTGCACATTAAAGTTAACAAACATGTCTGCCGCAATTATATTCAATTGGAACTCAATTATATTCATTACTACATTGAACAACAAATGTGTTCAATACCATTGAGGTTACTCAAGTGCAAACATCCAAATTACAAAAGAGGATTCTTCTTAAAATCAAAAGACACATAGCGAACAGCTACCAAACACTCAATCCTGGAGTGGGTGTTTGAGGACAAAGAGGAGGAAGTCCTCATCCAGGCCTCTATAGAGTGGCGAAGTCCCTCCCCTTCCGGTGGACCTCCATGGGACCTTATTTTCGGAAAACATATGCATTGAAGTCAATGGAGAGAGAAAGATTATCTTTTGATCCCGTTTGAATTGTGCCACGAATTACACGTATGATGTTTGTCAATTTAAAAGATAATTTTGGCAGTCAAAAAAAAAAAAAGGGTCGTAAAACTGTGAAGTAACACATTTTTTTGTGTGAAACGCTCAAAGAACTCTGGTCTCGCACAACAACACAGACGTCACCAAGATGGCCGTCACTACTGTCTTGTCAACAAAACGATTGACTACCTTCACTATCACCACAATGAAACACGTCCAGAACAGGGGCGTCAGCTGACCCAATACTATACAGGGGCACAACAGGGGCACAGAAAAAAAAAATGTTTTGCAGTTATTTCTTTGAAAAAAGCATGGGCACAGATAATTAATGCAAGCACGCGAGCAAACATTTTTTTGCACTTATTTATTATAATAAAGTGTCATAAATAAATAGTACAATCAGATTGTTATTTTCTGCATCATTAAATATCTAGCCTACCTGAACCAAACTGAATTGAATTGGCCTACTTGTGAACTTAACTGTATACAGTATCTCTAAATCACTAACTGATGAAGGCAAAAGAGGCACAATGAATCTTCATGAAATATCTGTCAGCAAACATGGACTTGAAAACTGAAAACTGAAAGAGAACCCCCCATCCTATGATGGTGTGATGGTGACTATCCTATGAGGTGTGTACATGGTCAGAGAGATGGGAGAGGTCTATGTTCATTTTTTTTAAAGTAAACTGTAACGTCTCGGTTTCAGTTTTGCAAAGCTATCAATCAATTGACAGTGGCTTAACTTGGAGAGTGCTCCTCTCTCAACAGACATGATGGCAAGATGGTGGAGTCTGTCTTGCCCCATTGTGCTTCTTAACCACGTGTGGAGGCGTCTCAGAACGCTGAATGTACGTTCACAAGTGCAGCTGGACACTGGAATGGTCAGAGATATCTGAATGACCTGTGTCAATGTTGGGAACATGACATGATCCAGCAAACTGAAAAGACATTGCATGTCAGTGATTGGAAGGCTTTCCTGCTTTCTGGCCAGATAGTTTTTAGCCACCAGCACTTCCTCTTGCTTTAGATCCACATTATAATGATCTGCCAGACCTCTGAGGTCCTCCTCACAGAGAAAGTTGCTAGATCCTGGATTACAGGCCTGAACACCTTTTAGAACTGTGCTGTTGAGAGATGAAAAACGCTGCTCCATCTCAGCAACCATCCTGTCAAGGCAAGGTAGATACACTGCAGTTCTCAACTTCTCGGCATTCCCTAGGTCACTCGCTGCCCCACAACTAGACTCGACTACATACTCCTCCATGCGTCTCTGCTTCTGCCTTTGTCTTGGTACAGCACATGACTCAGGGATTTGGTGTGTTTCGCACAAGGCCTTTGCGCGGTCATAAACCTCAGCTGCTTTGTCATCAGTGCGCATTTCTTGTAGAGTGGCGCACACAGCGCATTTGAACTCCTCAGCTTTTGCCAGGTCCACAGTTTCACTTTGTAGGTATTTGTGTAGACTTTCTGTCACAGACAAAAAAGTCTTGAACATCATCAATAGATAAACTGTGGAGAACCTTGCAAGGTTGGCATGCAGACCCACAGCCGTAGGGTTGCTGATATTGGACAGGCACGTGAGAACTGCTGGGAAATTCTCTATCATAGCGTTGATAGACCTCAGCTGGCAAGACCATCGGGTCTTGGACAGCTGTACAAGCTCAGAAGCTTGTAAGCCAAGCTGTTTCTGAGCCTCCTTAAACTTGTCATGGTTCACAAGGGAGCCAGAAAAGAATGTATAGACATTCTGCAGGAGGTCAAATAACTTCCTGGCCTCTGGTATGGCCAGACATGTGGAACAGAGCACTAAATTCAATTGATGTGCATAGCAGTGCACATAAATGGCCATGGGATGGTTCTCTCGGAACTTTGCTTGGCCCCCTCCAACAGCCCCACTCATGACTGAGGCGCCATCATAAGCCTGTGCAACCACCTTCACATGGTCTATGCCATTCAACCTTAGCTGTTGTTCAATGGCAGTTGTAATGGACTCCGCGTCAAAACCCTTCAAATCTACCATAGCTAGTAAATGTTCTTGCACACTCCCCCCAGCAACATATCGGACACACACAGCTAGCTGCTCAGTGCTGCCATCTCTTGCTTCGTCAGCCATCACTGAAAACATTCCAGCCTCCTTAATGTCTTTACTGATAGCTTTTGTTATCTCCTGGGCACAGCACTGAATTACTTCATTTTGTGATGAAGGTGACAAGTATGTAGTGTGTGATGGTGCTGAATATGTCTGAAGGAAAGGGTCGAACTCTTTCAAGAGGTTCATGCATTCCAGAAAGTTCCCCTGGTTGTCGCTGGACATGCCCTCATCATGGCCACGGAATGGGATATTTTGTTTTCCCAAAAACTTGGTAACAGCCACAACCCGGCTGAGGTACTCCCGTCTCTCTTTTATTTCATGCTCACTGGCAGAATCCAAATGGTCGACAACACTGCCATGAGCCTCACTGGCTTTATAACTACACCAAGACTGCATGCTTGCCTTATGTGCTGGTGATTTCTCATGCTCTCTATAGACATCCAGAGCTTTTTTCCAATTTTGAAAGCCAGTGTTTACAAAGGTGTCATTCTTCAAATGTTTCCCAAATATTCTACAGGGAAAACAAAACGCTGCATCTTTAGCCTTGGAATATTCCAGCCATGTAAAGCTTTCAAACCAGTTGGCGTTAAATGATCGATTCTTTGCACCAAAGTTGTGCTGGGGATATTTTGACAACTTAACTTGGTTTGGGCCAGACTCCTTTCCCCCAAGATCACTTGTATGTCCCTCAAGATTGTGGACACTGCTTTTTTCTCTTGCCCCCAGTCTAATGTTCTCTGCCACTGTGGCAACTGTTTTCTCAGTCTCATCTCTGGGGTGTGATCTCTCCGGCCTGTCTGTCTCTTGTTGTCCTTCCTTCTCTCTCTGCCTTTCCCCTGCCTCAACCAGCTCAATCTCTTCTGCCCTCTGACTCTCCTGTCTGGTGCAACGTACAAAAAAATCATATGCTCAATAGTTACCTCAGATAACCATTAAAAGTTCAAATAACATTCATCACATCTATAAGTAGGGACATTTACAGTAGCTAACTACATTGTCAGCTGAGTCTCACTCTCACCTGTCAGTGTCATCTCTCAGTGTCATCCCTTCCTGTGTCCCTTCAATCTCCTCCTCTCCTCCTCTGCACTCTGCTGCACTGAGTCTTGAAACAACATGAACATATTACAGTCTAATGTCTGCATTTTCATTATCTACATTTTTACATATGCAGATGTAAGGTTACTTGTGTATAACCTGTTTGCAGTTATTCCTAATTAATATTAAATTAATAGCCATATCACCTCTGCTCGTGCTCATCAACATCCCTCTCTCCTTCACCTCCTCCGACACTCTGCTGCTCCTCTTTGTCTGGACAGATATGTAACTGTTAGGCTAGTGACCAGTGGTGAACTCAACTTGTGGGTTGTTACCTAAAAGTGGTTTGGGTTGCCTTGTTACCTAGCTTACCTCTCTCATTTCTCCTTGCTGCTTTATCCCTGCTCCGAGCGAATAACTTTCTGATGTCCATTTACAAGATACTAAATACTAAAATACAGAATACTATCAAATCAATCAAATCGTGAAGTGATAAATAATGGGAAACCAACGCCGGAGCTAAAAGGTATGTTTCAAAAGACGGTTAGGATAACTCCATCGACTACTCACGTTCAAAGCCACATTTCTTTGAAAATGTTTCACCTCAATAATAGATTTCGTGATTTAAGATACTTGGGTTTATATATTTCTAAATCTGACACTGAAACTGTCAGTGCCTCACCAGCCACGAACCTCAGCGCATGTCACTGCTATTCACATCTCCATCCATTTAGCCTAGTCTATTATGTTTTATAAATTATTAAAAAGTGCTATTTATACAAATCACATAACATTTAACAGTGTAGCCTATACGATTAGCTTCCAGGCAAACTCATTAAAATATATAGCCTACTCCTGTCTGACCTTCACTTCTAAAACTAAGATTATGTTCATCGTAAAATTACGTTGCTTACCAGATTGACCGCAAGCTTTATTTCATGGTATCCTGAACTACCAAGGCAAAACACGCATCAACACTACGGGTTATCAGAAGGGACAAAAAACATTCGAATAAACAAATGAAAGCAGCGTGTGCTGAATAGGACTAGTCTTATGCTGTGCAAGAGAGGTTTACAGTAGCAAAATTGAGTTCGCATTGACGGCCACAATGCTTGTAAAAGACGCTCCGTGCAAAGGGGTTATAAAGTTACCAGACACACGGGCAGGCAAGTGCATAGAGTTACTAGTCCGATAGGAAAGTTACTAGACCCGGGCGTGCGGGCGTGTCGCCATTTCGAACCCTGAATAAATTAATAAATTAATTAAAAAATCAGTGACCCAGGCATACCGGGGCACCTCAGATCTACAGGGGGGCACGTGCCCCCGTGAAAAGGGTCTCGCGACGCCGATGAATGCCATGCACAGCTTTCTCTCTCCATTGACTTCAATACATAATTTTTCCGAAATAAGGTCCCATGGAGGTCCACCGGAAGGGGAGGGACTTCACCTCTCTATAAGGGCAAAGAGGCAGAGCCGAGGCGGGACCTCCTGCCACCTAGCTGGAAGTTCCAGAGCTAGCTGAAGCTACCAAGCTAAGCTAACATGCTCCCCATCTGCACACTGCTGTCGCATTTTACGTTTCTAAGGTAAGCGGACATGAAACTATTCAGCAAAACTATAAATAATAATCTAAGTTATTGAGTTTTTAGCATAATACTTAAATCCCTTAACGTTTGTATGCAATTGTGCTAAATTCAACACTGGAACCAAGCAAATATTAATATGTTTGCATGACATTAGTTATTTATATTTTGCCATCACTTAATTATACGTTTAATACATTTAAGTCAAGCTAAGGTACATGTGATGTTAGCTAGTTAGTACTCTTACCTGTGAGGCCTCCTCCAAACAGCATAATAACCAGACTGTATCATTAAAACTAAGTACCAGTTCTAGATCCTTGACTTTAGACAAACAATTCAAAAGACAAAATGTATTTAAAGACCAATCTTTATTTGAAGGTGCCTCTTAACCTGAGATATTAGTTATACAGTAATAGTATTGACAATCTAAAAAAACTGAGCAACTCAACAGTCAACTTTATATTTCTTATTGTCTAAAGCATTTATTATTTTCATTTTCCCCCTCTCATATTCAGTGCGGATGGATTGAGACAGCCTGGTGTCCAGAGCTAAAGAGACTTCAGGGAGAAACCTCCGTGTGATGGACGTCCTGTCTGTTGGTTTGGAGAGGACTGAGGGACTTTCCTCAGCGAGGAGGACCAGGCCTGATGGAGGAGCCCATGCTGGGCAATGGGCATAGCTGATACCAACTGCACAGGCCTGTCACTTTATTTGACTAAATGTGTTTACTTATACATTTAATAGGTTTACAACTTCTGTCCATATGTGCTTTTTATTTAAAACATGTTTGATTAACTTTTGGTTCACATTTCAATAGATTGTATTTGTATTTGCACTCCTTTTGTCCATTATTCTGACTGAAAGTGTTAAATTACACATTCACATCAGACTGAAGATTGGCCCCATTTATTTGTGACGTTGCAAACTCTGCGGTACAAGGCACAAGTTATGTGAAGCTCATAAAGTGAGGCAAATAGAAATAATCAGCTGATGGAATGTAGATGTAGAAATAGGTGCATTCGATCAGCTGACTGTGTTTTCACAATAAAAGTAGTTTCGGTACTGGTCTTAAAATCTCATAACATCAGCTTTTAATGGTCCTCTTGGATGTTGTTCTTGACCCTCAGAGAAGGAGAAAATATCGTGTCTTTCAGGCATGTCCTTTCCTAACAAAAATTACAGGAAACATAAAACATATTATTGCAGAACAAGTGTGTTATTTATGAAAGTGGTGTGTTTGTGTGTTTAGGGGCTGTAGATATAATTATTTTGAAATTGTAATTTGTATTTTAACAGTGAGCTACAAAGACAATGAGATTATGAATGAACAGTATGAAGTTCATCAACATTGAAATATATTTTATTATCAAAATAATATTTAACTGTTATTAAAACGTAGTGCAACTGTAGAAGCTTGCTCTGTTGTCTCACTGAAAGAATAACTTTTACCACGTTTTTACAGACAACATTGAGAGATAAATAGTAGCAGTTCTCACTCTGTGTTAAATATCTTTGCCTTCAATACATAAAATTAGAAAGCTGACAAAATCATATTGCTTGTTAACATCTAAATGTAACCTTTTGCATGGAAAAAACCCTCAACTTCACTGATGTGTAGGTGATCTAGTATTTAGTATTGTTTAATGGAATGTATATCAGTGCATTAAAGTCAATATTTCATTTATTTAAACCAATATCTTTCTTGATTCTTTGTACAGTATGAAAAAATAGTATTTGTACCTGTGCTGAAGTTCACTGCTGTGAGGAGTCCAGTTCTGTCTCTCACTCTCTGGTCCAGCCTTTGTGCATCACCTGGATACCTTAAGATATATATGTAAAGTACCATGTGTACAAACAATATAACTGATTCTCTTATGTTGAACATGTTGGATTGTGTAGTGTCCGAGTCAGGGTCCTTTTTATTTTACTGTAACTTTGGAAGTTGTGTTACCAATGCTTACTGTTTATTTGATACCGATTTGGTAATGCAATTAATAAAAACAACAAGGTTTGGGTTCGTTCTTCAGATGACTGTGACGTTATCGTGTAAGCTCAATAATGAACTCCAGCTCAACCAACCATATTCTAATATCTAAGTAATCATCTTGAAATATGACATTAATAATTGTAATAAACACACATCTTATTGTGAGGTTAATTTCACATACACTACTTTGACATTAGCTTGTCTACATACTTGAGCATAGGCAAGGCAAGGCAATTTTATTTATATAGCACTTTTCAGCATGTTGCGATTCAAAGTGCTTTACAGATTAAAAGCAAAAGACATTTAAGAGCAAATACAGCATAAATACATTATTAAAAGGCATTTAAAAACAAGCATAATAAGCAAAGGTAATTAAATAAATTAAATAAATAAACACAGCAGCAGGTACAGAATACATGACTAAAAAGGCATACTGTAGTGTGAGTATGAGGAGCTCAATTAAAAGCAGCGGCAAATAGGTGCGTTTTTAGTCGGGATTTAAAAACAAGAAGTGTTTCGGCGGACGTGCATGATTTAGGCAGTTTGTTCCAAATTGTTGGGGCATAATAACTAAAAGCTGCTTTTCCATGTTTAGTGGTTACTCTCGGAACAGAGAGTAGAACCGACCCAGAAGACCTGAGACTGGATGCTTCATAGTGATGGAGCAGGTCGTCTATATACCTCGGTCCTAAGCCATTTAGTGATTTAAAAACTAGCAGTGGTATTTTAAAATCAATTCTTTGGCAGACTGGAAGCCAATGTAATGATCTCAGAACCGGAGTGATGTGATCCACTTTTCTAGTGTCAGTGAGTACTCGAGCAGCAGCGTTCTGAATCAGCTGCAGCTTTCTGATATTTTTTAGTGAGCCCTGCGAATAAACTATTGCAGTAGTCGAGTCTACTGAAAATAAAAGCATGGACAAGTTTTTCTAAATCCTGTATATATTCTTCAGGTGCTAGTATGCAAACCTAATAACTGTTGTAATGTGACTGTTAAAATTCAGGTCTGAGTCCATCACTACACCCAGATTTCTTGCGTTGTGAGTTACTTTGTAGTCTGCCGACTGAAGCTCTGTGATTACTTTTAATCGGTCCTTCTTTGCTCCAAAAACAATGATCTCAGGTTTTTGTTTGTTTAATTGGAGGAAGTTCTGAGTCATCCAGTCAGTGATGTGCTCAATGCACTTGCTCAGTGTTCTAATCGGAGAGTAGTCCCGGTGTAATTTAAAAATAAATCTGGGTGTCGTCTGCATATGTGATAGCTTAGATTGCTCTTTTTAATAATTTCAGCCGGAGGTAGCATATAAATATTAAAAAGCAAAGGTCCTAAGATGGAGCCTTGAGGAACCCCGCACGACATACATTATTTATCAGGGTTGTTTTGTAATTGCCTATTGAGACTACATTTGTTCTGTCCTTCAATAGGAGCTAAACCAGTTTAAAGCTGTTGCTGAAACTCCCACCCAGTTTTCAAGACGGTCTAACAATATGTTGTGGTCAACAGTATCAAAGGCAGCGCTGAGATCTAATAATACTAACACTGATATTCTACCACTGTCTGTGTTCAAATGGATGTCATTTAAGACCTTAACAAGTGAGGTCTCAGTGCTGTGGTTAGGTCGAAAGCCTGACTGAAACACATCAAAACCGTCAGTTAAAAACATGACATTACTCAACTGTTGAAAAACTGCTTTTTCAATCAATTTGCTTAAAAAGGGAAGGTTTGATATTGGCTTGTAATTATTCATTATGGTTTTGTCTAGGTTATGCTTTTTTAGGAACGGTTTAATTATTGCAGTTTTCAGGGCCTGTGGAAATACACCTGATTGAAGAGACTTGTTTACTATGTGTAGTATATCTGAGGCCAAGCAATGAAAAACAGTTTTGAAAAATCCTGTTGGGATGATGTCAAGGCTACAGGAGGAGGATTTCAGATGTTGGATAATGTCTTCCAGGTCTTTAGCATTTATCAGACGGAATTGTGACATGGGCCGTTTCTCAATCGCGAGGATGCTTGCATGGTAGCACATGTCTTCCGAGTCACTTGCTTCAGAAGCTAGGCAAGAATCCTTCCTGGCATTCGGAAAACAAAGAGTGGAACAGGCTAGCAAGTGTGCAGGTGTGCGTCATATGAGAGGCCCCGCCTTACATTTTCCGCCACAGATTTGGGGAAATTGGTCCATGCGCAAAGCATTGTGGGGATCTTAAGGACACGAAGTCTACCCATGTGCAGCCTCGAAATTACCCCCAAACCAAGGACGCAGCCTCAGTGGAGTATGCTGGAGATTGGAACAGTCCTTCGGCGGCACTCGATGACGTAGCATCCTTGAAATATTGGTTTGGAAGCCAGTTTCCTCGAGATTGAGAAACGGCCTCGTGTCTGAATTGGCTTTAGGTGAACACAGGGACAGTACATTTGCTGTACCTGATGCAGAGGCACTGACTGCCTGTCTAATTTGCATGATTTTGTCAGTGAAGAAGGAGGCAAAATCATTGCAGGCCCTGGTGGATAGAAATTCTGAGGCTATCGACACTGGGGGGTTTGTTAGTCTGTTGACGGTGGCAAACAAGGCACGCAAGTTTTTAGTTTTTTTTGGTAATGATGTCAGAAAAGAAAGACTGTCGTGCCTTTTTTATTTCCTGATTATAGACGCAGAGTTTCTCTTTATATATTTCCAAGTGAACCTGGAGATTTGTTTTTCTCCACCTGCGTTCAGCTTTTCTGCACTCAGTTTTTGCTGTTCTCACAGTCATGGCTTTTCTCCATGGAGACATTTTTTGTTGCCAGATACTTCCTTTATTTTAATGGGAGCAATGGCATCCATGACATTTGTTATTTTAGAATTAAAATGATCAACTAGCGCATTTACTGAGAAGTTAGCATGGGCAACTGAGGGAGTAAAAATCTGGGCAAACATTTCCTCTGCATTTTCAGTTAAGTGACGTCTAGTGGTTACCTTTTTCTTAACAGTTGTATGGACGGTAATAGAGCTCTCAAAGAAAACACAGGAATGGTCGGAGAGCGCAAGATCAGCCACCACAAGCTTAGAAATGTTCAGACCCTTTGATTCAATTAAGTCCATGGTGTGCCCCTTATTGTGCGTCGGACCCTTCACATGCTGAGTCAGTCCAAAATTGTCGATAACACAAAACAGTTCTTTAGCCCCTCTGTTCTGGGGATTGTCAACATGGATATTAAAATCGCCAACAATGATTAAACGGTCAAAGTCAATACACATTATAGACAACAACTCGGTAAAATCATCAAAAAAGCTTGCACAGTATTTGGGTGGTCTGTAGATGTTTAGGAAAAGAGCTCGAAAGGAGCATTTCAACTGAAAGGCCACATATTCAAAAGAAACAAAGTTTCCATACATAGTCTGCTTGCAAATGGGATTAGTTTTGTATCATAAAGATAAAGCAACACTTTCTCAGAATAAAGCAAAAGTATGAGTTTAAAAGAAAATAAAACGGAGTCAAGCTAAAATTTCAAAAATAAAACTATAAGTTACAAACAAATCATTTGTGTAATCATGTAAACTATAAGTATTTTTTCTTTGTTTTAACATAGGTTTTTGTTTGCAGTTCTTGTTTCTTGTTTCTCAATGATCAGACTTTTGCTCTCGCTGCAGCTTTCTCGTTTGCGCTCCCTCATTTTTTGTTTGAGATTTTGACACAAACATCCCAGGTGGGCGGGACTTTCAGGGGTGTGTCCCCATTGGCTACTCAGTTTTTGAGTGACAGTCCACTACACCAAAGATCATACAGTGCAACTCATGCAGCCAAATCTGGAGTCCACTCGGACACGTTAGTGTTGGTGTCTCCTGGGGAGTTTTCATGAACATATCGGACTTATCTTATGGATTGCTGTGCATTAGACTTGTGTTTTGTAGTTTATACTTTATTCCAACTTTAAATATTTTAATACCTGAACACACTGCTGCTGTTAAATAATTTCCCAATATTGGATTGATAAAGTGTCTGTCTATTTATTTATAGATAAAAAAACACATCTATTTATTTTCAAGCTAAAGGTGATAAACAATATAAACTGTATACTGTTACATTTAAAAAGCATATCGCTTTGTTTAGGACAAACAATTAAAGACTGCTTTAATTTAACAAATTCTACAATATAAAAGTGGCAGATTTGCTTTATTAAACAGACCAGACCTAGGCTGCATACCAACACTATTAGGAAAACGCTCACATCCTACTATGTTGGTCTGAAGAGCTGAAGCATTCACACACAATGGATACAAACTGTGTTGTTTCATTCTATATTCTGGGAGAAAATGATATACATTTAGCATTAAAAACTCGACATACTATTCCTAGCCTGAGGGAGATATGAATAATCAACAGATTTGAATGGAATCTCTAACATTTTCATGTAGAATAAAGACAAAAGAGTGATTATACAAATTACATTTATTGAAATGTTAACCAGAAGATGAAGTCTCAAAGAATGTTTTAAATAAAAGGACATAAAACAAAAAGGTGGATAATAATACAATCTATTAAATGTATATGTAAAGACATTTGGTCAAATGAAATGACACTGAGACAGTGATAACAGTAACGCCAGCGTGGATGAAGCTGGTGCAGTTCTTTCTTCATGCCCCCCCTCCGAGCTGTCCCCTCAGAGGAAGTGGGAAAACGGGATAAGACTCTGGACGCCACGCTGTCTCAATGATCCAGACTGTTAATATGAGAGAAAAATAAATGTTTTAGGAAATGAAAAATATGGATTTAACAAATAAAACACAGCTCACGGGCGGTTATGGACGGTAGGTTTTCCTACAAAGTTAATTCAGCCTCCATTGATTTTCATATCAAATTAGCGTGTTAATAAAATAAGCTATCATGGCTTATATATATATATATATATATCTAAACAGAATCATGAAAGCCTGTTGGTAGAGTCAGGCACACGAGTCCATTTGAGTGTGTGCGCCGGTGTCTGAACGCTCACTCACTGCTAGCTATGTAGCTAACTGTTAGGCTACTTAGCTTGCATTGTTATGGATCTAAAGGTAGCAAAAGCTAACTTTCATAGCACAGCTTTACTTCTCACTTACCACAATAAAGAAACAGACCGTATAGCACAAACAACACAAATGATCAGTACTTACATATATTTTCACTTGTAGTATTATAATAATTGAAATGCTGGTTCTTCTGGAGGTGTTCTATAGATGAGAGTAACACCTACTTCACTTCCGGGCAAAAATTACGGCCCCGCCCACTTTTGGGGGAATACAACGCTGTCATTTGAATGACGGTCAATACAAATTCTGAAGTTTTTGCCCATCGGATATATTTTTTGGGAAAACCGTGGATTTTTGGATCTTCAGAGAGCTCGATTACGATGGCCAGTCAGGCAAACAATTACATTCGATCATTGGTAATCGACAATCGGTCTTGATATATTGCTAAATTAAAATCAGTATGCGAGGCTGTAATTTCTCCAGCTGTTCTCATGAGTAAGGCGGAACATAATAGTTTTATCATGCCAAAAAGCTGCTGTGTCGTTTATTGCACCTCAAACATTAAAACAAATACAGAGTTACGTGTTCCTGTACTTCTTCTAAGAAGAAAGGACAGTAACAGAAGATCTCTGTGGCTTCAGGCTCGATCGCCATTCAAATGACAGCCGTTGTTTCCCCCAAAAGTGGGCGGGGCCGTAAATTGACGTAGATGTTACTCTCATCTATGAAAATCGATAGCCTACTGTTATATTTAACCATATATTAATGCAATTGTTAGCCTGTCTGGCCATTGGAATCGGGCTCTTTGAAGATCCAAAAATCTCCGGTTTTCTTACATTTCTGATCGGATTGGCAAAAACTTCAGAATTTGTATTGACCGTCGTTCAACTGACAGCATTGTTTTCCCCCAAAAGTGGGCGGAGACGTTATTTTTGCCCGGAAGTGACGCATTTGTTACTCTCATCTATCCACGCTCAGGCAGCCACCGCACCGCACCGCAGCTGTCTGCACTGTACAATCGCTGGAGGACTGGGCTGTCACTCAAAAACTGAGTAGCCAATGGGGGCGCACCCCTGAAAGTCCCACCCACCTGGGAGGTTTGTGTCAGAATCTCAAACAAAAAATGAGGGAGTGCAAAAGAGAGTGCTGCAGCGAGAGCAAAAGTCTGATCATTGAGAAAGAAGAAACAACTGCAAGCAAAAACCTATGTTAAAACAAAGAAAAAAGACTTATAGTTTACATGATTACACAAATGATTTGTTTGCAACTTGTAGTTTTATTTTTTAAATGTATTTTATTTTGCTTGACTCAGTTTTTTTTCTTTTAAACTCATAGTTTTGCTTTATTCTGAGAAAGTGATGCTTTATCTTTATGATACAAAACTAATCCCATACTTGCATTGCAGTGCGTTCGACCAACAAGATACGAACTTGAAGAAAACAGAATCATATAAGTAGGGTTTCATAGAGCTAAAACATTTCAAGTGCTACTCAACTTGTTTCAGATAAGCCAGCCCTTTATTAGTATATACGTAAGTGCTTTGTTCGTAATTCTATCGATTGAAGTGGAGTCGAAAGAGATGAGTTTTCAGTCTCCCCCGGAAGATGTGCAAGCTATCTGCTGTCCTGATTTCAATTAGGAGCTCATTCCACCATTTTGGAGCCAGGATAGCAAACCCACGTGTTTTTGCTGAACACAAATGGGACGCTGCACTGGTATAGAAGCCTCCGGTCGTTGGGTGGCGCCAGAGAGAGAGAGGGCAGGCGTGGAAACAGTGGCCTTGGATGACTCCGCCGGAGAGGGGGGTGTGTCAACGTGGCGCTGGAAAAGTCAGGGAGACGTCTGAACAGCGTGATGCATGTTAGCCGCTAGCGAGATTTTGCAGTTCCAACTCCCATGATTGCCATTTCCTCAATAGGCTCTCTGTCTTAATGAAATTATCCCATCCTCTATCCTGCTTCCATAGATCCTGCACCAGTATCTTTGCACGGGTAGTGAAAGGGATCATATAGCCTAAGCCCTAAGGGGTCATATTGAGATGCCAAGACCTTGTAGATAGTTCTCATTGTTGGTTGGTGGTAAGTTATTGTTCTGTTTTTATATCCCAGTGTGTCTTTGAGGCAGTTCCATTGAAGGCCCAATGTAGGCTCTTTAGGGTCTCCACCCTCTGAGAGCCACAACTCGTTAGTCTTGGATTTGGACTCCGTAGGGAGATATTTTATAACGGATGATTCATTGCTAGCCCACTGTCTTATGTCGAAACCACCATTTAAGAACAGAGGTCTCATTTATCGATGAGGGACTTTGCTTCTTGGGGGGAGTGAAAGCTCAAATGAAGAGATCTATGGATAGCCTACATCTCTCAGCATCCATATGAAACAGAACTGTACACATTTACTTTTTCTTTATGGATATTTTAATAATCACTCTCCTTTTGAACTGTATTCTTGTGTTACTGTCCTATAGTATTTCATATCCGTTTTTAATGTATTCTCTTATTCTCTAATAACTATAATGATCATATAAAGGTATTCCTCGCAAATTCTTGTTTAGATAAATGGTGACCAAACCGTTTGAGACCCACTGAGATAAGTTAACCTACACTAAAGTTAACTATCTAAACACTGAGAGAGTCCTTACCGCTGACGTTATAAGATCCTCTCAGTCTGACAGGAGAGGACTCTCCTCCACCTTGGTGTAGAAACAGCTCTTTATATCCGTTAACATAGCTAGCTAACCAGATGCTAACGACAACATTCCACGTTACCGCTCGCGCACTCACAAAAACCCTGCTCCTCCAGCTCGTCTTTTCTTCCCTTTTTCTGGAGAATACTGGCTTGGAGATCACTCAAATTAGGAGCGTGGCGGCTGCCTCTTGAATGTCGACTTGTATCAGAGCCTGTAGGGAAACTTGATGCCGACTTGCTTAAACTATGAGATACTTGGGATGCTGCCTTGTGCCTTGGCAAACCATAGTAATCAGGGGGCCGTCCATCTCTTTTGGGTCTAGCCCCTAGGTCACGATGGCTAATTGGCTTTGTCGGGGCTTTGGCTAATACTTCCAGGGATACTGATGGCAGAATGAGATGAGGGGTGGGCAATAAGGGTTCAGGTGAAAGGCTAGGCTATGGTTGATGAGCAGGTATGCATGGCCTAGGAGGTGATGTTTGAGACGGGCCCGCTTGTAAGTAGAGCTGGGTTAAGTCTGGGACACCTTCGGATCCATCCATGTTCTCAGTACAGTGATGCAAACACAGGTATGGTGAAAAAAGAGAACTATTCAAAGCAGGAAAAAAACTGCGTAATATACTATCTGACCAAGGCCTGTGCTATAATCCTTCAATTAACTGGCTATTCTTTATAATATACTCAGATCAATAGGAGACAGATGTTAAGTTATAAATCAAGGGTTTTTATTATTATTTACAGCCGGGGTGGGGAACCTTTTTCCTTTAAATTTGTACAACATCCTCCGAGGGCCGTACAAATTATTGAACTCAACCTCTGCTTAAAAAAACTAAAATCCCAACCCATTCATTTGGCCTTTCTTTCAAGCTGTTCAAAGAACAACCTCTTAATCCAGATATCTCACCATGACTCGCGCTGTCGCGCATGCATTCACGTGCACGGTTGTGGCATGACCACCAAAACAGAAAGATATGGACACAAGATGTGTGCAAATGTATTTAGTATCCATGTGAACATGATTTAAAGAGCCTGTGACACGATTTCCCCCCATCATCCAAACCCATCAATTTGAGTAAATATTGTCCCTTTGAAAACCGTTACTGAACTGATTTTGGATATTTGTACTTTGATAACCATTAATCTGCCCTTCAATGTTAACCATTTCCTGGATCTTCTCGGGGATTCTTCAAGTCCCGCCAAATTATGTGTGATGTCAATGCGGGCACAGCGCTCCAGCTGCACCGTTCAGGATCCCAGCATCTGCATGTAAACGCACGATGGCGCACACAGCAGCAAGCTCAGACAGCGATGACAGTTTAATTTTGAACGTGTCTGAGAGCTATGAGGCTGAAGGATCGGTTTATTTTGTATCTGTTAGAAGTTTAGGAATTAGGTGCGTAAATATGGGCGATCATACGGTCATGTAGCCAGTGGTGGACTGGGACTAAAAATCAGCCCGGGACTCTCGACCGGCCCACTTCGGTACAACTAGTAAATTGTCAACGGGGGGAGTGGGGGATGTGCTAGTGACTTATCCGACCGGCCCACTTCGGTACCGGCCCATCGGGATTCGTCCCGATGGCCAGTAGCCTACGCCACTGCACCCAGCCCAGCCCAGGTAAACTGTCAATGGGGGGAGCCTCGCTGCGGGGAAACGGTGGACCTAGTGTCCCGATCGGAGTGGGAATAATAATAATAATAATAATAATAATAATAATAATAATAATAATCCGTGCATTTTATCCATTAATTTCCCCAACATTGTGGTAAAAAAAAACACACGTTTAATCCATGTTGGTGTACTACTACAACCAGTGGTGTAGTGGGGATGTTTAACTGGGTGGACGGGAGACACTATGGACGAGCTCGTGAACTGTCAACGGGGGGGGGGGGCTTGGGGACCTCTGTGTCGCCTGTCAGCGCAACTTACATGATGCCGTTTAGACAATATAATAATAAAGGGCGGTGCCGGCTGTCAGCGAACCGATCCGGCCTTTCTGCGCGACTATCACTCAAATGCGGGACATAGTCTCAATGTGTGGGACGCGGGACAAATAATAAAAATGCTGTGTGTGCAGTCCCGCACAGTGCGGGACACCTGGTCACCCTACACACACAGTTCTGCCCCTCACACACACACGCTTCAAATCAAGTTGCATAAATGCTTGAGCTACGTTTTTATTATGATTACTGTGAAATCTGCCTATTATGTTTTCGTCATTATTACAACAAATACACACTTGCAACTGATAACACTGGCAATAATTTTAGATGCATTAGACTATTTAAAAAAGAAATCATGCTTCAAATAAGTGGGGGTACGGCGTACCCCCGCGTCCAACGCCCACTACACCACTGACTGCAACTACAAAAAGCTAAGGTTTGTTTTCTCATCAGGAAATGCAGACCGGCTCAAACAAAAGATTTTTACATCATCATCCTCACGATCATTTAATGTGTCATATGTTCGCCGAATTGACATGAAAGCACTAATAAATGTAGTTTCATCCACTTGAGTTTACAAAAATAATCGATTTGTTTTTATATCACATCCGACGGGAGGAAATTCAGCAGCTCTCACTACCGATTTTTAATCCTAATTTAATCATCATCTTCACCACGATCATTTATGTTTGCCGAATTGACATGAAAGCACTGACAAATATGAATATACTGTAGTCAACTTCATTAAAACGTTATTAACGTGCCTAAACTCAGTAATTCACCATTTCTACGCATGACAACACACTTTGTCCGTGTTTGGCTCTCTCGCCGCACAGTGAAGCGTTCCCGCATTGACGTCACTTCCGGCTTCCCCCAAAACCTCAAAATGAGTCGAAGGAATTTTCCCGCGATGTTCGAAATTATTGATATTTATCGGAACGGTATCGCTTTTTCTTTTTTAAACTGACGGTTCGAGATTACTAGTAGCCCACTATTTCATTGCACAACAGTTGTTGGGTTCGTGTCACAGGCTCTTTAAGTTGGGGGGACCTAACCTCCTCTAGGGGGGTCCGGGGGCATGCTCCCCCGGGAAGATTTTTTTTAAATATTGAAGTTAAAAGCATCAATCTGGTGCACTTTGAGAGCAACATTAGGAGATCTATGGATACATTTCTCAACACCCATATGAAACAGAACTTTGAGCAAATTTTTCTTTTTAGATATTTTACATATCACTCCCCTTTCAAACTCTATTCTTGTTATTTTTAAGAACTTTTTTGTTACCGTCATATAGTATTTTATACCTGTTAATAATTTAGTCTCTAATGTCTCATTAATAACTATAATGATCATATCAAGGTGTGCCTTAACCTCACTGAGCTGAGGTTATTTGAGCCTCTCAGGAGAGAGCTCTCTTCCACCTGGTTGTAGAAAAGCTCTTTAAATTCATTAGCATAGCTAGCTAACCAGATGCCAATAACAACAGATCGCCACTGTGCTTACAACTAAAGACACAGCCTCGCAAACACTGCGGCATGTGGACGGCTCCTTATGGGTACTGCAATATTTGAAGAGCTGAAGCAGCGTTCCGGTGCTCTCCGTCTCCGTTACTCAGACTAGACATAACCACGTGAAGACACGTTACGCTCGTGTTGTGTTCAATGAACCTGTCCTTGTCCAGAGAAAACAGGTACTCGCTTGTTCAATTATTTTGCGATCTAGACTTCTTTTTTGAAGTGAGAAGTTGTCCCGGACGGACGGACGGACCCCCCCCCACCCCAAAACGAAAACTCTTCGGTTCTCCACGAATGACACAAGTCACCCAAATCAGCGTTAAAAAAGCGGGAGGCGCCGAAAAGCGACTAATTTGCATCACTGTCAGTAGAAAGGGCCTGACCTCCATTGTTGGGTTCATCCATTTGTCTGCTTGCCATCAGTCCCGGAATCAGTAATTTGGTCACTGTGTGGAGTGTGGCTCAGTCTCCGGCTCGAAGGACCATTTGTTCGAGATGAATGTTCAGACTGGAGCCACAAACCACCAGGAGACAGGAGTTTACATTTCTTTGTTTTATTTATCAGGGTATTCAGTTGGTGGGATGGTAGCTGTTGCCAATCCTTATAGTAGAAAAGGTGAAACATACTGATTACAGCATTTGCACGTTAAAATAATACTTATATTACTTGCACATTAAAGTTAACAAATACGTCTGCCATAATTATATTAAATAGGAACTAAATTATATTCATTACTACATTGAACAACAAATGTGTTCAATACCATTGAGGTTACTTAAGTGCAAACATCGAAATTACAAAGAGGATTCTACTTACATTGTTAAATCAAAAGGCATGGCGAACAGCTTCCAAACACTCAATCCTGGTGTGGGTGTTTGAGGACAAAGAGGAGGAAGTCCTCATCCAGGCCTCTATTTATAGACAAGTTTACGCGACAAACCACGGGTAGCGCCATAACCCTACACAAATGCACTTCATTTCCGCCGGAAGTCTTTTGCACAGCGTCTGTCGGTGTAAACCGGTGTAAACAGTCAGACGGGCACTGGTGTAAACACAGCGATTTCGATGCTAATAGTGATGCTAGCTTGGGAACACGATTCTACTTCTTTGACTGGAGATGGCGTTACTCTCCCCCACCCGAATTCAGTGCAAAACTGGGAGGATAACATGACGACGTGGCCCAGCATAACGTACAGCAAAATTTGCTCCTACTTCGTTCAATCCATGGCAATAGATGGAAAAGCAATGGACAGTCTGAAGGCCTCCGAGGCATATCAATATTTGCACAGCAACAAAGTTGGTTGTGTCATGTCATACAAACATGATCGTTTTGTTTATCTAAAAGCAAAGGTAGAGCCTAGCCAGTGTTTGAACAATGCGTGGCATAATGCTTGGGTGCTGGTAACTGAAGCTGGAGAAGTCAAAACTGCGGGATGTACGTGTGTTGCTGGACCAGGGAGATCTTGTTCCCACTCAGCTGCGATCCTGTGGAAGGTAACTAGATTATTTGACCATTGTAGCCTAGGCCTATGTCTTTTGTTGTTGGTATCCGAACTACATCATAGGCTACTTGGCTAGAGTGCAAAGTGTGTGTATGCCATGATGTATTATATCATATGACATGTTTGCAGTGAACCCATTATAATATCTATGCACTGTTTTTACTCTATCTCTCTAGGTAGAAAATGCTGTGAGACAGGGGAAAACCGGGCTTGCCTGCACAGACAGACAGAACCAGTGGAATGCTGGGTCTAAAAGAAATGCTGGTCAGAGGAAGATGAAGTATGTGCGCTTCAAACGACACAACAGGAAGGATCTCTACCAGCCGCCACCAACTTCACAGCCATCCTCTACCACTCCAGAACCGGCACAGGAGGTGACACTCTTTAGGACTCATGAAGAGTGGAGGAAGAACACACTTGCCTCACCAATGGCAGAACTTTTCAATTGCCCTGGGAATAGCCTCCTGCAGTTCTGCTTTAATGCTGATACCTCTTCCATCACCGAGCCAACACCATGTCCACACCTCCATCTCCTAACCCATGATGAGCACCACATACCACTGGCTTGTGTAAAATGCAGAACCTTCTATGATAAGTACATTAACATGTCCACAGCCCGGCTTGAGGAGATCGAGAAGGTTACAAAAGCACAGAGCAAAGAACAGGTCTGGCATTATGCACGGAGAGTGCGCATCACAGCGAGCACAGCTAGAAAGGTGCCCATTCGCTCAACCACGGCGCCCGACAAGTTTTTGTCAGAACACTTACACCCATCCTTCCGTGGCAATGCTGCAACCCGTCAAGGAGCGGAGGGGGAGGAACTTGCAAGGGACTATTTAGAAACTCTGGGCAACAGCATTGAAACCAAAGGCTTAGTGGTGTGCGACAAGGATCCGTGGCTTGCAGCATCTCCCGATGGAGTGATAAACTAAGACATTCTGTTGGAGATCAAATCACCTGTGTTGGGAAACAAGTCACTTGCAGAATTTTTGGCAACAAAGAACTGTGAAATCACAACTGTGGCAAACGGAAATAGGATAGATTACCATATTGCCTGCAATGGTCCAAAAGGCTACTATATGCAGGTACAAATTGGGATGCACTGCACAGGGCTTCAGCACTCCAAGTTGGTGATCTGGAACAAAACTGAGCACCTAGAAATCGAAGTACCCTACGACCAAGACTTTGTCCAGGGGCATATCATAAGGCTGCGCACATTCTACTTTGCCCACATGCTCCTGAAAATTGTTGACGATTTTGTTGAGGGAAGGTTACAGTTCTGCAGTAAATATCTCAGCATTTTAAAACCAAAATAAACTGCCTTATTTAGGTCATGCCCACAGGAGCCAACAGTTGTCTGTTGTTTACATAATGCACAATTTACATGATCTCTTTATGCTGTGCAATATATCATATGTGCCTGTACTGTTTGAGTGAAAATAAAGTTTGATGTAATTTAATTTCATTATTGCACTGTTATTGCATTATTGCATTTCATATGTTCCTTAGAGTGCTACAATTTCTTTTAACACAGTTCATCATTCATATTAAGCTCATACTGTACATAAATAACACTGAATTAATTAATTGTTTAGAGGAAACTAAAGAAATGGCTTCAACAAGAAAGATCACATGTTTAATCCTAACAGGTATTACAAATTAAAATATAAAAGCAGCCCACACAATTACATCACTATGAAAATATTCATATATAATATTAAAAAATACAATGCATGCAGTATTTGTTGTGTTTATCTGTATTTAATGAACAACATGGCTGGGTGCTGGGTGCTGGTTTGTGGTCGTAGCACTCTCTATCTAACCACTCGTTCAGGTGCTTTCTCGAGTGATTGCAACCAACTACCGCACACGTAGTTCCCGAACCACTTTTCTTCATGTTGTAATTGTTATATCCTCTTTGTCTCTGCGATATCAGTGCTTTGTCGGCACAACGGAGCTAGCTAGCAAAACAAACCCAGTCCGCCAAAACGGAAGTGCATTGCATCGAAGGGAGGAGTTCAGGATGTAGAGCGGAAACGGCTCAATAACTTGTGTATAGCCTGTGAGGAACTTCTACCTGGTTCCCTACACAGTGCCTCTTATGGACAGGAGGGTTACACACATGCAATTTCTAACAACTCCCCTTTTCATTGTTTTACTGTCATATAGTATTTCATACCTGTTTTTCATGTATTACTCTTATATTACTATCTGACATCACATACATCGTAGCTCGTAAGTTCACAGTTTATTTATAATTACAAAAATAAATATATATATTTTTTAAATTTTTATAAATAATACAAAACATGCTTATTGGGGGATGGCAGGAATGTCAAATGGGAGGGCCTGGCGCCGGGTCTGTCATGGAGGTACCACGGATTTCTGATCATTCTAACTTACCAGATTTATGTTGGCAAAAGTATGTAGACATAATTTAACCTTAAAATTACAGATATATATAATAGTTTATTACACGGTTAGTTGAATAATCAGATCTGATTGGTCAAAAGTCAGTTTAAGGAATAGAGTGGTGCAGTGACGAGTCCTAAAACCCGGAAGTGAGTTAGCATTTTACCACTACCGGTTCCCTCGTCTCGGAGTCAATGGGATTTCTCCATAGAATTTTGGAAAATAGCTCGAAATAAGGTCTGTGTTTGACACAAATTTAAGAGACGGATCCCGTTTTGTTCTACCACATTAAATACATCTGCAGTGACCCCACTGGTGATTTTTGAAGAGTTTACGTGTCTGAAAAACGATGGTTGTTAACAAGTGGCTGAATAGGACTACAGAAGTAGTGGACGTTGTACGTCATTACGCCGAACACGTAAACACTCCCGCTAAGTTTGTTTGCCCCTGTTTGTACCTGCGCTCTTGCAAACTGTTAAAACAAACGCTTCAACTTGTACAATTTTTAATCTGTATTTTTTAATATCGATCTTAA
The DNA here is from genome assembly GCF_949606895.1 of Notothenia rossii. Taxonomy (NCBI): domain Eukaryota; kingdom Metazoa; phylum Chordata; class Actinopteri; order Perciformes; family Nototheniidae; genus Notothenia; species Notothenia rossii. Next base: position 61,114,723 of record NC_136903.1, on the reverse strand, counting down.
GTTGGCGTGACGTTGAAGTCGTGCGACTCTGCTGTCCTCGGCTGTAGTTCATTTATAGCATAACATTAGCATTTTGCTTCTGGCGATTAGATTTACGATTCTAAATAATAAAAGTAGGGTAGGCATGTGGTGGTCACCCCAAGAGGTTGATCATGGAGCCCGACGCAAAGCTTAAAGGTAGGGTAGGTAAGAATGGAGAAACCAGCTCGAGTGCGCTAGAATTTGAAAGTACGCAGCTGAAAAAAATCAGCCCCTTCCTTCAGACTTCCTTACAGAGCCCCTCCTCCAACACACACAAACGCACACATGACCAATGAGGCCACGAGATAAGTTTTTGCACGAGATGGAAGGCTGACAGGCAGGTAACCCATCCAGTTATTTTAGCCAGGTCAGCTAAAATAAATGGTCGTGCTTTTTACAGCGCCACGGCTTCCACAGATGAATTTTTTTGTATGTATTTATTGTCAAAGCATTTCATGTATTCATTGCTATCGGGATGTTAAGAGCATTCCGTGGAATATAAAAAAAGTGTTTCTGAAGTGAATTACCTATCCTACCTTTAACATTGAAACAATTAAAATGTACCGCATGCTATTAGGCTCTTGACTGGTGTGGGGCAAGGTAATTTGTCTCTTATACTGCTGTACAGCAATATAATATTTAACTTCAACCAGTCTGTGTTTTTAATGTGTCCTCTTTGTCTCATACTTTAATGTTGTGAGTGTTACATCGGATCCACGACATAACAACAAAGCCAACACAGTCTTTGAGTCTTAATTTTTCTCCATACATTGAGTTCATCCATCAGTTCATCTGTCAGTATTCGACTTGGCAAGCTCTTCTGCAGAACGTCCAGTGATGTTCAACTGTGTTCTCATTAGCCTGTTCACTCATGTGATGAACATATGTGTTGCGTATTGTGAAACCCTGGAAAATATTGAGACAGGCAAACTGAGTCATATCACTGCACTTATCAATTAGCCATTATTTAAGAAAATGCTATGGTGTAAGCCTTCTTGTTTTTCAGAAGCTATAATCTTGACCACTAAATTAAAAAAAAAGGTGGCAGATTAGCTTTGATCCAATTTATTGGTGTCAATGTCAGTAGTTAAAGTTGACCTGACTTTTCTAACAGGACACATGTTAAAGAAACTATATAAGCCTCTTACAGCTTTGGAGATGAAGTCGAGCAGGTGGACACGCAGGATGACTTCCTGTTGGTGGTCACATGGTCCGAAGGTGAAGGACACATGGTAGTCTCTCGTATCCATCATGTGTTTGTTCCACTTTGTGAAACTGCACGAGATGGACTCTAACATTGCATGGGCCTAAAAATAAAAGAGGGATATACTTTACTCCTTTTGACTTATGTTCAAATACATATTTATTTTCTTTGAAATATTGTTATGCAGTATTTTTTAACTATGTCAGTTATGCAAGGAAATATCAGATATCATTACCATAGGATTTTATTATTTAAACTATTATTATTAATGCTATTCTTTTAAGCAAAAACGGCAATAATAACTATTTGCATACCACTTGAGCCATGAAAGTTCAATAATAACTGAAAATAAACTAAATATATTTGTATTTTCTTGAAGTGCAAACATTCAAAAATACTCTACTCCAACTTTTATATAGCGAGATACTGTACAAACAAACTAGCTTAGAAAATATTATTCCGTTTTTTCTTTTGCTATATAAACACATATTCGAAAACAGTAGGCCTACTGTATTTTGGGAAAATCAACAATCAATCAAATCAAGTATCTATTGACAAGATAAAAATACAGGAAGTACTGTTAGCTATATATATGAGTGCAAACATAGTCAATTAAAACATTTCAACAGAGGGGAAGAGATGTCCATTTTTATTAAGCCAACCATATCAAAGAGATAAAACATTTTAAAGAAGAAGAAAGGAGGGTCTCATGAAAAATAAGATGATGCGGTGATATATCTTCCTACATCAACACGAACCCGCCTGTTCCCACTGACGTTGGTGGTGATGGTGAGCTGCGTGATTAAGACTGCGACCGGGTTGGAATACTTTGACAGCTTTCTGGTGCTGGACAGCTCCACCACCTCCTCGTAGGGGTCTATGGGATAGGGAAGCAGGGGTTTGGGGTCTCTCAGGCACTGAATCAGGGGCTCGATCTGATAGAAGTCAGCCTCCTTCCTGAGCAGCTCAGTCTCCTTGAAGTCGCACGGCAGCGTCAGCTCTGACGTCCGCAGGAAGTTGAGGATATAGCTGAAACAGCAGAAACGTACGGGATATGTGCAGAATGCTGAGCTGGAGGGAGAGCTGCTGTACGGCTCTAGAGCAAGCGGAAACTTCCGGGTCTAATTAGAGAGTAATGCAGCAGAGTCCTTAAACTCGGAAATTACTATAATGTGTTTGTGGTTAGAAGCCTAAAATAAAGCTTATGAGATTTTCCAATTTTGTTCTATGACATAACGAATGTCAATAAATACCCTACTGGTGAATGTCTGAAGCTTCTGTGAGTCATGAAAAATGCTATTACTAATAAGTGACTAAATTAATTAATTTTCCCTAATGGCCAGCAGGGGGCTACGCCAGTGGTTCCAATAATAAGTCTAGTTGCATAGAAGTCTATGAGAAAAATGAGCCTACTTCTTACTTAAATTATTACCTAAGAAAACATTTTCCTAGCAAGTTTATTGTCTCAGTCACTAGTTTAATGTATTTTCCAATACAGCATGATATTCATTTAGTAAAATATGGTCCAATTCAGAGTAGTGATTTGACTATTTTATTACTGGACTCTGTAGTTTAAGATCTCTTCCTTCCCCAGGAGTAGACTGGCAAAAGCTCAGCATGCCGGATGCTCTGGAAATCAAAGAAATTATAAAGAAGATAAGGAGCTACAAAAAACATCAAAGACTTTGGGTAAATCAAATGTAACCCTTTAAATGTCCTATCAATTTCACGCACATACACATGTATACAGTATAATAATTCTTAAACTTTGTGTAACTTTACTTTGGTCAGTTGTCAGTTGTTAAGGTAAATTAATGTTTTGATTTACTTTTTAAATCAATTCTATTTGTTTCCATTATTGTTTGTCAGACAACAGCTGACAGCACACAGGTTTTCTTTTAAAATGGGAGGAATAAATTGAGGATTATTCAATTCAGAGTGAATTCCTTAAAGATCCCCTTTATGCAAAATGCACTTTTTGATGTCTTTTATACTTAAATATGTGCCCCCGGTGGGTAAGGAGACTCCAAAAATACAACCCTTTCTCTTTTCCTCCTTACCCACATCTCTAAAAACGGGGGTACAACGGAGCTGATCCAGATTTGCTGCGGTCATGGCATTACTAAAATGTGGGCTGGCTTTACGTCCATGACCCTATCAGAAACGTCGCTGTATCAGAAACAATGTGTGACGTATTTTGGAAGCAGTGGTGGCGCCAGGGTATGGCTGGGGTAGGCTACAGCCATACCAAGAAATGGCTTAGCCCCACCATGAAAAATGATGTTAAAGTAAGCCAAATAAAGTCCGCCAACTCGCGCGGAGCAAATTGCACAGACAGCAGTTAGTAAGATTGATTTCAGTAGCCACTTGTCTAGAAATACCGAAGACTAGAAACGGTTTTGAAAACTTTTGTCACGTAGTGATCGTCTTCTCAATAGAACATCTTTGATAATGTCTTCTGGCCAATCAGAATCAAGATAACGGCGTGGTGTTGTTGCAGGAAGCCCCGACGGAGAATACTGTTGCTGTAATACATCTATATGTTATTATACATCCATGATCTATATATACATCGATACAACATTACAACATTACGTGTTGAGAGAAATCAACATGTAATGAAATAAGACCCCACGGTTTGATGATTGATAGGTGTGTTGGCTGTCTTTCATTTTGACACACAGAACAATGGGGGCTATCCGCCCTTATCCACAATGTAAAGTAATTCACACAGCCTCTTCCCTCTTATCTCTGTGAGGAGCAGCAGGTTCAGCTTTCAGAACAAAGTAACAAAAAACTAAAATGGCATTCATTTTTTTAAATGTGTAGTAATCGACGTATTTATTTTTCTTCTCAAGAGAGTACCAGAGTGTGTATAGTATTTCAAAAAATCTCCTGGGGGAGAATCCCCGAGACCCCCCTGCAGGGGTTGGGTTTTCAGCATGTCAACTCCTTTATTTACTACAAGACAAATGTGCCTTTTTATTTCATACAGTTCAATTTGGATTGAGACAGGGAAATAATCTAAACCTCAAGCGTGACGTTTCACTGTCAAGGGGGGCGATATAGCGTGTATGTAATTACATTGCAAATACTGACTTGAGCCCCACCACTGTATGGGTTAGCTCTACCATAGATTACCTAACAAAAATACTCTGGCGCCACCACTGTTTGGAAGTAATATTGTCTGTGTTTACATTAGCTGGCATCGCTAACACTAACCTGTACTGGAGAGAATCTTGTTAAGAAGCTGGAAATAAAAAGGTACTTACCTTGTGGTAAGACTGTGAGAGAAAAAGCATTTGAGCTCCATACTATTTCAGAAATAATCCTTGATGTGGTTTGGAACATAATATGGCGCTTAATCACGGCAGCGTTTAGCTGAGTATCTGCTGAGTAGAAACCTCTCTATTCACAGAGGAGAGCTCATACATGCTCCAAAGGGGCGTGGCCAGCAGCAGCTCTGCAACATTTAAAGCTGCTGACCCAGAATCAGCACTTCTCTAACAGGGCTGAAATAGAGGGGTATGAGGCATGGCTAGAATGGGTGATCTATTTGGTATTTTGAGCAAAACACTTCATAGACATGTTTTCAATATATCTGAGACCTATAATATATGCCTACAAATAGTATAATAGGAGACCTTTAATAACTTATTGATGATGGATGGTTTGTTACCACGATCGTAACATGGTTTGCCTAATACATAGCACGTTTGGATTATTAATACTGAAAGTGAAAATATGATTCATTTGATGAGCTACCTGCAGATTTTACAGTTAAAAAATATAAAATTACGCCACAGTGACAGGCTAATTCACACAAACATTAACTCACAGAAACAGCGGGCCGTCACGGTCGATGAAGTAGTTTCCGCGTACGTCCCTGACGGTGGGGAGCTCTCCTCCGAACATAGCTCCCAGTTTACCTATTTTATCTCGCGGACACCAGCTGGTCCCATCCGCCCTGGTGAGGCCGCGCGGGGACCCGAGCCTGCTGTTTGTTAACGCAGGAATTAACCAGGTGAGAGCATGTAATTATACTGCAGTTACTGTGTACTTATACTACAGTTCAGAGCCATGTTAACGGGGATGAACCAGGTGAGAGCATGTTACTGTGTACTGTGTACTTATACTACAGTTCAGAGACAGCATGTACTTATACTGCAGTTACTGTGTAGTAAAAGTGCTAAAGTGAAAATAAAAGTGCTAAAGTAAAAGTGCTAAAGTAAAAGTGTTGAAGTGAAAGTAAAAGTGCAAAAGTAAAAGTGTTGAAGTGAAAGTAAAAGTGCTAAAGTGAAAGTAAAAGTGCTAAAGTGAAAGTAAAAGTGTTGAAGTGAAAGTAAAAGTGCTAAATTGAAAGTAACAGTGCTAAAGTGAAAGTATGTTGTGTCTCGTCAGATTTGTTAATATTATTTCTCTGTTAGTTTATATTGTCAAGTCCGTGTCTGCCATTTCCTGTTTTACTTTGTTATTTCCTTTCTTATTTCAGGTAGTTCGACTCCTACCTTGTCAGTTTGTTCACTGACCTGATTACCTGCCCCGCCCTTATTGTTTGCACCTGTTGAGTCTCTTGTATACAGGACTGTCTCAGAAAATTAGAATATTGTGATAAAGTTCTTTATTTTCTGTAATGCAATTAAAAAAACAAAAATGTCATACATTCTGGATTCATTACAAATCAACTGAAATATTGCAAGCCTTTTATTATTTTAATATTGCTGATTATGGCATACAGCTTAAGAAAACTCAAATATCCTATCTCTAAATATTAGAATATCATGAAAAAGTATACTAGTAGGGTGTTCAACGAATCACTTGAATCGTCTAATTAACTCGAAACACCTGCAAGGGTTTCCTGAGCCTTGAAAAACACTCAGCTTGGTTCAGTAAACTAAATCACAAGTATGGGGAAGACTGCTGATCTGACTGCTGTCCAGAGGACCGTCATTGACACCCTCCATCAGGAGGGTAAGACACAAAAAGAAATTTCTCAAAGAGCAAGCTGTTCACAGAGTGCAGTTTCAAAGCACATCCACAAAAAGTCTGTTGGAAGGGGGAAATGTGGCAGGAAACGCTGCACAACCAAGAGAGATGACCGCAGCCTTAACAGCATTGTGAAGAAGAGTCGCTTCCAGAATTTGGGGGAGCTTCAAAGACAGTGGACTGAAGCTGGAGTCCAGGTATCAAAAGTCACTGTTCACAGACGTGTCCGGGAAATGGGCTACAATAGCCGTATTCCCATGGTCAAGCCACTTCTGAACTCAAGACAACGGAAGAGGCGTCTGACTTGGGCTAAGGAAAAGAAGCACTGGACAGTTGCACAGTGGTCCAAAGTCCTCTTTTCAGACGAAAGCAAGTTTTGTATTTCATTTGGAAGTCAAGGCGCCAGAGTCTGGAGAAAGGCTGGAGAGGAGCAAAATCCAAGTTGCTTGAAATCCAGTGTGAAGTTCCCACAGTCAGCGATGGTTTGGGGAGCCATGTCAGCTGCTGGTGTTGGTCCACTGTGTTTCATCAAGCCCAGAGTAAATGCAGCTGTGTACCAAGAGATTTTAGAGCACTACATGCTTCCGTCTGCTGAAAAGCTCTATGGAGATGAGGAATTCATTTTCCAGCATGATCTGGCACCTGCCCACAGTGCCAAAACCACCAGTAACTGGTGTACTGACCATGGCATTACTGTCCTCGATTGGCCTGCAAATTCCCCTGACCTGAACCCCATAGAGAATATGTGGGGTATTGTGAAGAAGAAGCTGAAAGACACCAGACCCAACAATGCTAATGAGCTAAAGGCCGCTATTGAAGCATCCTGGGCATCCATAACACCTCAGCAATGCCACAGGCTGATTGCCTCCATGCCACGCCGCATTGATGCAGTAATCCGTGCAAAAGGATTCCCAACCAAGTACTGAGTGCATTAATGGACATTTTCAAATGTTTGATTGTGTTTTGCTGTTATAAATCTTCTTTTTTTTACTTGGTCTGAGGAACTATTCTAATTTTTTGAGATAGGATTTTTGAGTTTTCTTAAGCTGTATGCCATAATCAGCAATATTAAAATAATAAAAGGCTTGCAATATTTCAGTTGATTTGTAATGAATCCAGAATGTATGACATTTTTGTTTTTTTAATTGCATTACAGAAAATAAAGAACTTTATCACAATATTCTAATTTTCTGAGACAGTCCTGTATATTCTGTGTGTTCCCTGTGCTCAGTGCCAGATCGTTTTTTAACCTTGTGAATGGATTACCTTGTTTATCACCACAGTAAAAACCTTTTTTGAATCATCTTTTGTCTGGAGTCGTGCATTTGGGTCCTATCAGTTTTTGTGTGCTCCAGTCGTAACATTAAGATCTGGCCAACAAATGGACTCAGCCGACTCTCAAACCCTGAGAGCAGCACTCGGCTCTCAGGCTCAACGCCTGCAGCAACAGGAGGAGGACATGAAGGCCTTAAACCAGGGAGTGATGACCCTGACTAACAGCCAGAGTGAGTTTCGTGGCGCAGTTACGATGCAAATCAATCACCTGGCTGAACAGCTCCAAAATGTACTTACACGTTTGGATAATGTGCCCGCCGCTCCTCCCGCCGTGGCTACCCCAACCCCAGAGACTACAGCTGATTTTCCCATGCCAGCTTCCATGATTCGTCTTGCTCCTCATGCAAAGTTTTCAGGCGAGTCTGGTAATTGCAGTTCTTTCCTAACGCAGTGTGACCTACATTTTACCTGCCAGCCTGCTGCCTTTCCCAGTGATCTAGCCAAGGTGGCGTTCATTGTTTCCCACCTCACGGGAAGAGCGGAAGCCTGGGCTACGGCGGAGTGGGCACGGAAGTCTCCGGTGTGTAAATCACTACAACTATTCACTGAGACTATAAAAAAAATCTTTGACCAAACCACACCGGGGAGAGAAGCTGCCAGAGCCCTGACACAGATCTCCCAGCAGAATCAGAGTGTAGCTGACTACGCCATTGATTTTCGCACTTTGACCACGGACAGTGGATGGAATGAAGACGCACTATATGACATGTTTTTCAGCGGACTCAGTGACTGTGTGCGGGATCTTCTTGTTCCTCTTGATCTGCTGCCGGATTTGGACAGTATGATCGCCTTGGCTATACGCACAGACACTCGGCTGCAAGAGCGACGGAGGGAGAAAGCCAGGAAAGCGTCACCTCCTGCACGATCTCCACGACGACCCGGATTTCGGACCCACTATCCCTCCTCCACGTGAAACCTGCTTTGTGGAACACAGAAGAGGAACCCATGCAGCTCTGAAGGGCCAGGCTGTCTCCCGAGGAAACGCAGCGGCGTCTCCGGGAGCATTTATGTTTCTACTGCGGGAAGCAGGGACATTTCCTGAGAGCCTGCCCGTTAAAAGACGGGGCTCACCAGTAAAACGGAGGGTGCTGGTGAGCCGACTGACAACCGCAGATTTCCCGTCACGTTCCATGACCCAGGCTGAGGTTAGTAATAGTGAGCACAGCATAGATTTGAAAATACTTCTAGATTCAGGGGCTGACTCTAATCCAGTGGTTCTCAAACTTTTTCTGTCAGGCCCCCCCTTTGGAGAAAAAAAAAAGTCGGGCCCCCCCAAAACGAATAATCAGGCTCAGTGGCGGCGCCAGAGATTTGTTTTGGGGGTGCTGTGGGGTAGCTTGACGTTTCATAGAGGGTGCTCAAACATTTAGGGTTTCCCATTAATGTACCGGTCGCTACAGTGGAATTTTCTACTGCAACAATCCCCACGCAAATACACAACGTACCCGCGACTGTTACAATGAAGGCTCAATATTCAGCTCACGGCATATAGGTGTAAGCAGGGATAAAGTGCTATTTTTATAGGTGATGTGTGGACGTCACATAGGGGGGTCCGGGGGCAAGCTTCCCCGGGAAGATTTATTTTTAAATATTGAAGTTAAAAGCATCAATCTGGTGCACTTTGAGAGCGAAAGGAAGAGATCTATGGATACATCTCTCAACACCCATATGAAACAGAAATGTAAACAGATTTACTTTTTCTTGATGGATATTTTACAAATCACCCTTTTAAACTTTATTCTTGTTTTACTGTCATATAGTATTTCATACCTGTTTTTCATTTATTCTCTTATTTTTTTATAACTATAATGATCATATAAACGTGTGCCTCGGAAATAATTATTTACATTAATGGTGACCAAAACATTTGAGACCCACTGAGATAACACTGAGAGAGTCCTTTAGCTCTCAGTCTGACAGGAGAGGACTCTCCTCCACTTTGTTGTTGAAAAAACTCCTTATATCCGTTAGCGTAGCTCGCTAGCACCAGAAGCTAACAACAACGATCTCCAGTACCGGTGCGCTCTCTCTCTCTCACGCGCGCACACAAAATGGCTCGTTCCACACACACACACAGAGCCGAGCTTTAATGAAACAGAGACCCAGACGTAATAGTACTGTACTGCATCATATTATTTTCGAATCAATAATTTTTCAAATTATGATTTTTATTTTATTTTTATCTTTTTTTATAACCATTTTTCCTCCTGGTCTCTCGCGCCCCCCCTGGCATGCCTCTGCGCCCACCAGGGGGGGCGCGCCCCCCACTTTGAGAACCACTGCTCTAATCTAATGGACTGGGGGTTAGCTAAATGTTTGAAAATTGCCTCCGTGCCATTAACTCAGACACTTGAAGCTAGTGTAGCGTGGTACAGAGTGAAGTAACCCTCCACTACACATTTCATTTGAAAGTCTTTTATTTTGTTCTGCAAAGAGCAAAAATATTATCTTATTATCAAAGTTCGCCACATACACACACCGTGACTTCACTCAAGTGTGTGTTTAGGTTCTCTGAATGTATTCACTATACTAACACAGAAACATAATGAACATTTGCATCAACATCCAAACAATAATCATGTCTATTGCATTGCTATTCCAAACCAGTTTCATCTTGTACATTCAATATCAATTATGTATCTCTTTTAACTTATTTATTTATTTATCTATTAACTATACACGAGCAGTCCGGGCTCTTTAGACCGGCTCATTGTTCTACTCTCCCGTCTCACGATCGCTCAAGCTAACTAGGCCACCAGTGCTAACTACTGGCTAGCCATTTTCAGTACGCAGTTGCTGAACAAGTAACGTTCATAAACACTTCTACATAAAATCCAACCGGGATCATAAACTCACACATAACATATTCACCCATCAATTACACAATTCCAACTCTCCGTTCTTACCTGCAAAGAGCAAAAATATGTATCTTATTATCACAGTTTGCCACATACACACACCGTGACTTCACTCAAGTGTGTGTTTACGTTCTCTGAATGTATTCACTCGAGACTTCTCTTTGTCCCCGAACACAGTGTAGCGAACTCGCCCTCTGCTGGTCGGAGTTAGACACTATATACTGCTAGACAGTGGTGTAGTCTACTTTTTTGTAGTGGGTATACTTTAATAATTGTATTCATCCATCCTAGAGCGACGCATCGCGGAGCGACATCTGTCTCGAAGCAACACCTCATGAACACCATCACACTTACTAATGCATAGACTAGTCTTGAGACTGGTTATGTGTTATCAACATGTCAATGTATTATAAGCATTTTTATGTGACTTTTAACTGCCAGTGAAATTAACAATAAAAAAATAAAAGAATGAACAATGATGGAAAAAGCCCACTTATCTTCTAGGGTTGAACAATTAATCGACATTTTTATCAATCTCAATATGGCCTACTGCAAACACAGTCTCTGACACAGCTCTCACCAAATGTCCAACTAAATCCTGTCCACCCTTCTCCGTGAGCTCCTGGGCTATTTTGTGTGCTCTGGACGTCTCATGTCGTCTAATCTTGTTTCTCAAAGAGGCCAAAGATGTTGACCCACTCCTCAGACATAGACACTCGTTGTTCTGTGAGGACACCTACTGATTTTTAGCGCTGCAAAGGAAATAAACAAAACCATGACTAATTAGCATAATACAAGTTTTTACCAATAACAACTGCAGAAAAGAGCCAAGATTTACTCAAAAGTATTTAATAAACTGCTTACAATATTTACATTATGGCTAAGAAATGCATGAAAAGCAGATAAAAGGAGAAAAATGTTCCACTTTTTCAATAGCTAATTATTTGACAACTACTGATAACTAACATATAGTAATGTAATGGTGCAAATGTTTTAAATGCACTTTTAACATGACCATGAATTAACTCTCATTTGCATAGTCATTGACTTTTTGAATTTCTGTTGTTTAGGTCAGCTTTCCTTTGCATGTGTGCTGACATTTCCCTAACTTTCTGTCCCTCCACCCCAACCAAGGATGCCTGTTCTTAAATTCCATAGCCTAACTTTCAGTCCACAAGGCTGGCCAGGAGCTCTCATCTGTGTCCGAAACAAGGAGATAATATAAACATTGTGTTCTGTTTATGACTGCGCACACACACACACACACACACACACACACACACACACACACACACACACACACACACACACACACACACACACTCACTATCTCGCTCCCTTTCTCTTCCATTGATCCACCACACTAACGTTGATCAAATTAGCTAGCAAGTTAGCTAGTTAGCTACTGTTACGTTAATCATAACCATGCTAATTTCACTTACTGGGTAAATTTGCGGTAGCGCCGGACTCGTTCTCTGTCACCTTTAGGACAGCCGCCTGACCTGGCTCTTCTTCTGTACTGGTAATAGGGGAAAACTTCGGAAAACATTAAAATATTGTCGTCTGTTTTCGTTTCATGTTTGCTTCCTGTTTAGCGCTCCGCGAACTTGAATGATGGAAGGATCAAATTCTGATAACGTTAGAGAAACGTGGGGTTTGTCAGAGCCGAACAAAGTGTGTTGCTGTTGCTTAGCAACAGGCCAAAGGCGACGGAAGCCCCAGACGTCCAAAAGTATTAACACAGAAGGGGGCGAAAGCGTGAAAGCGAAGTCACAAAATGATGTTACGTATCATCGCTCATTTTTAAGAGGGCATACGGAAATCACTGGCATTTTCTAGTGGGTATACGGCGTATACCAGCGTATCACGTAGACTACACCACTGCTGCTAGATAACACTACATTTATCAAACAATAAACCAACCATTCCTTATCAGAAAACACACAGACAATTCTCACCACACTCTGAACATGAGCTGTACTAAATGCAAATCATTTTAACCATTTAATTACTAATACTGTAGGTATATCAACCCACTGATGGCTCTGTATTCCACACTTTCCCCCCCAATAATAAATGTCTCCGGACATTTCAGATACCCAAAGTGTACCTTTTCACACATTGAATTTCCAAACTGAAAACATGGTATTACTTATTTTAAAGTGGTACTTGACATTCAATTCAATTAGTACCCATTTATCCAAGTATCTGACCCATTTAGATCTATACCACTAAACATCAGTTACTGTACTCTTGATCCCAATCAGATCAACTCTCAAATGTAACAGAACTCATATCGGCCTCAGTTCTTTTAGTCTGTTACCAGTCTCTTGTTTTGTACAGTACCAGTGCAATATGTTTTTCCGGAATTGTCTCTTCTTCACAGTCCATATAATTTCACCATTCTACTTTTCAGAGTCCATTTTCTCCGAACTAGGGTAATGTGAGTTCAACCCATTACCTCAACGTCTAGTGATGCCCACGGTCGCCACATGACCGGTGGGTTGCAGGCTGGTGACATACTCACGACGTGCAGACTCTCGGCCCCCGCTTCCTCCCACGTCGGCTCACCCAAAGGGTTGCAGGTCAGCTTTCGGGGACGGTGCCTTTGTCGCTGCGGGTAGCTGGTCACTGGCGGAGGGTCAGGATCATCTTCCTCTGATGACTCTTGTAGACTTTTCCCAGGCTCTGCCGTTCCGTTCTCACCATCTCCATCAGCTGTGATGCCTCTGTTGTCAGTCTCTGTCTCCTCTTGAGCAACCGTTGCATTTTCCAGATCTGGAGCTCCGTCTTGCATCGTCAGAGCTGGTGCAAATGGCTCTGCCTCTGGATTCAAATCTGCAGCTGGATTCAACTCTGCAGCTCTCTGACTTAGTTCTTGGTCGTAAGGGAAACGGCACACCAGCTCAACTTCATCACTGCTTTCGCTGTCTGAATCTTCCTCTGGTTCGCCGGTTTGGTGTTGTCTTGTTCTTGTCCGTGTCTGTATTTTCCTCTCTTGTTTTGCAGGGGCGGGTTCCGGTTTCCCCAAGGGCAGACTGTCACATGGGATTAGGAGGTTCCTGTGCAATACGCGACTCTTACCTCCTCCCTCTGGTGCTACTTCATACACCGGGCTGTCAATGCTCCTTCTTTTCACCACCACATGCACTTTAGTTTCCCAGTAGGACCGCAGTTTACCAGGGCCGCCCCTCTCTGACAGGTTAAGCATGAGCACCCGTCCACCAGGTTGCAGGTCGGCTCCATGTGCTCTTTTGTCATAGCCTTTCTTGCCCCGTAGAGCTTCCCGGGCCGCTGTTTTGGATGCGATCTCATAGGCTTGTCGCATTCGGATTTGCCAGTTCTGTACATATTCAGTGTAAGTCTCTTTTGCCTCTCTTGGCTATAGGTTGAAAAGCAGGTCTACTGGCAAACGAGGTGACCTTCCGTAGAGCAAGTAGTAGGGAGAGAACCCTGTTACCCCACTGCGGGTGCAGTTTTACGCGTGCACCAGTTTAGCCAATGAGCTCTTCCAATCAGCCTTCTGTTCACTTGTGAGGGCACCGAGCATTGATAAGATAGTTCTATTGAACCGTTCACACTTCCCGTTGCCTTGGGGGTGGTAACATGTTGTGTGGGACCCCCACACGTCACAGCTCTCCTGTAGTTGGTCCATCAACTGGTTGTCAAACTCTCTCCCCATGTCGTGGTGAATTCTCTCTGCAAATCCAACGCGGAGTGCAAACTCATTGAATAGCTTGTCAACAACAGTTTTAGCAGATTTGTTTTTCGTTGCGTAGGCTTGTGCGAAACCAGTGAAATGATCGATCACAATGAGAATGTACTCAAACCCCTGTTTGCATGTCTCTAAGTGTAAAAAGTCAATGCATACTAGCTCAGCTGGACGTGTTGTGACAATGGTTGTCATGGGAGCCCTGGTTGCTTTGTGAGGTTGCTTTGCCTTGAGACACTCACACTCTTGGGTGACAAACTGTTCTATGTTAGAGTACATACGAGCCCAATAGAATCGATCTTGGATCAGGTTGAAAGTTCTCTCGACCCCGAGGGGTCCCATTTCTCTATGAAGCTCGTGGAATACTGTTTGACGATGCTCTTTTGGGAGGATAAGCTGTTGTTTATCTCCTACTTTCCTATAGAGAATTCCCTCCTCATTGATATTCAACTTTGCCCACTGTCTCATTAATACACTGACGTCCGCCGGTTCTGCTTTCCGAGCTCTCCTGGACGGGTGCTGATTGTCCCTCTTATAATGCAGAACTTGGCTTATGACAGGATCTCTCTCCTGACTGTCTCGTATCTGTTTTGGTGTCAGGGACTTGGATCGAGGGTGTGCACTCGCATCTTTCACTAAGTCTAGTGTCTCTATGGGGACTGTTGCTACCCAGACCGAGGGGGTGTCTCCCTGCACACTGAATCCCTGCACTGCTGCACTGAACACCTCCTGACCCACCTCCTCTGTACACTGTCATGAACGCATTAATGTCTAATGGCATGCGGGATAGGCCATCCGCATCTGTGTTACTCTTTCCCGGCCTATACTTAATGGAAAAGTCAAACTCGGACATCTCCCCCACCAACCTGTGACCTGTAGCATTAAGCTTAGCTGTCGAGAGGATATAGGTTAAGGGATCTTTATCTGTATATACTACAAAATGTGGGGCATGATAAAGATAATCCCGAAACCGTTCACATATTGCCCATTTTAGAGCTAAAAACTCAAATTTTCCCGAGTGCATGTAATAGTTCTTTTCCGGTGGTGTTAGAGTCCTGGAACCATAGCCTATAACTACCATCTTACCATTCTGTCTCTGATACAGTACTGCTCCCAATCCCTCCTGGGATGCGTCTGTTCTGGAGAAGTTTGGGATGTATGTTCGGTAGTATGAAAGGAATCCCATTACTCTTCTCAGCTCTCTCACTATTGTAGGCGCTTTCTCCTTTAAGGCTTGGACTGGAGCCACCTCAGATGGGTCCATAATGTAGCCCTGTCCAGACACCATCCGTCCCAGAAATCTCACCGTCCTCTTCAACACCTCACACTTGCGGGGGCTGAGTTTAACCCTGTGCCCCTGATATCTCTGTAACACAGTTCTCAGGTGCTCAATGTGGTCCTCAAAGCTGGAGCTATGGACCAGATTGTCGTCCAGATACGGGTGACACATTTCATCTCTCAAGCCACGCAAACAATCTTCCATGTTCCTCTGGAAATCTGCGGGCGCCGCACTCAACCCGAACGGGACTCGGACCCACTGGTACAGACCCCAGGGGGTTATGAAAGCTGTCAGGGGCTGGCTCTCCTTGTCCAGGAACCCCTGGTGATAGGCCTTCCCCTGGTCCAGTACAGAGAACCAGGAGCTGCCAGTGAGGGAGTCCAGCATGTCTTGGATCCTGGGTGGCGATCAGGAACTGACTTTTTGTTCAGTTCTCTGTTGTCACAACAAAGTCTTAAAGTCCCATCCTTCTTCCGTACGCACACGACCGGTGAGGCGTACGGAGAGCGTGAAGGAGTAATCCAGCCCCGATTCAATAAATCCTGGATATACTCTTTCACCTCCTGGTGTAGTGGCTTTGGGACTGCCATATAAGTTTTTCTTACTGGGGTAGTGTCGTGCAGCGTGATGTGGAGTTTCAGTGAGGGGATTGAGCCGATGTCGTCATCGTCGTATGCGAACGCGTGACACTCCTCTCTCAGCAGCTGTTTTGTGATCCTCTTTTGCTCCTCGTTTAAGTGACTAAGGTCGACCGGAGGGTCCCACCAGGCGGGTTTATGTTTTTTTGAGTTGTCATCTGGGGCTGATGCAGTTGTTGGTCATTTTAATCCTTCTCCTCCGGTTATCTGCTCAACACTGGCCGCATAGGCGGTTTTGACTGTTTGCAGGTAACCAACAACAGTGCGTTGAGTCAGGGTTACACTGTTCTTGTTTGTGTTGGCGATGGGGACTGGTACATAACCTGACCTTTTTCTGGGGACCCTGACTAGACCCTCCTCTATCACCACCCCCTCTGGCAATGTCGGCTCTTCACTTGGGACTAGAAGCAGGTCTTGGCCATGATACTGAGCCCCGGTGTTGACATTAGCATACACTGTGGTGATCTGATTAGCGCCCAGAGTGATTGTTCTTTTTCCTGTGTGTACAATTCCTACATCTTCCTCACTAATAGGGGCATGGATAAGCTGAAGCAATGCTTGTGCTGTCTTGACTGTTATCTGGAAGGCTTGACACACAGTATGGATGGTCTCTGTCTTTGTTGTCTGACTATCCTCTCCTGTTATTTCCTCTATCACGTTGTAGCCAATTATGGGCTCCGCTGCTACGTGTGGGTCACTTGACACTAAAATAGGTACTAGAAGTGGCTTTGTCCTGGCGGTTTCTTTCCCTAGTCTAAACTCTACCTCCACCCAGCCCATGAAAGGAATCTCAGTCTGGTTGGCTGCCACTCCCAACAAAATGTCTGAGCCTAACAATTCACTGAGAGGTCGCACCGTGCTGTGTGGTAAGTGCACCTTTCTCCATTCTTCATTAATGATTGTCGCCTGCGCGCCTGAGTCCCATAATGCTACTACTGGAACCGTATCCAGTGTGCAGTGGACAATGTGTCTCTTCGCAATCAACTTCATGATTTTTTCCTTGCGTCGTGGTGGGAGGTAGTTGACTGATGAGATTTGAGGCGGTGCGGGAGGGGGGACAGGTTGCTGCATGTTGAGACTGGATGATTCACGGGCTACCGAGGGTCCCGGCTCGGCAGCCCGGTCTCGTTTCCCTGCTGCTCTCTGGCCCGTCGACATCCTCTGGAGAGATGCCCCTCTTGCCCACACTTAAAGCAATGTCTGCAGGAGTCACCTATCTGAGCTTCCTGACACGCCCTACAACCCCTGGAGCGGCTACGGCTGGGTGTGAACGTTTTCTCTGTCGGTCTAGCTTGTGTGGCCTCCACTGTCTGTAACATCAACTTTTTAATTTCTAGAACCTCTGCCCTGAGCGCTCCTATTGGGTCTGTCTCTGTCTTGGGTCCCTGACTTTTCTTACTCTTCCCCCCTGCTTCACGGTGAGTAACACTGTCAACTGCTGCCGCTGAGGCGTCAGGTGGATACACCTCCGCCTGCACTTCACTGACTTTTGGGGGCTTGTTTATGACTGACTTTCTCAATTTTATTTGTCTTTCTTGTTCTAAGTTTGCAACCTCACTGATTCGCTCAATTAACACCTCATCTGTGACAGTACGGTCACTGAGATATGGCTTGAACTGGAACTTAACCGCATCACTGTAAAGACCAGTCTCTATGGAGCGGAGGAATTTTTTCTGAATTAGCGCTGGGCTAAACTGCTCACCTTCCTCACCTGCATCATCATCACTGGCTTTTCTCATTAGCTTCTCTTTCAGTTCTATTGCTCTGAATAAGAAATTCTGCACTGACTCCTTTGGACCTTGTGTCATGTTCATCAGGCGATGCAGTAGGTCGGACGAAGGAGTCAACTTTGTAGTGACCCTTGAGTATGGTCTTGAGGGTGTGCAGCGTCAGCTCTCGCTTTATTTCCAACATCTCCCGCAGATGAAGACCTGGGCTCACAGCACGTTTGACTGCTTCAATGATCTCCACTTCTCCATGTCCTTTCCGCTGTCCAGACTCGATTTGGTTGATGAGGCTTGTGTAGGACAATTTGTCCTTTTGCCCCGCTTCACCAATCTGTCCAATTATCGGGAACTCCCGCCTCAGTGTCACCGCGGGCAGTCTGATTGGTGCTGTGGTGGCAGTCCTTGTGTCCTCTACCTTTGCGGTCACGCTGGCAGGCGCAGTGTCTCCTCCTGCTGTTTGTGTCTTCCGCTTGATCTTTTCCTCCAACGCCCCGATTTCCTCTTCCATCTGCTGCTGTAACTTCTGGTACTGCATTTTCAACTTCTCTAACTCACTTGTGTCCTGAATTACAATCTCAGCCTCAGTTTCCCCCGGTGTCGGCTTCAGAGAGGCCAGGTAGGACAGCACATGCTGCAGATACTGCTGATACGACTCTGCGGACTCTTCATCCTCCTCTATTTCATCTAACGTCGTCTCCACCAACCTTTTGAGGGTGCGTCTTGTTTTGCTGGCAAACCCCCCCCAACAGATGCGTTACACTTTAGATGCTCACACAGGGAAATTAGCTCCCTCTCCTCCAGCGTCAGCAGTATCCTGCTTACTTCGTCCCTTGCTTCCTCCATGGTCCTCCTCTGCTTGTCCATCTATGCTTCTATGCGGCTGGGCGTGGGGCTGAATCTAACCATCCTCTGCTACCAAAATATGTAGCGTGGTACACAGAGGCGCGGGAAGGTATTTTGAGTGGGGGTGCTGAGGTGCTGGACTCCAGTGAACACTATTACGGGCACTATAGAGCACGCACAAAAAAACTCCCCACACGCAAACACACAGTAAACCCGCGGCTGTTACAATGAAGGCTCGATAATCAGCTCACGGCATATAGGCAGGGGTAAAGTGCTATTTTTTACGAGTGGGGAGTGGACCTCACCTCCTCTAGGGGGGTCCGGGGGGATGCTCCCCTGGGAAGATTTTTTTAAAATATTGATGTTAAAAGCATCAATCTGGTGCACTTTGAGAGCAACATTAAGAGATCTATGGATACATCTCTTAACACCCAGATGAAACACAACTGTAAGCAGATGTTCTTTTTCTTTATGGATATTTTACAAATCACTCTCTTCAAACTGTATTCTTGTTTTACTGCCATATAGTATTTCATAACTGTTTTTCCTTTATTCTCTTATTTTTTTTATAACTATAATGATCATATGAAGGTGTGCCGCGGAAATAATCTTTTGAATAATTTTTGACCAAACCGTTTGAGACCCACTGAGATAACTTAGACTAAAGTTAACTATCGAAACACTCAGAGAGTCCTTTAGCTCACCTGAGCCTCTCAGTCTGAGAGGAGAGCTCTCCTCCAGCTTGTTGTGGAACAAACGGCTCCGTATTCCCGTTAGTGCAGCTAGCTAACCAGATGCTAACAACACGGTCCCTGCTGCTGGCACCGGTCCCCCTCTCTCTCCCCCTCTCTCACACACACTAAATGCGCTATTTCCGCACACACACAGAGCCGCGAGCTTGAATGACACAAGCACACTTTTATTTCCATGCAACTCTCTGATTGGTCTGGTGTCTTGCCTCTGTTGCATTCACTGAACACGGGAAATTACATTCCTGCCGTCCTTTCTAGTGTCTTGATGAGGTTCATGTAAAGCACCGTTAATGTATTATATTATTGAGGTAGAATTGTCCGGGGCTACAGAAAAAACATTCGGGGCAGGCCAAAATATTATTTTACCAACAATGTGGAATTTATTGGCTACATATTACACAGATTATGCACAGCGGGAGCAGCAATAACCGTCAAATAATAATTCAGACAGGGGAGCTCCGCACCCCCTGCCTGCCGCTAGGGGGTGCTGCAGCGCCCTCAGCACCCCCCTTCCCGCGCCCATGGTGGTACAGAGTGAAGTGGCCCTCCACTACACATTTAATTTCAAAGTCTTTTATTTTGTTCTGCAAAGAGCAAAAATATGTATCTTATTATCACAGTTCGCCACATACACACACCGTGACTTCACTCAAGTGTGTGTTTACGTTCTCTGAATGTATTCACTATACTAACACAGAAACATAATGAACATTTGCATCAACATCCAAACAATAATCATGTCTATTGCATTGCTATTCCAAACCAGTTTCATCTTGTACATTCAATATCAATTATGTATCTCTTTTAACTTATTTATTTATTTATCTATTAACTATACACGAGCAGTCCGGGCTCTTTAGACCGGCTCATTGTTCTACTCTCCCGCCTCACGCTCGCTCAAGCTAACTAGGCCACCAGTGCTAACTACTGGCTAGCCATTTTCAGTACGCAGTTGCTGAACAAGTAACGTTCATAAACACTACTACATAAAATCCAACCGGGATCATAAACTCACACATAACATATTCCCCCATCAATTACACAATTCCAACTCTCCATTCTTACCTGCAAAGAGCAAAAATATGTATCTTATTATCACAGTTCGCCACATACACACACGTGACTTCACTCAAGTGTGTGTTTACGTTCTCTGAATGTATTCACGCAAGACTTCTCTTTGTCCCCGAACACAGTGTAGCGAACTCGCCCTCTGCTGGTCGGAGTTAGACACTACATACTGCTAGATAACACTACATTTATCAAACAATAAACCAACCATTCCTTATCAGAAAAAACAGACAATTCTCACCACACTCTGAACATGAGCTGTACTAAATGCAAATCATGTTAACCATGTAATTACTAATACTGTAGGTATATCAACCCACTGATGGCTCTGTATGACACACAAGCGCTCTTGACGGTACTCTCATGTTTAAAGTGACTCATAGAACCATGCCTCTTAAAATAACTATTGATCATGAACACACAGAGCATATGACCTTCCATCTGTTTGATTCTGCACAACATGCAGTAATTCTGGGCTATCCCTGGTTGTGTAAACAAAACCCTCACATTGATTGGCGGACTGATAAAGTTTTGGGGTGGGGAAGCGACTGCACTCATTTGTGTTTCAGGGGTAAAACTGCTGGAACTATTAGCCCCTTGACGCCTGAATTTATATGCAATTATGTAAAAAAAATTATTTTATGTGTTTTTGCTTTCAAGCAGATGCTAAAATAAGTGGAGATTATTAATTTGAATTTAGCACATAGAATAGATATAATTTTGGGTATGATGCAAATTAGCGACAACAGGCATTAATGGATAAAATAGTAATTTGGGGTATGATGCAAATTAGCGACAACAGGCATTAATGGATAAAATAGTAATTAAAACACATTTCCCATATCAGGCATGTAATTCATTTAATTGATGCCAACAAATAATTTAAATATAAATAGTATTCATTTCATGACAATATATCAACAGACATGCAAAACTCATGACAATGACAACAAAACCACAATAAAAAAACAGCGTGTAGAACTGTTTGTAATAGAGAGAGTGTGTGTGTGTGTGTGTGTGTGTGTGAGTGAGAGAGAGAACGAGAAAACACTTAGAGTGAACAAAGCTGTCTTAATCATGAAGCTGTCATGACATGTCAAACAGACATTCAAAAACTCATGACATCATTCACCATTCATTATAACAATGAAAACAATAACAATAACAAGAACAAAACAGCTAAGGTGTCTCACTGATGGAAATCTCTGAAGCAGTTGTTATTTTTGTTCAGGCACAAGTGAACATTGCACTTCGAACACTTGATCACAGTCTGTCCCCTACAGTTTGGGAGTTTGCAGCGCTGTCGTGAACTTTCAACCACTGGCCAGTGACCCACAGCATCTGCGCGGACTTCCTGTGCTGGTATGGCCTTGGCTGGGCCTCTGTGTCTTTTCCTCTCAAACTCTCTTTCCAGATCTGATGAAGGGCGTCCCCTCTTCTTCTTGGACAAGTCCTTGCCCTGCATGCAGAGAGCTTGTGCAACTGATGTTCTGAAGGACAGCAGATCCCTCTGCTTCTTCTTCGGGATATTCAGGGATTCAGAATCACGCCGATACAACAGCCAGCTGTTGACAATGGCCATATCCACAAAGTGAAAAAAGAACCTATGGTAGTACTTCTTTGACCTAATGTGGATGCGATAATAGGCAATAAGTGCATCAAGAGCATCAACGCCACCCATGAACTTGTTGTACAGGCTAATGATGTTTGGGCATTCCACAGTCATTCTCTTCTTTTGCTTTCTGTCCCATCTTTCCACAGTGGAAACAGGCTGGGCACTGGCAAAAGTGCTGGCAACAATCACCCCTCTGTTGTCAAACCATTTCACAGCTCTAACTTCCACATTTTCCACAACAGCCTGTTTCTCCTCGAATGTCCCTCTGCCCTTCTTCATTTCTCCGTCCGCACTGAAAGTGCAGCCTTGGAGTCGATTTTGCCGCACTGTGCCAAGGGCAGGTATCCCGTTGTTTGCCAGAGCTACAAACAACTGCAATGAGGAAAACCAGTTGTCAAAATATAGCAGGTGATTGAGTGCACCCTGAATGACTTGTGCAAGCTTTAGCACGATGTTTCCGCTTGCCCCAATGTCTGGCCCGTTTGGTGGAGGGTCAGATTTCCCTGCAAAGATGTCAAAGGAATGCACCAGCCCCTTTGTGTCACAAAGCACAAATATTTTATATCCCCATTTGTGTGGCTTGCTGGGGATATATTGCTTGAGACTTGATTTGCCTTTGAAAGGCACCATTTGCTCATCGACACAGAGCATTTGATCTTGCGGGAGAGCCTGGAATTTTGGAAGAAGTGCATCAATCAGTGGCCTGATTTTGAAAATTCGATCCTCGTTGTTTGGTGTCATGTTGACACTGTCATGACATGACATTTTGTTTGTTGTTCCACAATACTGTCTAGAAGCTCTGTGTCAAAAAAGTCTCTGAAGTATTGGATGGGCAGTCTGACTGCATCGGCCTCAGGAAGAGCGTCTTGCCAAACTGGGACTTCTTTCTGTCTTCTTGCTGTCTTCCAAAGAACCCTCTGTCTTTTTTGTTTTGTAGCAGCTGCTGTGGTAGCAGCTGCTCTCGCAGCAGTAGCTGCAGAACTGGTGCTATGGACCGCATCAGAGTCTCCATCAGTGCTGCCACTGTCATCACTGCTGCTGCTGATGCTGCTTTCGTCACCTGGTGTAAAAAAAAAAAGGTCACTATTGAAAAGAGCAGACATTTTTATTTATGATTTATGAGTACAGTTGTAAGACAGAAAAGTTCTTTGAAAACAGCTTTCCATACTTTGAGGTCAAGCAAAATGAAAAAAAAAAAAGCCACTATTGAATGCAGACATCGTTATTTACATAATACAAAACATGTAGGCTACTCATTGTGACATCCACAAATATTTGGCTAACAACAAAAAGCTGCACAATATTATAACAATATTCAGCGTTTTCCCACTGACTTTTCTGCCAGTCTCGCAATGAATGGGAAACACTGATATTATAACATTATTACTACTATTCTCATCACCTGGTGCGGGTCTATAATCCTCATCCTCATCACTGTCTCCACTCTCACTCAGACAACTGTCCTCACTATCTGATGGTGGAACCCTGGTTTGTACTCCAGGAGTTCGTTTTCCATAAAACATGGATGTGTTCATTTTTTCTCCTGAGCAAAAATAAAGGGCAAAAATTGCATTTATATTCAACATTGTAACTTTATAAGGATTATAGAAAGTTACTAGAATTGTATTTCCTATAGAAATTGTGTATGACTACCGCTAAATATAGTATTGTTTAGATACGGCCGAATGTAGCCAATATGAAGCCGATTGTAACCAATGTAGACAATATGGCCGAATGTAGCGAATTCGCGACACACAGAAAAACTTCAAATAACTTCCGAAATATCTGTCAAAACTATTCTATTCTGCTTCGTTAGCTGCACAAACAAACAATAAACAGCAAACATATTTTTTTTTCAATAACTTACCTCAAATAGGAACGTATCTATTCGTATTTGCCTTCTCCACTCATTAGCGTCTAACCGGATATGCCCGCCTTCGTCGACCGGATGTAGCTCCCACTTTGACCGGTCCTACTAGAAACAAGTGCTTTGCAAAACGTTCCTAGGTCCGTATCGAAGAGACATGAACCGGCATTGGGGGAACACATGCACGATCTCGGCTGCATTTTTAATAGAAGCGGTTTGAGGCGAATTCGCGACAATAGGCGTTAAGGGGTTAGAGAGCCCTCCTGGCTGGTCTACCTGCATGTGCCATCCAACCTCTGCAGCTCATCCAGAATGAAGCAGCTCGTCTGGTCTTCAACCTTCCTGAATTTTCCCACACCCCGCTGCTCCTCCGCTCCCTTCACTGGCTTCCGGTAACTGCTAGAATCCACTTCAAGACTATTGCCGCGTTCACACCGCAGTACTTTTCCCACTTTAGTTTCAATGTATTTCCGAAATGTCGCGTTCACACCAAAAAGAGCCGGAATTAAAATGAGTTCATGCTAACCTTTTTACCCCCTTTTCCGTCCCTGTTAGAGAGCAGGGACTCTCTTGCTGCTCTCTTGTGAGAAAAGAGCTATATTTCTGATTGGCTGGGCGGATTGCAAACCACGCCCCGTAAAACTCAAAAAAAGTGTTGTGAAGCCACCATTTTATTATCCTCGCATTAGCATTATTAGCATTAGCATTAGCCCAGCGCAGAAACGCAGAGAGACTAACTTATGGCAACACAAAATAAAACATGGGAGCGGTGGAGATGAGGAGAGGTGTCGGCGTTCTGGCGAATTACTCGGAAGGCTTCAGTAGAAGCTGCTGGGAGTCCCAGCAGCTTCTACTGAAACCGGTCCCCAGACTTCCGGCCGGGGATTTTTGGGCGGCAGTATACGCAGTGAAGTTGTTTGCGGCCTGCCAGTAAACCCAAAGCAGAAGAAGAAGAGGAAGTGACGTCAGCGGCTTCATTTGCCTAATCCACCCCCAGGGACTTATTCCGGTGTGAACGCGATCTGTACTTAGTTAATCAGAACTAAAGAGTTCTGATGAACTAAGTTCTCATGAACCTTTGTGGGAAAAGTACTGCGGTGTGAAAGCGCCTAATGGTACTTGCGTACCATGCTGCGAATGGATCTGGCCCTTCCTACATCCCATCATGGTTAAACTGTACACCCCAGCACGTGCACTCCGCTCTGCATCAACCAAACGGCAAAACACGTTGGATTGCAATCCTGCCAAACAGCTCGCTGCAAAGTAAAAGTGCTGAAGTGAAAGTAAAAGTGCTAAAGTGAAATTAAAAGTGTGAAAGTAAAAGTGCTAAAGTAAAAGCTATTTGGTCTTCAACCCACAGCAACAAAGAGACCAACTAAATCCACTTCGGAAGATGAAAACACCTCGGGCACAACACGGAAGGTAATGGATGATTTTGATTTAAGCAAGCATAAAAAGAGGAAAACCCAGCTGAGTGTTTGAGTACATCATTGATATAAATATGGAGAGTGGGTGGTTACTATGGAATGTCCTTTGTGTGCAATGTTCGGTCACTGGTGTTTAACGGCTTGTTCCTAATTCAGGCGAAAGCAACAAGGAAACCTCCAACCACATCAAAGAGAGCAAAGGCCCTGACGGTCAGACGGTAAAGTGGTTCTTAATCTCTTTTAGGGGAAAATGATCAATATCATTTAAAAATACAGTGCTTTGTAAAGAACTACATTTTTTTCCCTTTTTTAATTTCCCCCCAAATTGTTTCGTAAAATATTTTAAACAAATGTATATGTTCATCATCTCTGATGTGTTGGTCAAACTATAGAATTATTTAATACTTGTGTATAGTGAATAATACCGATTATCTGAACTTCTTTTATACTGAATAGCAATATTGGTCTCAAAAAACCTCTCTGAGATTATTTTCACAAATGGTCCAGCCCTTATTTCTTTAACCTCTTGCACATCTGGTTGGCAATTATGTCGTACTAAATTGTCTCGATCTGGTTTCAGATCGAGCAGGAAGCCAATTGTCCCTCCTGCAAGGAATATGGATTATTCTCTGATGATGGGAGCCACTCCTCTCATTACCCCACGCTTTGATCCCAGGTAATCAGGCTTCATAGTAAAAGCTGCATTTAAAAATGCATAATGATATTGTCCCTGTTTCTGCATTAAAGTCTTGTTAATATTGCATCAAATCCCAAGATAACTTTTAAAACGGTTTGGGTTTTATAGTTCTTATCTGCAGGTAGATTAAGCATCAGATGTTTTACATTATGATGGTGAGGACTAGACGTGATGTGTCTGAAGTCCAACCGCCATGCCAGCTCCCGGAATTCTGCACTGGAGAATTGGGGACCATTGTCACTCACCACCTCTTCAGGAATTCCGAACCTAGCAACGGTTGTTTTCAGTCTCTGGATGACTACGGCACTGGTCGTAGGTGGTAGTTGTAGTATTTCCAGATACCGTGAATAGTAGTCTGAAATCACAAGGTAGTGGTGCTTGTTATGTTCGTAAAGGTCGAGAGCGATTCTTTTCCACGGACGATCAGATCAGGCAGTGGTGTGGAAATAAGCGGCTCCTTTTGTTGAGCCCGCTTCTGCTCCTGGCAGCTCTTGCTGACAATATTCTTAATGTCTATAGAGAGCCCGGTCACCAAACGGATGCATTCCCCCTTTTCTCTGCATCTTGAGAGCCCCTGGTGTCCCTCATGTATTTCTGCAAAATGTCTGCTCTCAGTGACCCCGGAACCACAATCCTGTTTTCCTCGTATGACTAAGCCATCAGCTTCCGATAGCTCATTTTTCACTTTGGTGTAGTGCCTGATGTTCAGTGGAACATCAGCTTGATGACAGCCACACACACACACACACACACACACACACACACACACACACACACACACACACACACACACACACACACACACACACACACACACACACACACAGGGAAACGCAAAGGTCGCAATTGAAAAGGCTGTGGATTATGGAAAGGGAGAAATCATTCTAAAAGATCTTTGAAGGAATCGACTGCAGAGCGCCAATTGTTTATATTTATAGTTTAATTTGTCCTATTTATTTCAGTTGACAACTCTAGATAAACAACATCCAGAGATGCAAGGACCCATTGTCTGAAGGTGAGGGAATTAGGAGGCTTCCATTGAACCGCAACCATCATTTTTGCAGCTGTTAGGCCAGCTAGTAAGATGCGCATCTTAGGCTTGGTGATATTGACAGATCATTCAATAGTAGGGCGGGTGCAGTCACCGGCACTGTCACTGAGAGCACACGTGACATGCCAGAAGCCACTTTAGTCCAGAATAGAGCAACTGGGGGACAGTCCCACATCATGTGCATAAACGTGCCAGGGGCCTTCATAGTGCATAAACTACATGAGGGATCGTCTATCATTTTGCTGCAGTGAAGTTTACGCGGGGTAAGATATGTTCTGTGGACATAGTTAAAGTGGATCTGTTGGTGATCGGGATTCCGAGAAGCTTCTTTTATGCTTGACCAAACACCCTCCCAACTGAAACCAGAATATCATCTGCGTATAGCGCCACCTGATGGTAAATGTCACAAACAGAAATCGGATGTATAATAGGGGATTGGCGTATCATTTGGGCTAGAGGTTCAAGGGAGAGTGCAAAAAGTGCTGGGCTCAGTGGACATCCCTGACGGGAAGATCTAGAAACAGGGAATAACGAGGGGGATAATTGCCCAGTGAGCACCAGAGCTGAGGGATTAGAGTACAGCACCTTAACCATATGTATAAAGCCATTACCAAAACCCATTTTCTCCAGCACAGACCACAGAAAGGACCACTCCAGTCTGTCAAAGGCTTTCATTGCATTAAGAGACAGCACCGCTGCCGGGTCTTTTTTGTCTACTGAAGAATCTATTATATGGAGAAGATGTCTAACATTATCAGCAGCTAGCCTTGACTTTATAAACCCTGTCTGATCACAGTTAACTAAAGTTGGCATATAATCCTGAATGCGCCTGGCAAGCACTTTTGCAAATATTTTTAGATCCAAATTGAATAAACTTAGTAGCCTGTAACTAGCACAATCTGTCGGGTCCTTATCCTTCTTTAAGAGCAAGGAAATCAAGGCTATGTTCACGTCCCTCAAAAAACTGCCTTTATCTATCGAATACATTATCATATCCAAAAGTAATGGACCCAGTTTATCCCAAAATGCTATATAAAATTCGGGAGGTATCCCATCTAAACCTGGAGATTTGTTTTGTTGCATGTTGCGTACTGCATCTTTTAATTCCTCTAAGGAAATGGGATCATCAAGATGGGTGGAATCAGTGACTGCAAGCTGTGGTAAGTCTAACTGACCGAGAAAGTCGTCACATCTATTCTTGTCCAACTGAACCTCTGTGTTGTGTCTCGGCAGATCTGTTAGTATTATTTCTCTGTGAGTCTTTATTGTCAAATTCCGTGTCTGCCATTTCCTGTTTTACTTTGTCATTTCCCTTCTCATTTCAGGTAGTTCGACTCCTACCTTGCCTGTTTGCCCACTGTTTGCCCACTGACCTGATTATCTGCCCCGCCCTTATTGTTTGCACCTGTGGAGTCCCTTGCTTTTGTATATATTCTGTGTGTTCCCTGTGCTCAGTGCCAGATCGTTTTTGAACCCTGTGAATGGCTTACCTTGTTTAACACCTCAGTAAAAACCTTTTTATTGAATCATCTTTTGTCTGGAGTCGTGCATTTGGGTCCTATCAGTTTTGTGTGCCCCAGTCGTAACATTACGATCTGGCCAACAAATGGACTCAGCCGACTCGCAAACCCTGAGGGCAGCGCTTTGCTCTCAGGCTCAACGTCTGCGGCAGCAGGAGGAAGAAATGAAGGACATAGAGCCTTTTCTTATCAAGCTCCACTTTTGTGGAATCAGCTTCCAGTTTGTGTTCGGACGGCAGACACCCTATCCGTTTTTAAGAGTGCGCTTAAGACCTTCCTTTTTGATAAAGCTTATAGTTAGGGCTGATTAGATTCAGCCCCTAGTTTTGCTGATATAGGCTTAGTTTGTCGGGGGACATCCTACTTCTTCCTTCTCTCTGTCTATACCTGTGTACTCTCATGTTCCGATTAACCCAGCTTCCCCAAATGTCTTTCTTTTTGGTGTCTATATACGCCGGGATCCGGAGTCATGGATGATCCTGCGGTCCTGTGTCATGGATTGCGAGTCCGGGATCTTGAGTCGTGGCTGTGGTCCTGGATCATAAGTCCTGGATGGATATACTCATGGATTCATCTTCCTATTATACACTGAAGGATTATTTGAATTATTTGAAGTATTAAAGTAACGTGGTATGACAGGAAAGTTAAATCTGGTATATTCCTTTTAATGCCACCTTATTTATATTCATGTGTGTTAAATTAGAAAGGACAAAGTATCTTTTCCCTCCCCCAATATATTGAGGTGAAGTCCTTGTGTATGGAGAGAGAGGTGAGAAGGGGACACCATATTTGGGAATAGTGCCAGACGCTGGAATGTTCCCCTCGTAAAAGAAGGGGGTGCTTACACAGGCTTGAAGCAGATGTGTGTGTGTGTGTGTGTTTTCATTGCAGTAAATAGATCTGCTACATGATTACTGGTCAACTATACCTCTGTTCTTATTCTTTCATGTGTGGGTACTAAATGGCTACAAACATTGTGGAGAAATTAGCTTAAACATCTTTTATTACTCTATATGAAATGGAAGCAGTTTTTATGACAGGGACGAGAGAGGTGGGGGAGGGACACATTCCGAAGAGGTTCAGCAGGTCAATTGTCAGGGGAATTGACTTGTTTTCAATCGAGGTGTGTGGTTAGTTACTTTGTGTTAATAATAGCAGTATGTGTAAAGAAAGCTGGAAATATACAATATGAAACCTTTTATTTGAAGTAAAGATGTGAACAATAGCTCAAACAAATGGAGGGGCTATAGGTAAGCCTGTGAGAAGTTTGACTATTTGAAAAGCATCTCTAATACTGCTTAAGAGCATAGGTAATGTTTTCCTCGTTGTTATTGATATGAAAGTAATTAACATGTATTACGTATATTTAGCCAACTATAACAACTATATCTTAAAACATACTTTTAACTTGTGTGTGGCAGTCAGGAGGCGGGAAGATGGACTCAGGGACCAAGGGCCATAAAGGAGATGTGTGTGTGCTGGCTACAAGCTGCTGTGTCACACTGATTGGGTGCGACAGGCCATGTGTTGGTCTCTGCCAATAAGATGACCTCTGGGGGAAAGCACGTACACCTCCTCCTCCTGTGTTTTAGTATGAAAGACTGTGTTTTCCTTTGGTTCGCGCTCTTGTTTTTCACCGGCCGTTCCTGAGACCTGTCTCACACGTGGTAGAACCTGAGCCCGGAGTACTCTGCAGAGTGCTTCGTGATTTCTTTGTATTTGTATTTTGTATCGTTACTGTATATCATTAAAGCCGGATTATTGTTTCACTTGCATTCTGGTGTTTCTTAATCCCTCCCTTTTCCCGAATTTACCTAGCTTGTCAAACGACACGCGGAGACGAGGTTGGTTTGCAACATCCTCCAAATCTCCAACAAGTGGTGACCCGACGTGTCTGAGTGGGGTGTTTTCGGGGAAGAGACCACCAGCGGCAAGCGGACGAATGGTCCGGAGAAGAGGCCTAGAATAATCTCTGACAACTAAAACGAGGATCCTTCAATTGAAAGGTGAGCAGACAAGCCTGTTTCTATCGAAGGTCTGTAATTGGCTAAACTAAATTTTAGAGTTGTCAGAGACATATTCCGGTGTCATAGTTGTTGCGGTGGAATGTACAAATACATATTTTAGATAGGTAGGAAAGTTATATAACATAAAAGTGAATCAACGAGGTATGTAAGACGAAGGTGAAAGGCCCCGTACTTTTTTCAGAAAGGAGACGGCTGAAGACTCGTTGGGGGACGTCCAGTGACCGTTTTCAGACGGCATCCAGGAGACGAATCTGAATAACAATTCTTAGGTTCATAGGAATCGAAGTTGAGTTATAAGTGAAATCCAAAGGAGAGTAACGCAACCTTCAAAAAGCAATTTTGAAGTGACCGGACCTCATTAATCCTTTGTTCTGTGGGGGTTGAATCTGTGAATATTTACTGGTAACAAGGACAGTAAGTCAGATCAATAGATATGAAGTCTGTGAATATTTACTGGTAACAAGGACAGTAAGTCAGATCAATAGATATGAAGTCTGTGAATATTGACTGGTAACAGAAACAGCCTAAGTCAGATGAATAGATACGAAGTCATAATGAAGGGAACATTTTAACGAGAGGAGCGTGAGTTGAGAGCTTACGAGGACAGTGGGTTCAAGCAAAAAAAAAATTGAATAAAAGGATAGCAGAAGTGTTAATTGTTGAAAGAAGCCCCCCTTTTCCAAAGTAGAGGCTGAGAGCTACAGCGGGGGAGAGAGAAGGGGGTGTCAGTATTTGTCTGTGAGAGTTCCCCCCACCCTTTTTCCTCTCGAGAGCAGCAGCAGCAGCCCGGAGTGTGTCTGCTTGCTTTTTTCTCTAGTGATCTGAAGTTGGAGCGAAATACATAGAAAATTAACAGATCAAGGTGTGATTTGAAGTGGTAGATATATTGAAATTAATAAACAATGATTTGCTGTTATTTAAATATAGTCTTTGACAACTGATTGATACCGTTGCATTGCGTTGTGAATTTCATAGTATTTGTCATTAACTAAGGATTGTACTTAAGTATACTTCAAGGAAAATTAAGTTACCTACAGTAACCTTAGGGGAAAGTAAAAAGAGATTTACTGAGAATATGAAGTACATTAAAGTTAAGGTTTTATTCAAATTAAATATGATAGGTGGATTTTTCCATCTAGAATACGACATGGAAAGAGGAACATTTGTTAGACATGAAATAACGAACTCATTGGAAGAAGTATAGAGAGAGTACAGGTTATATAAAGTTAACTACTATTCGGGAGAATGTCATATTGTTGAATGAGTAACCTAAAATAAGTGAAGATGGTGAAATAGTTTGATTAAGGATACAACCGGTAACTACTGATTAAATACGCAGTGATGGTGTACATGAACATTGAGAGTAGATTAAGTTGTTTTGTTCTTCATGCTTTTCACCAGAAGTCATTTGAATTGTTATTATTTTTAAGTAGTGTTGTTTTGTGTTATATTTCTAGACTATAATGTACCCACATGCATGTGGTTTCTTTGTCCCAGTTCATTTTAAAGTCAGCCGCCTCATGGCTAAATCTATTTGACCCCATGAGGTCAAGAGTCATTCTGTTAGACCACCATCTTGTGAAAGACAAATCATTGTTCTTTTGTCACATTTTGAATTAGAAAAGAGTTCATTTTGCTAGATCAATTTATCTATAAATGTTGTAGTGGGAGTTTTGTGTTTGCTAACATTTTTAGGAACGACAACACTAGGAGATGAGTAAACTCAAGAATCCGTGGAGTGTAAATACATTAAGAAAAACACATTTTTATACTCTAACTTTTTGCACATCATAGACAAGGTATTTAGAAAATATAAATAAATATTCACCAAAAGTAATAAGTAAAATGGAAAGTAGACATGGGCCTACACTTGAGTCAAAGTATATTACTGTGATCTGATCAGTGTGCTCTGCAGGTTTACTATTGTTCTAAGTAACAGTGGGATTTAAAATATTGGAGAAAGTATGGAGATGTTCTTTCGTAGTGTGTGAAATATGTAATGCTTGAAACAGGTATTTCAATTTATGGAAGAAAATGGTTTCCTGAAAGACTCAGGTTGGGTAGATATGTAACAATGGATGAAACAATTTATAGAGGGAGTTTTTGTAATATCATTAGTAGACATTAATGGTGTTGTTTAGATGGCATTTAGCAACTAAGACAGATAGTATGATTAGAAAGAGACAGAGTGGAAAGGGTTGGATTGATTCAATCTCAGTGTGCTAGACTTCTTATGGATAATGCGTCCCGGGACCTGGACTCCCCCTCTGAGTTAGAAAGGCTACGACCCCGTCCCTCCAAGCAGACAAAAGACCCAACCCAAAAGGAGGCTCCTCCTTCTCCATCAAACAGACAGAGAACCGGAGCTGAACCGTCTCCACCTGAGGCATCCAGAACCAAACCGCTTGCTGACATACAGAAATACTCTCATCAGTCCCTCAGACAGGGCATGAAGCTGAGCCACGAGATTTGGCACAGGAGCAGAGTGGGGGACATGAGAGCAGAATCCGCCCTCCATGAAGCAGCAGAGAGACTGTAAAGGAGAGATGGAATGCAAAGCAGTGCAAGAACAGTGGCATGATGTGGGCTGCAGATGTGACTGGGCCAAAGGCTGCCTAAAACAGTTACAGCGGATGGATTCAAGAGCTGATGGACTGAAGAGAAGACAGAATCAGAGGAGTTGGCATAGTCGATTTGAAGTGAGGAGGTCGGGGTCACGGCTTGAGACAACCAGGGGAGGAGAAAAGGAGAACGGGAATGAGTGAGTTTACACATAAACACACTTATTCACAAAACGCACATAGAAGACACCACATTTAAAGAACTTGAATTGACTTGATAAATAAGTAAAGATAAAAAGAGGTATTAACCATGAATTAATCGATTGGTAAATTCAAAATAGCAGTAAAGAGGAAACTATTAATGTAAAATGAGAAAATCATCCTAAAAACACACTGAGGGTTAAAGGGGGAGACATGAGGGAAATATGCACTACACTTTAAGCAGGGGCTGTTTGGAGTAGCACAGTGTAGAACCATATTCTTCAATCTTTCCATCATATTAATAAATCATTCTTCAAGAGATTTTTATTCATGTGTGAATAAAGCAGTGATTTCATTTGTTACAATATTGATTTCACCATTGTGGCATAGTTATTACCATAGGAGGGCTTTAGGATGGAAACTGTTTTTAATCCTTGATAGAGTAAAGGGTGATGGTTGCATGTTCGGACACCCAAGGTTCCACACACTGCTAAAGAGTTTAACATTGTTTTTAAGTAGACCGGAATTGAAGATAAATGAGTATAATGAGCTATGAAATGCAGAGCTACACAGATCCTAGTAATGTTTTGACTTAAGATAATAGTTATGTACACAAGTTTCTGAATTAGATTTCTTAGACATTTTAATACTACTTAGTTGTAAATAAATTGCAGTAGTAGTAGTACTATTATGAAGTGAGTTTTGTACCAAGTTGCGGGAAATGTGGGAAGCAGCCGTCCCGATGACAAGTTAGAGATATCTGACTTAAGGTGGTAATCATGAATTGATAAATGATGGCGCTCCATATATGACTGATTTTTGTAGACAAAGGATACTGGCCTATGCTGAAATATCAAAGTCTCTGCAGGGCACGACACATGGCCAATGAAACTGAGACCAAATGACCTTTGACCCTGACTGACAGTGTGACTTGAGAAAAGCACTATCAATGACTGACTCTGGGGCTGACCAAACTTGACTTTACAACCTGACAGTGTGGGTGTGAATGAATTTCTGCATGTGATCAGTGTAACTGCATGATTCTAAAACAATAACTAACCGAGCATGTCTTTGGACTAATACATTATTTTGGAGCTCCATGGGAAACACAGGTTTCCTACAATTCCACGCATTTGGAAAAATGCACATGTGACCCGTTTCTAATTCCCACAGGAGTTGGCGGTTTGCAAATGTAAAACTCAAACTAAAATCTAAAGATTCTGTTTCTTTTAGGACTGCCAGCTGGAAATGAACACTTATTTTCCCTGGAGTGTTTACTGTGAAAGATGATGGATATACTTTTGTGAATGATGTTTGGTATTTTCTTATAACCACTGGTTACCTGAAGGTTTTCTTCCCATACAGGATTTTAACACATGTTTACATGTGTAAAAAGGGGGAGTGTGGGATATTTTCATTTAGGGACTGGAAGAAACCTGCCGCCCCAACTCAGATGTTCAATCTGACCATTGATTGACAGTTTTAGATTTAACCTGCTCCATATCTGGGGATAAGATAATGTTTGATTAATGTTGACATGTTTCTAATATTGATTGAGTTATAACAGGTAACACAGATGCAGAATCAGTGGCCAAGGGGCTACTGAGAGAGGTAATTCCAGAATGAGAATGAGAAGTTGACCTGTGATAATGAAAACAATTTGGTAATATTTCAACAGGTATTAAAGTAACTGAGGTTTGAAGTGTAGAAAGAACATATTACAGCTAAGTTAAAACATAGTAATGTAATGAGATAGAATTTAATTTAGACAACATCTTGTAACTAGCCTGGTAAAGAAGTAAAAGCCATAGACTGTTTAGATCATTATGGGGATGTACATTTAATTTAAAGTCATAATAGAAAGACATTTGATGACAGTATGTTGGATTTCTGTATTCATTTTTCAGCTTGATAATATCCAAGCAGTGACAGGTAGAAGCAGTCTCGCCTGGAAATTATTCACTTTGTCAGTATCATGATTTTAGTTGTTTTTAATCCATAACATTAGTGTGTTCCATTACCAGAGACGTTAGCAGTTCATATTATATTTAGATTTTAAATGGGATCTCAAAGATTTCATTTATAATAACACAGATGCTTGTCAGGAATTCAGAGCTATTGAGATATGTTATTTAGTTCACCTGAAGATGTTGGGGTTTATTTTGTTGACACAGGCCAAGTATTAGAATTCTGAAGCGGCCTACCAGCGGTGGGTCAAACACCCCAGAAGCACTGAGCGTAGACTTGAGGGGTGGGTATCAGATTTCTCCACACAGGTTGCTGACGCCAAAAGGGGGACCCGAGGAGCAGGAGGCCGACACAGCGGAGTTCGTCAGGCCTACGTGACTCAACCCCAGGTTCTCCGGCCTCTACAGAGTGACCCAGAGGACATCTCATGCCGTCCGCCGAGGAGCAAAGGGGGACATCTGGTACTACTGGAGCCAGTGTGTGGCGAGGAACACTCCGGCTAGGACCTTGGAGGACATCAGGATGGACCTGGCTATCGTCAACGCGGACATCCCTACAGCAGACGACTTGGAAGGAGGCGTCAGCGGGCTGGGGGACTTCTCGAGGCAGCAGAGGAGTCTACTTCTCTCTGATCAGATTCATCAGTTCCACCTTTGAAGGAAAGGCCGCATCTCCCCCTCCCTATCAGCTGCCCTTGTTGGCGTATTCCGCTGAGGGGGGGCCCTGATGATTCAACAACACGCAAGGATGCTGCCGTCTGGCACTCAGGCTCTCACTCTGATAGTTTCTTCACTGTCATTGGAGGTTGTTTTCTGTTCTCAAAGGTTTAATGAAGGGGGACAGACACAGTATTAAAGAAGGACAGTAGTTTTGTTTCAAATGTCTTATGTGTGTTGGTCTCGTTAATGCGAGACCAAAAAGGGGGAATTGAAGGATTATTTGAATTATTTGAAGTATTAAAGTAACGTGGTATGACAGGAAAGTTAAATCTGGTATATTCCTTTTAATGCCACCTTATTTATATTCATGTGTGTTAAATTAGAAAGGACAAAGTATCTTTTCCCTCCCCCAATATATTGAGGTGAAGTCCTTGTGTATGGAGAGAGAGGTGAGAAGGGGACACCATATTTGGGAATAGTGCCAGACGCTGGAATGTTCCCCTCGTAAAAGAAGGGGGTGCTTACACAGGCTTGAAGCAGATGTGTGTGTG
This sequence comes from Notothenia rossii, assembly GCF_949606895.1. Taxonomy (NCBI): domain Eukaryota; kingdom Metazoa; phylum Chordata; class Actinopteri; order Perciformes; family Nototheniidae; genus Notothenia; species Notothenia rossii. Next base: position 61,078,156 of record NC_136903.1, on the reverse strand, counting down.
TGTGTGTTTTCATTGCAGTAAATAGATCTGCTACATGATTACTGGTCAACTATACCTCTGTTCTTATTCTTTCATGTGTGGGTACTAAATGGCTACAAACATTGTGGAGAAATTAGCTTAAACATCTTTTATTACTCTATATGAAATGGAAGCAGTTTTTATGACAGGGACGAGAGAGGTGGGGGAGGGACACATTCCGAAGAGGTTCAGCAGGTCAATTGTCAGGGGAATCGACTTGTTTTCAATAGAGGTGTGTGGTTAGTTACTTTGTGTTAATAATAGCAGTATGTGTAAAGGAAGCTGGAAATATACAATATGAAACCTTTTATTTGAAGTAAAGATGTGAACAATAGCTCAAACAAATGGAGGGGCTATAGGTAAGCCTGTGAGAAGTTTGACTATTTGAAAAGCATCTCTAATACTGCTTAAGAGCATAGGTAATGTGTTCCTCGTTGTTATTGATATGAAAGTAATTAACATGTATTACGTATATTTAGCCAACTATAACAACTATATCTTAAAACATACTTTTAACTTGTGTGTGGCAGTCAGGAGGCGGGAAGATGGACTCAGGGACCAAGGGCCATAAAGGAGATGTGTGTGTGCTGGCTACAAGCTGCTGTGTCGCACTGATTGGGTGCGACAGGCCATGTGTTGGTCTCTGCCAATAAGATGACCTCTGGGGGAAAGCACGTACACCTCCTCCTCCTGTGTTTTAGTATGAAAGACTGTGTTTTCCTTTGGTTCGCGCTCTTGTTTTTCACCGGCCGTTCCTGAGACCTGTCTCACACGTGGTAGAACCTGAGCCCGGAGTACTCTGCAGAGTGCTTCGTGATTTCTTTGTATTTGTATTTTGTATCGTTACTGTATATCATTAAAGCCGGATTATTGTTTCACTTGCATTCTGGTGTTTCTTAATCCCTCCCTTTTCCCGAATTCACCTAGCTTGTCAAACGACACGCGGAGACGAGGTTGGTTTGCAACATCCTCCAAATCTCCAACAACACACATGCATTTTCCAAACATTTGGACTACCTATGTTGCAAATGTATTATCTTTTCAATTTACACACGGCATCTATTGCACGTCTGTCCGTCCTGGGAGAGGGATCCCTCCTCTGTTGCTCTCCCTGAGGTTTCTCCCATTTTTCCCTTTAAACTGGGTTTTCTCTGGAAGTTTTTCCTTGTACGATGTGAGGGTCTAAGGACAGAGGGTGTCGTATTGTCATACTGATATTCTGTACAAACTGTGAAGTCCACTGAGACAAATGTAACATTTGTGATATTGGGCTATATAAATAAACATTGATTGATTGATAAACCAGGGAGTAATGACCCTGACTAACAACCAGAGTGAGTTTCGTGGCGCAGTTACAACGCAAATTAATCACCTGGCTGAACAGCTCCACAATGTACTCACACGGTTGGATAGTGTGCCCGCCGCTCCTTCCAACGTGGCTGCCCCAGCCCCAGAGCCTACAGCTGTTGTTTCCATGCCAGCTTCCATGATTCGTCTTGCTCCTCCTGCGAAGTTTTCGGGCGAGTCTGGTAACTGCAGTCCTTTCCTAACGCAGTGTGACCTACATTTTACCTGCCAGCCTGCTGCCTTTCCCAGTGATCTAGCCAAGGTGGCGTTCATTGTGTCCCACCTCACGGGAAGAGCAGAAGCCTAGGCTACGGCGGAGTGGGCACGGAGGTCTCCGGTGTGTAATTCTCTCCAACTATTCACTGAGACTTTAAAGAAGATCTTTGACCGAACCACACTGGGGAGAGAAGCCGCCAGAGCCCTGACACAGATCTCCAAGCAGAATCAGAGTGTGTCTGACTACGCCATTGATTTTCGTACTTTGGCCACAGACAGTGGATGGAATGAAGACGCACTATATGACATGTTTTTCAGCGGACTCAGTGACTGTGTGCGGGATCTTCTTATTCCTCTTGATCTTCCGCCGGATTTGGACAGTATGATCACCTTTGCTATACGCACAGACACTCGGCTGCAAGAGCGACGGAAGGAGTGAGCCAGGAAAGCGTCACCTCCTGCACGATCTCCACTACGACCCGGATTTCAGACCCACAATCCCTCCTCGACCGTGAAACCTGCTTTGTGGAACACAGAAGAGGAACCCATGCTGCTCGGAAGGGCCAGGCTGTCTCCCGAGGAAAAGCAGCGGCGTCTCCGGGAGCGTTTATGTTTCTACTGTGGGAAGCAGGGACATTTCCTGAGAGCCTGCCCGTTAAAAGACGGGGCTCACCAGTAAGACGGAGGGTGCTGGTGAGCCGATTGACAACCGCAAATTTCCCTTCACGATCCATGACCCAGGTGGAAGTTAGTAATAATGAGCACAGCATAGCATTGAAAGTACTTGTAGATTCAGGGGCTGACGCTAATCTTATTGACTGGGGGTTAGCTAAACGTTTGAAAATTGCCTCCGTGCCATTGACAAAGACACTTGAAGCTAGCGCTCTGGACGGTACTCTCATGTGCAAAGTAACTCATAAAACTATGCCTCTTAAAATAACCATTGATCATGAACACACGGAGCATATGACTTTTCATCTGTTTGATTCTGCACAGCATGCAGTAATTCTGGGCTATCCCTGGTTGTGCAAACATAACCCTCACATTGATTGGCAGACTGGTAAAGTTTTGGGGTGGGGAAGCGAATGCTCTCATTCGTGTTTCAGGGGCAAAACTGCTGAAATTATAACAGAGCCCATTATAGACAATGACAGGGAAGATAAAAATAATCAAGACTCAGACTTCCGTGACCTTTCAAACGTGCCCAGCTGCTACCGAGATCTCAAGGAGGTGTTCAATAAAACTAAAGCGACATCCCTTCCTCCTCATCGCACCTATGACTGCGCCATCGATCTCCTGCCTGGGTCCCCCTTGCCCAAGGGAAGACTGTACTCTCTCTCAGCTCCAGAGAGAGAGTCTATGAGAGAGTACATAGACGGCTCTCTCAAAACGGGTCTCATTCTTCCCTCGTCATCTCCCGCCGGAGCTGGTTTTTTGTCTTTGTTGAGAAGAAAGATGGATCCCTGAGACCCTGCATCGACTACAGCCCCCTAAATGACATAACTATCAAGAACAGGTACCCCCTCCCACTTATCACCTCAGCGTTTGAACTGTTGAAAGGTGCTAAAGTTTTTTCAAAACTGGACCTACGTAACGCTTACCACTTGGTAAGGATATGGGAGGGGGACGAGTGGAAGACTGGTTTCAACACTCCAAGTGGACATTATGAATACCTGGTAATGCCTTTTGGTTTAACAAACGCACCTACCGTTTTTCAGGCCCTCATAAATGATGTGTTGAGGGAGTTTTTGAATAATTTTGTTTTTGTCTATCTTGATGATATTTTGATTTTTTTCCCAAGATGAAGATTCACACGTTTCACATGTTCGCCAAGTAATAAAAAAGTTGTTGGACAATCAACTTTATGTTAAGGCAGAAAAATGTGAGTTCCACGTCAGTTCCACTGCATTTCTGGGTTTCATCCTGGGTCCTGACCAAATAATGATGGATCCTGCTAAAGTGAGCGCTGTGGCTGATTGGCCCACACCCTCTTCCAGGAAAAAAGTCCAACAGTTCCTTGGATTTGCTAACTTCTACAGGAAGTTTGTTAGGAATTTTAGTGCTATTGCCGCACCTATGCATGTACTCACCTCTCCTTCTGTTCAGTTTGTGTGGACCCCACAGGCAGACCAAGCTTTCCAGAAGCTAAAGAAAGTGTTCACGAAAGCTCCAATACTTACCATCCCGGATTCCCAACGGCAGTTCACGGTGGAGGTGGATGCCTCCAACGAGGGCATCGGGGCGGTCCTCTCTGAGAGGGCAGAGAAAGACAGTAAGCTCCATACGCAAGGCTAAGAGGTTAAACTCCAGACAGGCACGATGGACCTTATTCTTCAATAGGTTTAACTTCATTCTCTCCTACCGCCTTGGCTCACAGAACGCCAAACCAGACGCGTTATCCAGGCTTTTTGACACAGAAGCTCTTTCCAAGGGGACAGAGTCTATTCTACCGCCCACTCAGGTGATAGGAGGGGTGACATGGCCTGGCCAATTGAGGCCAAGGTAAATCAAGCTTTAGAGGGAAAAACCGTACCCAGTGGTGGCCCCCTAACTGTCTCTTTGTTCCCTCCTCTGTCCGCTCTGACGTGATTCACTGGGCTCACACATGTGTAATAACATGTCATCCAGGCATCAAACGGACTATGTACATGATAAAACAGAGGTTTTGGTGGCCTAAAATGGAGAAGGAGGTTACTGAGTATGTGGTAGCCTGCACTAACTGTGCTCGGAATAAGACCTCTACACAGTCTCCTCTGGGTCTACTGCAACCTTTGTCCGTTCCCAGCCGCCCATGGTCTGATATCTCGCTGGATTTTGTAACTGGACTGCCGCCCTCTGCAGGTAACACCACCATCTGCACTGTTGTGGACAGATTTACTAAAATGATTCACTTTATCCCCATGCCCAAATCTCCCTCTGCTAAAGAGACAGCAGAAGCGCTTTTGTCTCATGTTTTCAGGTTTGCATGGATTTCCTCGAGACGTGGTGCCAGACCGTGGGCCGCAGTTTGTTTCCCAGTTTTGGAAGGAGTTCTGCAGTTTGATAGGAGCCACCCCAAGCCTCACATCTGGTTATCACCCACAGGCTAATGGTCAATCAGAAAGGATCAACCAGGAACTGGAGACGTGTTTACGGTGTCTGGTGTCCCAGAATCCCACAACTTGGAGCAAGCAGCTGATATAATAATAATAATAAATTTTATTTGTATTGCACTTTACATTTGAAACAAACCTCAAAGTGCTACAGTACATAATAAAAAAAGATAAAGAAAACCATTTGCAAGAGTCAAACTGTATAAACAGGTTAAAAAACAAGTTTAAAAACAAGTTTTAAAAAGGAGAGGGAGGGTTATTAAAACCGGCTTAAAAAGCTAACCAAATGCTTTGTTAAAATGGTAGGTTTTTAGTGCTCTCTTAAAAGTGTTCACAGGTTGAGGAGCTCTGAGATGGTCTGGGAGTGAGTTCCACAGCCGGGGGGCAGCTGCACAGGAAGCTCGATCTCCCATAGTGCGGAGGTTGGTGTGCCGTTCCTTCAGCTTGTTAGTATTTCCCGAGCGGAGGCTGCGGGTGGCGGTTTGTGGTTCAATCAATTCCTTGAGGTATGGGGGCATTTCCGTGGATACACTGGTGTGTTAACAGGGTGATTTTGAATTCTGTCCGGGAGGTGATGGGAAGCCAGTGCAGTGATTTGAGAATGGGGGTGATGTTCTCGTATTTGCGCACTCTCGTCAGGATCCTAGCAGCGCTGTTCTGTACGTATTGGAGCTTTTGAAGGCTCTTGCTAGGGATCCCGACGAGAAGTGCATTACAGTAGTCCAACCTGGAGGAGACAAAGGCGTGGACCAACTTTTCGGCGTCAGGAAGAGTGAGGGTGGGGTGGAGTTTAGCTATATTTCTAAGGTGGAAGAAGGATGTTTTGCAGAGGTGTTTGATGTGGGTCTCATAGTTGAGGCAGGGGTCAATTTTGACGCCCAGGTTGGTGACAACTGATGAGAGGGGAAGGTCCTGGTCGGAGAAGGTGATGCTTGTTATTGGGGATGATTTAACTTGGTGTGGGGTGCCGATGAGAATGGCCTCGGTTTTGGAGCTGTTGAGTTGTAGAAAGTTTTGTTTCATCCACGCCTTTATCTCCTCCAGGCAGATGGTGATTGTGGATGAAGGTGATGGTGACGGGGATGACAGTGGGACTGCAGAGCGGGGGGGACAGGGGGGGTCCATTTTTATGTAGAGCTGTTTGTCATCAGCATAGCAATGGAATGATAGTCCATGCCTGCTGATGACACAGCCGAGGGGGAGCATATACAGGGTGAATAGGGTGGGGCCAAGCACGGATCCTTGGGGTACACCACAAGTGACAGGTTGGGTGGGGGAATGAGCACCTCCCATGGAGACACACTCAGTCCTTCCGGTCAGGTAGGACCGGAACCAGTCCAGGGAGGTGTCACAGAGTCCGATGGTGGAGTGGAGACGATTGAGGAGGATGGTGTGATCAACAGTGTCAAAAGCTGCAGTGAGGTCCAGGAGGATGAGGAGGGAGGGGGAGCCATTGTCAGAAGCAGTGAGGATGTCGTTGGTGACCCTGACCAGTGCTGTTTCAGTACTGTGAGCGGAGCGGAAACCAGACTGGAATTTTGTGTTGTTGTTGTTGAGGTGGTGTTGCAGTTGGGTGGCGACTATTTTTTCCAACACTTTGGAGAGGAATGGTAGGTTAGAGATGGGCCTGTAATTTGCGAGAACGTCCGGGTCTAAGGTAGGTTTTTTGAGGAGGGGAGTGATAATGGCCGTTTTTAGAGCTGATGGAACGTGACCGGACTGTAGAGAATGGTTTATTGCTTTGGTGATCAGGGGGCTTATGGCTTGGATGTGTCATTTGACCAGGGCTGTGGGAAAGGGGTCCAGGGTGCATGTGGAAGGCTTCATCCGGCGGATGGTGTCCTCAACCTCTTGCTGCGTGGTGGGAGAAAAGCAGCAGAGAGGCTGGGAGGCCCCAGACTGTGGCATGGCAGTTGGAGCAGATGGAGTGGGGGGGCCGGAGAGGGAGGAACGGATAGTGTCAACTTTGGATTTGAAGAAGACCATGAAGTTGTTGCACTGTTCTGCAGTGATGGCTCTGTTTGAGGGGGGTTGAGGTTTTAGGAAGTGATTTATGGTTGAGAAAAGCTGTTTTGAGTTGCCGGGACTGTTATTGATGATGTTTGAGTAGAAGTTGGACTGAGCGTCTCTGAGGGACTTAGTGTAGGCCTTTTGGTGTTCCCTGTAGGCCATTTTACGAACCGTGAGCCCTGAGGTCTTGAGCCGCCGTTCCAGGACACGCCCAGCAGCCTTCATTTTCCGCAGCTCGCTGGTGAACCATGGAGCTGAGCGTGAGAATGTGACTGTTCTTGATTTTATTGGGGCGTGAATGTCAAGGAGCCTGCTCAAGGATTGGTTGTAGTAGTCCACCGATTCATTTGCTGATGAATGGGTTGCAGAGGCGAGATGATGGAGGTCCAAGGTCAAGGTGTCCGGGTTGATGTGTTTGAAGTTTGAAGATATGGGTGGAGTATGCCCACAACACCCAACCCACATCTGCCACGGGTCTCTCCCCTTTTCACTGCGCCTATGGTTACCAGCCTCCTCTTTTCCCAGAGGTAGAGAAGGAAGTGACTGTACCGTCAGCACATGCCCTGGTGAGGCGGTGTCGCAGAGTCTGGGCAGGAGCTTGCCAGGTTCTCCTGAAGAGTGCTGCTCGCATGAAGAGGGCAGCAGATCGACATCGTCGTCCGGCACCTGCCTACAGACCCGGGCAGAAGGTCTGGTTATCTACAAGAGACCTACCCCTATGTGTGGCCTCCAGGAAGCTGGCTCCGAGGTTTGTGGTTCCATTTTCCATAACTAAAGTCATTAACCCGGTGGCTGTTTGCCTGCGCCTGCCCAGGTCCTTGAGAGTCCACCCTACCTTTCATGTGGCCAAAATCAAACCGGTTCGGGGGAGTCGTTTGGTTCCTCTATCCAAGCCCCCTCCTCCCCCCCCGGATGTTAGACGGCGGTCTGATATACAACGTCAAGAAACTGCTAGCAGTCAGGAAGAGAGGACGCGGCAGACAGTTTATTGTGGACTGGAAAGGTTACGGTCCAGAACATCGGTCATGGGTACCAGCAAGTTTTGTTGTGGATCAGAAGCTGATAAAGGACTTTTTCAGACTTAATCCACAGGAACCTGGGCCGTCTGGAGTCGGCCGTAGAGGGGGGGGGTACTGTTGTGTCTCGGCAGATCTGTTAGTATTATTTCTCTGTGAGTCTTTATTGTCAAATTCCGTGTCTGCCATTTCCTGTTTTACTTTGTCATTTCCCTTCTCATTTCAGGTAGTTCGACTCCTACCTTGCCTGTTTGCCCACTGACCTGAATATCTGCCCCGCCCTTATTGTTTGCAGCTGTGGAGTCCCTTGCTTTTGTATATATTCTGTGTGTTCCCTGTGCTCAGTGCCAGATCGTTTTTGAACCCTGTGAATGGCTTATCTTGTTTAACACCTCAGTAAAAACCTTTTTATTGAACCATCTTTTGTATGGAGTCATGCATTTGGGTCCTATCAGTTTTGTGTGCCCCAGTCGTAACACTCTGACTTATATAAATTGGAATAAAAGGTTTGAAAAGCCTCATTTATTTGCTTTGGCTCAGTTGTGACATTACCATTCAAAGATTTAATGGAGGGAATATCTGCAAAGTGCTCACTAGACCTGATTTTTTAAGCCAAGAGGTGACTGGGCCGAGACCCGTGGAAGTAATAGCGCTGCCTAACCCTATGTATTAGAAATTCTGATCGTTGTTTCAAGATATCATTTATTTCCTTTTTGACAAGTTTACGTTTAGATGCCGTTTGTTTAGAGTAATTATTCTGCAAAATGAAGTCAAGACTAGCAAATTCCGCTTCCAAAGCCTGTAAACTGGCGGATCTTTCCTTACATACATTTGAAGAGAACAATATGGTATTGCTTCTTAGAAAGCCTTTGAATGCATTCCATAATATTCTTGGGTCCTCAACTGAACCTATATTTAAGTCAAAAAATTCTTCCAATTGTGTCAGGAGTTGTTCTTTATATTTTCCATTTCCTAGTAAAGTGGAATTGAGGCGCCATCTAGAGGCGCGCTTGGATAAATTGCCCAGAGTCGCACAACAAAGTGGTTTGAGAGGGCAATAGGAAGCAACATTACATTATCGACTTTCTGGAAAAGTTGTGGAGAGGTAAAAAGATAATCTATCCTAGAAAAAGATTTGTGTCTGGCTGAGAAAAATGAATAATCTTTAACCTGTTGGTTAAAAGCTCGCCACATGTCCACTAGTCCCAAACTCCCAGCCCAAGACTTCAGCGCAGCAGTAGCCGACTCCTGATCTCTAGAGGCTGTTAAACTTGACCGTTCATTTGAATTCCATACTGCGTTCATGTCCGCTCCCACCATGATAGCATACTCGGTTAATTCTAGCATTTTTTGAGTTAAGGTATCATCAAAATCCTTATCAAATGTATTTGGGGCATAGGCAGAATTAAAAGTTTCCCATAACTGGACAAAGACAAAAACAAGACAATCCCCCATACATTTCCCCGGTAACAAAAACAAGATGATACAGAAAAATAAAGATTAAAGACGATACTTAAAATAACTAAACAGTACATTAAACGGATATTCCTAAATTGATCCGTGACCTGATGGGATATGGGGCTGCAAAAGGATTATACCTAGCCTACCCTTCAACCCAGTACTTAAAGCTTACTAAACTGTTGTTAACAGACTAAATGAAATAACCTAAGGCAACAATGAGCTTAGTTATTAGAAGAAAAGAGAGCAACAAATGTAAATAGGTAACATCATAGCATACACTGTTCCGATAACCAACGCACATCTTACCGGCCATTGTCCATTCACATCCGGCATGCACAGCGGATCCGTCGTGATATAGATCAAAACAAAAAGCAAAGAAGCCGGCTGTGTTTGTATCAAAGTCCAGAGTCTATTACGTGGTGTGGGATCCAAAAATCAAGCATTAGGCTCGCAAGTTAGTCTGATCAGCCAAACAATGATAAACAACTATCCGTCCCCAGATGAGTCCAGCGTCAGACAGAAACAAATAAAAAGAAGCCTGCAGAAATAATCCAAAACTCTGTAAGAGATCCTAGACTACGCAAAGCAGTCTGCATTTAGTCTAAAACAGCGACGCTACAGTATATAGTCCAACAGGTTCCAAAAGACCGCAATTCGCCGTCAGACGAGCGCCCAGGTCCCGGGTCCCCGTCCCCGCCGGTTGGTACATCCTGCACTCCTGGTAGGGAGAAGATGAAGTCTTCAGCATGTCCCGGGGAATGAAATGTCTTACAGTAACTTGACCAGCTCCCTTGACTTTCAGTGTAGCGGGGTAAAGGAGGAAAAATTCCACCCCTTTGGGACGGGCGGTATCCATTGCCTGGGAGAAAGCCTGACGACGTTTAACAGTGTAGCTGCTGTAGTCAGGGGAGAAGTGAATCCTCCGTCCATCAATCGTGAGTGGGGCTTTCTTTGCGGCACGGAGCATGTCTTGGCGGGTGGTATAACGGAGAACTTTGAAAATCAAAGTGTGGGTAGCGCCCACCTGCTTCTTCCTGTCGTCGCTGTAGATACGATGAGCTCGCATTAACTCGCCCTTTAGATTACCTAAGGAGGGGAACCACTTTGGAAGCGAGTCTGTCAGAAATTGTATGGCGTTAGACCCTTCAAGTCCTTCTGCTAGCCCAGTTATAAGGACGTTGCATCTTCTGCTCCGGTCCTCCATGTCCGCTAGCTTGAGTTGCATCATGTCCGGCGTATCCTCGTGGGTGGCTAGCATACCCACATTTTTCACCACATCCAACCGTATTTTGCCCATCTCTGCCTTAACGGTGCCGATGCTTTCACTCAGTACCATCAAGACCGTTTGGATAGAAGTCAATTTCCCCTCCGTCTCCTTCCCCATCTGTTGGAGTTGGTCGAAGCGCAAATCCAGATAGCCTCGTTGCTTCTCAAGCACCGTGTCGGCTAACGCCTCCATGTCAGGCTTCCCCCTCGTCTCGGGACCCTTTTTAGGCGGCGACTTTTTGCTCAATTTAGACATTGCCTTCGATCAAACACTCATAGAGGCTAAAATATATATTTTTTAAATTGTCTCAACGGTATATATTTACAGAATTAGCATCACTGGGTTGAGCAAGTTTAACCTATGCTGCAATCTTGTCCAGCTGATCACGTGACTCCCATTTCCTTTTTTCTGTGTGTATGTTTTACATTTTGGATTTGCTTGGCGAGCTACTTATTGAGGGCTTGCGAGCTACCGGTAGCTCGCGATCAACGTGTTGGAGACCCCTGCTCTAATGGGTCCGACTAGAAAGACAAACAGCGTTAGTTACGCCTATTACTTCAGCCAGTAAATCGTTTAATCATAAACTTTTTATTTTTATTTTCAGGGGGGCCCAGGGTGGTCCAAAATCAGTTTTAGGGGGGCACTGGCCTCCCCTGCCCCCCCTAGAACCGCCCCTTAAGTATTACGATTAGACACCTTGTCTATGAATTCTGCAAGGGGAAAATGGACTTACAGGTGGAATAAGTTACAGAACTGCATTAAATAAGAATAATGAAAAAATATTAAAGCCCAGAACTCCAATTAAACGGTGTTCAATATTATCAGTACTCGTGTTTTCCTTAATTTATATGCTTGTTATATGTTTTTATTTCTCTTCCTGTGCTTGTGTCGTATATTAATGTAGCCCTATCACTCTTTTTTAATTGTATAACGCATCATTGGGTTTGGCTATCTTCAAGGCACCATGGTGAAAGAAAGCGTAAATCTAGATACGTGTCCCTGATTAAATAAAAGGTTATCTATCTTGTTTATCTATAAAAAAAAAATGTATATATATAATAGACCCATTGATACTTTATTCTATACTACAGTTTTTTCAAAATATTTTGTACACTGAGAAATTCTCCTTTATTTAGTCTGTATATATTTATATCAATATTTGTGTTATTTAATAAAGTTAAAGTGTGCATGCAATGATTTTACTTGCACATTTTTATTTTATGTGAATTGCTTCTTTTGGTCAGTGCGTATATTGAAAGATTTACAAAGTTCCAGTCATCTGTGATTCTATCACTTGTAGTACAGGCCTCCCACCACACGGGGTCGCCATCGTCGTGTCGGTCAACAGAAACACGGAAACTAGTTCAATGTTTATCAACGGCTACATCCTGTTGGTCACAGCTTCTGTTTTCCAACTGATCTGCAGCTCTTCATAGTTTAAAACGGTCTATATTTTGTCCGCAAAGCTTGGTAGAATAAACCTCCCTTTGCAGTTCATGTCGACCTGACGGTTCAAGAGACTTTACTCTGAAAGATCTGCCTGCACGTCCTGGTGGTTGTTCTGGCGTGCTCCAGGGTTAGCAAGTAACCGTTGGCCTGCTGCGAACAGCGATGACGGCAGACAGAGTTTCTCTTCCTGCGTATTGACCTATGGTATTGAATCAAACCAGAGGGTTTCTTTTCATCATGGCGAGTGAAAACAGCGAAACCAACGCAGTGAACGGAGATGAGACTGTTCCCTCATCCGAGACAAACGAGCATGACTATGCCCACGACTCCGCGGACGGTAACCTAACTTCTACGGAAGCGTCCTCCTCAGGTGCACCAGCTGCTAACGAGGCTGTCAGTGCAGAGAGCTTCACGACAGCGGCCGAACCTGAGCCCAGCTCCTTGGGGCAGCATACCCAGCTGGTGGAGCTTCCTGAACCGGCTGTTGGTGCGGAGGTGGACTGCCCCGGTGGAAACGATGTGGAGGCGTTTCCTCCAGCGAACACCGACGAGATATCCCATAAGACAGACCCATGTCTACTGGCTGCTACGGCCTCGCCCGCTCTGCGAGTCGGTCGCCGTAGACCCAGGCGGCCCGAGGACAACAACTGCTCGGCCTGCCACTCTGAGTTCGAACGGCAGGGCCGCAGCTTCAACCGGAGGGCGGTGTACACCTTCTCCACCCCGGAGACGGTGCAGTGGGCATTCCCGGGCACCTCTGTGCACGAAAAGTCCTTCCTGTGTGAGACCTGCGCCCAGGTCATCAGGAGCAGCTGTAAACGCAGACAGAGTGGGAAGCGGACTCTGTGGGTGAAGCCGCCTCAGACAAAACAGGTGTGGGATACATACGGATAAGAGCGGTATCTCCCATCATACATTCTGCAATGTATTCAGGCGAAGCCCCTCTCACTTCGGATGTCCCCCCTTAAAATGTGTATGGCAGTCAACATCAACAGACACATAATGTTATTGTGTGAATTATGCCATTAATAACACATTTGAAGTTTAACATTTAAAAGATACATTTGATTGCAGTTCGTCGTTGGACCCCTTAGTGTGGGTGAAACGGCTGACCTTCTAATTTTGTATTGCACTCACAAAAAATAGCTAGATAACTTGCTATCTAGTACGCAACATTCAGAAATGTAACATATTTGTTGTACCTGGCGTGTTTCATCCTGCAACTCCCAGTCGCTCTATCAGCTGTAAAACAAGCAGGACCCATTGTGACCCTTGGTCTGTGGGCTATGATATGTTAACCATCATGGATATGGTCGTGTTCCACACAATTGAGAGATGCTGTATGAATCTTTGATGTTTTCTTTGTTTCTCCTTGGTGATGGTGACTGCAGTCAGAGGTGAGGGACAAGAAGAAGAAAGGCCGCAGGATGGGGAAGAAGAGCAAAGCGGCGCTGCTGGTGAGCAAGTCCTGCTACAAGGCTGCCTTCAAAATGCTCTGGTCAGCCAAAGGTGCCCGAAAGCCAATGATGGATTTCTGGAGCAAACAGCTGAAAGAGGAGGTGAGGAGAGCAGCTACTAAAACCGTCTATTATAACAAACACATTCTGCTATAGGTCTCCAAAAGAAACATTTCACCAATGTTTGTTATAAGGGAGGCGCAGATACAGACCCTAGTCATTCTTTGGATTTGTCAATTTGCTTCAATTTATACACGCTGATGATGGCATTGCTGCACACAGCGGCACATGCACTTGAATCACAGTGACACACACACACACACACACACACACATAGGCCTGTCACGATAAATAATTTTGTTGGACGATAAATGTTCCTGGAAATTATTGCGATAAACGATAATATTGTCGGCACCATTGTAAGACCATTTTAGACCACTGACATACTGATAATATATCATAATAATTCTAGTACATCCTTTCAAACAGAATTTTTTATTGAACATTCAACATTGCAAATGAAATGTGAAATAATATTAAAATATATAAATGATATATAATAAATGAAACAAATTAATTAAATTATAATAAATTAATTAAATCACACACAACCAAAACAATAAATTAAATAGACTCAGGCTGGAAAACAGAGCTCTCAATCCATCTATCTATCCATCTCTATATAGATGGATAGATAAATATATATAAATATATATATATAAATAAATCAATATGAGCACACATTGTCTCACAAGCAAAAAAAATCTCCTTAAAACAACAGTCATGTGTACAGTCCACTGTCCATACAAAGGCCCAGATGCCTCAACAGGCCATATCCAAATCTGTTTTTCGAAGTTTTCGAGCAAGGAACACCAACATGTTTGCATTGCCGGGCAAATGCATCTTTGATTGTAAACTGTCGGGAAGGTGGGGGCTCTCCATCTCCAGCTGCCGTGTTTGCTACCAGCTGGGAAAACGGAATGGAGTGGTTGTGTTTTAGGTGTAGTTTAAAATGCGTGGTATTGCCTGCTTTTGTCGCTACCTTTTTTTAAGAAATGCGACACACCGCCCGGCTCATTCAAGTCCGTAGGTTGGCCTCGTTGATTTGGCTTGAATCCAAAATACTTCCACACCGGAGAATCGAGATGTGTAGGTTTTGTAACCAATTCCATTTCACTTTAAATTCCCCGCGAGTAAGTCACACATTGTCTCCCGCTTGTCGCTATATTATTAATTTGGCTGCTACGCTGCTGTACGTGCACACAGAGTGTACTGACCTGGCTGTGTGTCAGCCCCGCCCCTCACAGCGCGCATGGACGGCAGCCACAGCTCGTCTGGCAGCCAAAGCGCTCCTAGCTAAAATGCTGGTCACATCCTTATGTAAACAAACACGCATGTAAACGGCAATTTATCGAGCTCAGAAAAGTTATCGAGTCCATTTTTATTTATCGTACGATAAGTCAATTTATCGATTATCGCGACAGGCCTACACACACACACACACACACACACACATCATGGCCAAAACAAGGTTTTGAAAACAAGAAGGTCTTTTAACTTAGTGAGGGAAAAATGCTAATCCATGTTTTATTATGAACATAAAATGTAATTAACTTTTCCATTAAAGAATCTTTACTATAATGATTGCACATACTTACAATTATACTTCTTATAAAGAGATAGAACATTGTAATCAGCAGGTCAGGCTTTGCAAATTGTGCATCTCTAACTTTCATGTCACATGTCCTGGTGTGTTTCCTGGTGGCGGTGCAGATGAAGGCGCTGACACGGCAGACGGATAATCCTTTCCATCAAAAAGTGACGAGCAGGAAGCCGCTGTCATGCTTCCCCTGGCGGCGTTGTCTGACCTGGGCCCAGGAAAAGGCTCCCCTCGTCACCGCCTGCCTGACCTCACTGTTCCCCGACATCAACAGCCTCTCCAAGAGCAGCAAGTAAGTCTGAGAGGACACACGGACACACACACACACACACACACACACACACACACACACACACACACACACACACACACACACACACACACACACACACACACACACACACACACACACACACACACACACACACACACACACACACACACACACACACACACACACACACACACACACACTGGACCAAAGAGTTTAGAAATCCTGCTGGTTCATAACAATAAAAATGTCTTTGTTAAAAGTCTCATTGTTTGGTCAGTGATCTGATGAACACTTGTCCTGTTTGCTTGTGTGACAGCCAGATGTCAGAGGAACAGGCCCAGACGCTGCTGGAGCGACGGACCGTGGTGGCGCTCTCCCTCCCGCTCTTCACCAGGAACATCTGGAAGAACAACTTCCTGCAGGCCGCTCTGGGGGCCGAGCTCCGCCTGCAGGGCTGCTCCGGCTCCGCTCTTGACGCCCTGAACACGATGGGACTATGTCAGAACAAAGACACCGTCAGGTTACTGCTGCACAGGCTCCGAAACGGCAAGAAGTCGGTGAGTATTAATACGATTTTAACACAAACTCTTCTCGCAGCCAGACATTTATATGTTTGCACAATATAAATGTCTCAATGAAAACATAAATAAGGGAGCAAGAAGACAACACTAATATTAAAGGGGCCTTATTGCGCTTATTGGGGTTTTCCTTTTCCTGTAGTGTGCTATGTAGGTTTTTTGTATGTAAATGGTCTGCAAAGACATAAAACCCAAAGTTCCCTCCAGAGGGAGTTTCAGCGGGAGTGCTCCAACCGATTGTACTTAATAGGCTAAGGGGCAGGATATCTCTAAGCAGTTGACCAATCAGAGCAGACTTTCAGGTACAAGCTAGAGCTGTGTGACCCAGACCAATAATCATATCCCTGTTAGGCTGAAAAGCAATCCATGATAACTTTGGAAAAAATTAGATTCTCCCTAATTATAAAAAAAATAGAATATATCTATATATATATCAGGGTTTCCGCTAGGATGTTTTTCTTGCCAGTCAAGTGTCCGTAAATAATTCATTTTACCGGACAAATTCGAAACTTACCGGTCATGTTTCAATAACAATAATAAGAATTGTGTAGCTGAGTTTCCGTTAGCAGTAGGAGTGTAACGGTTCACAAACATTTAGGTTCGGTACGTATCTCGGTTTTTAGGTCACGGTTCGGTACGTTTTCGGTACAGCAGAAAAAATGATCACAAAAAAAAATGTTGGGTTATTAAACTGTGAATAATGTATTCACTCAAATAAATACAAAATAAAATAAACATTAAGGTGCAGCATTTCGATGCACTGAAATAATCTGTATTTGAACTGTACTGTACTAGTACCAGGGTTCGTACGGGTGCTTGAAATCCTTGAAAATGCTTGAAATTTGACGTGGTGTTTTCAAGGTTGGGAAAGTGCTTGAATTTTTGGAATGGTGCTTGAAATTGAGATAAAGTGCTTGAAAATGTAAATGCTTTACTTTTACAATAAATTGCTGTCTGACTGAATAGTTCGCTTTTTAGATTAAAAGAAAATAATTGCTTCGCTTCTACATAAACAGCTTTTTTTCCCTCCCTCCCAGAGCTACCAGCGCAGCGCCCCCCAGATCTGGCGCCCTAGGCGACCGCCTGTGTCGCCTATGCCAGAAATTGGCCCTGCCTAGTACATACGATGGCAATGTCTCAAGATTTAGCAAAAATACACCTTACACCATACAGTAACACAAATACTACAAATCCACATAACAAACAATCAAAAATGAAAAAGGGCCCCACTTATTATTATTTTAAGAAAAGAAAAAAAAGTTTAAAAAAAAATATATATATATTATTAACGGCGCTCATATTTCAGCAGCGGCGCTGCGCCGCCACTATTTGTATATAGGGGAAACACTGTTACGTGTGACCTGGGCATTCTGATGAGAGTGATAGATGACAGACAGTATGCCAGGAGGTTGCAGTTTCAACGAGCGTTGGCTAGCAGAAGACAAATACAAGCCATGGCTAAGACAAGGGTCAAGCCCACGAGTAGCCTCCTTCAAAGTTTGCAAAAATAACGATGCGAGAGTCTGCGCTGACGAGCCACATGAAAGGTACGCCGCAGTAGAGCATTTTAGATTAGACTAACGTTGCATGTTACGTTTGTTTAAGCTAACGTTAGCGAGCTGAATAGTGAACTCGATTGAGGGATAATAATAATTGCAGGGGACAATCATTTCAGAAAAGCGTACCTATGTTATGTGCGTTACAGTCGCCATCGTGTGGTGTTCAGAGGATGAAGCACTCACAGCATTTCGTGTTATAGTCACGAATTATAATCTATTGATTCGACACAGAGCAAAGCAATGTATTTCTACTGGTAGTATGTTTCTTGCCTAAACCAAATGTGACTTGCTCTATCGAAATCAGTCACATTGACCCGAAGACACATTTTCGTTTGCATTACTGGTCTGGGGGAAGCTCGCGAGTGTGTTTGTGTATTTTTGCATTTGTGTACCGGGGAAACACTTACAAGAAACATCGGCTGTTGTTATGCTTGCTGTGATGTTACATCAGTCCGTTCTCTGCTTGTAATTATGCCGTTACAAGCTTCAAAGTTGTATTTATCATCTGAATTTGCCGAAACAAGTTTAATATTGTGAAAGCCAATACTTTGTTTATTTGAAAACAGATGAAAACAAACTGTCTTTTATATAAAATTGAAGTATTATACAAGTAAAACTACATTTTGCTTTAATCCCATGTAATTGTAGAATGAACAGTCTTCCTTTGAAGATGTATAAGTCAGGTGTCTTGAGTAGTCAAAATTACCTACAAATCATTGTACACATTTTTAAATATTATTTTCGACTTGTTACCATTGTGAGTCTATTTTTATGCAGCTCTGCTGGATTTTGTGGCTACAATTCAGGCTAATACGCTACCAGAGGTGGAATAAGTACTCAGATATTGTACTTGAGTAAAAGTACAAGTACTCAGATCTTGTAGTGAAATGATAAGTACTCAGATCTTATACTTAGTAAAAGTAGAAGTACCAGAGTGTAGGAATACTCTGTCACAGTAAAAGTCCTGCATTCAAAATGTTCCTCAAGTAAAAGTAGAAAAGTATTCTCATCAAAATATAGTGAAAGTAGCGACAGTAACAGTAGTCATTGTGCAGATTGATCCATTTCGGAATAATATATATGATATGTTTTATAATGATTGATCATGAAAGTGTTCTCAAAGCTGGTAAAGGTGCAGCTAGTTTGAATGACTTTGAATACTGCAGGGTAGCTTGTGGATTTACTCCAGGTCGAACTAAAGTCTGATTTAACACTTGATCATATTTCACATCATTCATCCACATCTGTGAAGTAACTAAAGGTATTAAATACATGTAGTGGAGCAAAAGTACACCATTTACCTCTGACTTATGTTTACTGCCAACCTAAAAGTACCTCAAAAATAGTAATCAATAATGTATTGAAAAGTTATTTATCTGATTGTTTTATATTGGCTCAGCCAGGTTATATGGGAGGCCCAGTCTACGTACAGATCACTAATTTGGAAATATTAAACTTAGTTTTCTTTTCTTTAATTTTTCATCCTCGTGTAGAAGGCTATCACGAAACACACATTTGGTTGTTTATAGCATAAAGAACATCTGATTTAATGTGAGGTAGGGAAATAATCATTTGAGTATGTGTATATAAATATGTAATTTACAACAGCTGTAAGATGCTTGAAAAGCTGGAAAATGCACCTTGAAAATGCACCTTAAAAAGTGCTTGAATTTGAATTTGGAAAAGGTGTAAGAACCCTGTAGTACCTAAGCAGCCAGTTTGACATTATGACTTGCTTGTCATTGTATTTTAAAGTTTTTTTTAATAAAAATTACCTTGTCCACATTTCGCTTGCCGAAAGGGCAGATCTGCTGTGGAGAACACCCTCTCGCTAGGGACAGAGGTAGCCGATAAAGCCAGGTAGCGCTTTGCTAACATGGCAACATAAGGATATTTGGCGTTTGTAATAGCTTTGGCTCGGTCTGAACTTTTTTTGCGAGTGGTGGAGGCTTAATGCTAGCGGGAGTTGGGTTTGCACTTCAGTCTTTTTTCTTTTGGTACCGGTGATATTCACGTTCGGATGATGCCTTTTCAAATGAGTGTGCAAGTTTGATGTATTGCCAGCCGCGTAACCAATTTTAGTTGAACAATGCCGACAAACAGCTTTGGTTCGCATGGGCGGAGCCAGGATTTTTTTGCTGCAGTAGCTTAGCAGTTGCTATATGACAGCACGGCGTTGCTAGTTCATTTTCAAAATAAATAAACAAACAATACCAGTGGGCCAAGCACGAGCCTGTTCATATTGTAGCGTTCACCGCTATTCAAGATCACAGATCACTCGAGCCTTCAATGTCGAAAACGTTCTCTTTATTTTCTGGTATTGACGGCCACAGCCACGCCTTACAGAACCAATCAATAGTATAACACTCATCATGACTTTTCCCCACACTCGAACACAACTCCTACCGTCTCGTACTCCCTCCACACACACCGGAAAACGCACACACACACCTGGAAGGGGCGGTCTCTCCCTAACTCCCACCAACAATATTGCCTAAATAACTTTACAAATACTAAAACTGTGCACATCTGATAACTGAAATAACTATTAACTTGGACACGCTACAATATTATCCTTAATATTTACATTAAAAACATTCCTTTGACACTTATAACATTATTTTGCAAGGTAAGCACAACCAAAATACTGTTTTATACAGTTTTTTTGTTGTAGTTGTAGCTCCCGAGCCAGCGCGTCTTGTTTGAATGATGCGAGTAAACACAGCTGGCAGCCGCGGTGAAACTCGAGCGTTTAGAGCGAAGCGAATGTTCGCATCGCGTCCGGTGTGAACGCAGCATTACAACGACCCCTGATAGATCTCACGAGAATATGTATAAATATAGATACATTTTCATAACAAAACAATGGGGTTGCTAAGCCGTTGCTAGGCCAATTGTTGGAGTTGCTATAGCAACTCCAAGCTACCCCCTGGCGCCGCCCCTGTTGGTTCGGTCCACCTGTCTTTGTCCGTCATCCTTGTACGTAACTGCGAAACCAAAATGTTCCCAAACCGGAGACTTCAATGATGCTGGAAGTTTTCGAGCTCAACTTTATCTGCGTTCGCCATTTCGACAGTTCCTCAAATTACTGACTACATTTGAACGCATCCCTGTGACCAGCTCTCATAATATGCCTCTCGTCCAATGAAATGACTTGGTCGCTCTATGACGCGTTGAACTCAATGTGAGCAAATTACTCTGAATGCTGCGACGCAGCACCTGAGATTACTTCCAAGAAGTTGTTCACGTTCTCAATATTTTACGTTTAACGTTATATTCTTTCGGTACACTTCGGTACACACGTGTCGTGTACCGAACCGAAGGGCCCGTACCGAATAATTTCGGTACGAATACGTATACCGTTACACCCCTAGTTAGCAGGTAATTACCGGACTATGAACGGATATGCTGATGTTTAAAACTCAGTTAATGGGGCTCCTTTTTATATTGCTTCACTTTATAATCATAACAGATGGAAAAGTTCAGATTCATTCAATAAGTGATGCGCTTCCACAAACAACATCATTATTACATTCAAACAAACTACTTATAGTAGATATAGTACATTATTCAAAAGTTTACATTAACTTTGGATATTAACAACGGAGAAATAAACGGAGCCTCTCTTTTCCTCTCTCCCTCTTCTGTATCAGACTCATGCAGCTCGCCGATCCAGTAATGAGTGACCTGACAGTGAAGAATAAACATATTTATAACTAGTTTAGCTAGTTCCACTGGTAGATCAAATAGTTAAGTTTGTACTGTTAGGTCTATCTTGAGGTGTGTGTTCTGCTCACCGGTCCGTCACAGCGGCGGAGCTGCAGGTGATCAGACCTCTCTCTCGCGTCTGGTTACACTTCACCCGCGTTTATGTCCATATCGATCAGATCCAGCTCTCCTGATCGGCCTTTATAGAGAGCACCGATCAAACTATTACGAGAGAATACCGGCCGATCGATCGGAGCATCCCTAATTATTACCGGACATTTTGACCGGCAGGTTTTGAATTTACCGTTTTTTAATAATAATAAATTTAATAAATTCTACCAGCTAAAAACCAGTAATTACCGGCTAAAGGAAACCCTGATAAATATAACTTTATTTTTAACTATTTTAACTTAAAAGGTTGCATAAAGATTATTTGTTTAAGCTTTTTTTGTTGGGAAGTACTAGAGTTCTTTTTTTAACTTTGTGTTGTGGTCCTGTCAGCCGACACAGAACGGACGACAGAGGATGAAGATGAAACTAGAGCAGATGAAGGGAGAACATATGATGGATGAGGAGGAGGAAGATGACATCGAGGAGGAGGAGGAGGAGGAGGAAGAGAATGAGGAAGAAGACGACGAGGAGGAAGAAGAAGAAGAAGAAGAGGAGGAAGAAATGGAGATGGCAGTGGAGGAGGTGGAAGTTGAAGAAGTGCAAGTGGGACTCCAAGAGGATGAAGAGGAGGAGGAGCAAGCAGTGGAGGAAAAGGTAGAGATGGAAAAGAAGCGGAGGAAGAAGAAGGCGAAGAAGCAGAGAAAGGAGGAGAAGAGGAAGGAGAGGGGGAAACGAAGAGGGAAAGACAGGGACACGGAGGAAGAGTCGGATGATGAAGAGTCGGAGCAGAAGAAGAGGCGGGTGGTGGTGGTGAGGCTCGGCCTGCTGAAGGGACACTCAGAGGTCGGACGATCCGACCTATCAGCTCCCTGAGACTCTGCAGGCTCCGCCCAAGAACTAAATAGACCCCAACTCTAATCAGAGAGCAGGACAGAAAAGTCCCTCCCTCTTCTCCGGGGGGTGTTGAAAGGGATTCTGGGAATTGAAAGAGGGCAGAAACTGTGGATGGAAACTAGCGAGACTTTACTTTATATTGTTATTTTGACGTTAAATCAATTTAAGGCAGAAAGGAGTTAATTTGATCTCAGAAAAGCCCCTGAAACACAAAACTGCTCCACTGAAAAAAGGTCTAACAATAACAGAGCCACAGCTGATTAATCACAAGAGTTCCTGCTGCCGGTTTAAAGTCTTGGGTTGGCTGGATCTGAAAATCCACAAACGTTCTTATTTGTTCCATGATGGTAGCCAACTGAAATACATTTCCTCTCTAACATTTTGTTTACTTTGTCTCCTAATATACTAAAACAGTACATTTTCAAATCTTAGAAAGGTTTCTGGACATAGCTACCCAGTTTGGCCCTAAACGTCGGGACATATGATGGAGTACTAGGTCCACTGGGGAACAATTTTAAAAAGGCATGTTACAAGAGGATTTAGTCATTTCAGAAGAAACAGCCTCACAATTCAAAATCGATCATAGGGCTGCAACTAACAATTATTGCTCTAGACAATTCAATCAATCATTATCATACACTTTAAATATCTTGTTCTGTCAGCCTAGAATCCACAGATATTGACTTTAAAATAAAATAAAGAGAGATATCCATATTTGAGAAGCTGAAAAAAACATGTTCTGCCATGTAAAGTTGCCTTTTTTTCCCTGTTGATCGATAATTCGTTGCAGCTCTGATTAAAAACTTCAATATTGAGATAATGAAGTCAAAGAAAGCTCAAAGAAAACATAGTTACATTTTGAGAACAAAGTTTAGATTATTTTAAGATATTAGAAGTTCTTTAAATTGTCTGTTAACTTCACACTCAACAACATATTACACTACTAATAAGAGGCTGACTTTCTTGAAAAAGGTGTACGTGAGTATTTCCATAATATTTAGTACAAAAATGCCAGTTTTTTTATTTAACCTTTGGTAAAACTCCTCCGGGAAAGAATGGTTCATTTAGAGCGCATGATGCGAAGAATAAGCCCCACATTTTTTCTTCAGGTGAGCTGAGCAACCCCTAACAAGCCTTGAAAGAAAGCCACCAGCCACCAACATATCTCTGAATGTTTTACTGTCTGACCGGTATGCTGCAGATTACCGACCCGCAGCAGAAGTCTGTTTGTCACCTGTCAATATTCTGAACTGGCAGGCTGTTTCTGTGTATAGGATCAAGCTATGCGTTTGTTAAACGGTATAAACCCATCAGAACAGAATCATGGCTTCAGTTTCTTGTTTGAAGCACGCTCAGGCTTCACATCATGTTCCTTATTTCTCACAATCAAAGGTAGTTGTATGATTACAAAGGCTGCAACGAGATTACTTTTTATTAAAAATGTATTCTGCTGGTGGTTTCTAGATAAGTGAATTTTTTAGTCCGTGGTCGTTAAATGTATATCTTTTTTTAATTTCAAATCACATTTGACTTTATATGACATAAAACATAGAAAATCTGAATTTTTGAGAAAAAACAGCATTTCCTGACATTTCTCCATGAAACTGCTCAACTTCTGATCAAAAAAGGTGGCTATTATTTTCCTGTTGTCGATAAGAGAACAATTTGTTGCAGTCCTACGTTACAGCCGGTCATGTGAGGGTTACAAATACTGTTCATTGACAATATTAACATTACATTACTATAAAAACAGACTTGTCCATATGTTTGATTCTCAGACAAAAGATTATTTTGATGTTCAACAGAATGCTGTTGGAAAATCGATTATTACATGAGCACACAACGAGTTCGAAATCATGGTAAGAAATCAAAGAATATTCATTTTCTCCTAATATTTTTTTCTTTAACTTAAAGTTTGGACGTTAGTCAGGATAAAAAAACGAACATTTTCCTTTTAAACTTTATTTCATGGTCTTTGATTTTGTCATCATTTTAAAGAAAGTTCTATGTAATAAGGTTAAAGTTAAAGCGGAAACTGGGGAATTTCAAATGATTGCGTTATTTTCATATGATTAATACCTTATTATATAGTAACTCATTAAGGGACCCATACAATAAAGTAAAATGTAAGTTTTCTGTGGAGTTCAGTGAATAATTCCACCATAAAGCAAAAAAGCGCAGCTGGACATTTCTCTCCTGGTTAGAATCTGATTGAGTTGAAGTTTCTGTAAATCACTACCGTTTTATAGTTTGATTTAAAACAAATGGTTTGGTTTTTGAGTTTCTTATAGCTTCTAAAAACCATTTATTTGTTATGTTTGAGTCGAAGAGGACTGATGAATGTGTTTTCTGACTGGGTATGATGTTCAGCGAGTCTGATGCAGGACTGTAAGTTTGTCAATAAAAATGATAAACGCTTGTCTTGTCTCTTTTTGTTACTGAATTATTGCTGCAGATTTGCAGCTTTTATTGAACAAATAATGTTATTGTTTTTTAAATTACTATTGATGTTATATTTCTAATATTTTTAGTAAATATTTCCTAGGGAAAATTGCTTAATTAACATACAAATATTGATATAATAGACTACAATTCAATAAGAGGTGTGTCAGTTTCCAGTGTAGTATTGTGTGTGTGAAATGGAAGCAAAATAAATGTCAAAGTCCTGAAGTTGAATAATTATATGTATAATGATGTATTTATCCTGTGTGTGTATTTGTTTAGTAGTAGCAGGTTAGTCTTCTACAGTGTTTTTTAACTTATTCTGTTTGTTTTAATATTGTGTATTTTATATTGTGTACTCTATAGATACAGTATGTATATCTTTTGTTAAAATGTAAATTGTTACTGTTATAACAAAATGCTAATTTGGGATCAATTAAGTATATCTTATCTAAATTGATTTTACCTAATTATTTAGTATTAAGCAGTATTTTATTTTTGTTGAGCCTCTGAAATGTCATCTTTATGCAGGACGAGTTCTAGCCATTAATTGAAATTGAATAAAGCCCCAATGTTGAGGGGCTGCTGCTGACGAAGAAATAACAGTTTGACAAACGATAGCCGAGTACGAGGAGGATCTTTCTCGACTAAAAAAAGGTGAAAACCAGTGACAACGGAGCGCTCCTTTACGCTGTTTATATCCAGATACACAGAGCAGGTATATTTCTCTATTATCACTTTAAATATGAAATTCCTTTACTTTAGTAAACATATTAATACTAGACTGATCGTATAGGGGAGAGTGGGGTAAGTTGAGCCATTTTTTAATTATGCTGTCCTTTAAGCAAGGAGAAATGATATAGTAAAAATTAAAGCACACACCTATAATTCAGGATGTCTCCTATCAATGGCTATGATAATAATTCATATTTGATCAAGGGCAATGAAAATATTACTTCTTAAAAGAAAAAAGTCTTGTTGCTCAACTTGCCCCAGTGTAGGGGTAAGTTGAACCACTGTTCAAACCTGGGCAACCTACAACCAGGGGCGCCGTAAGGAGGTGAAAAGTTAGGACGATTCTAAGGGCCCGTGACTGACGGGGGCCCCAAAATGTTTAGAACATTAAAGAGCAACTTCCAGGTTAAAGACACCTGTGAATAAATGTGTAGGAAAATGATGAATACACTAGATTTTCAAAAAAATATACAGAAATATACACTACAGTGACATCTGGCGTCGTTTTTGTAAGAAATGTTCACTTCCGCATAAAAAAGCCTCGGCACGTGACCTCCCGCGTGTGACGTAACACGGGGGACACAAGGGGGAGAGCGGCCGGTGTAACGTATACACAAGTTATTGAGCCGTTTCCGCTCTACATCCTGAACTCCTCCCTTCGATGCAATGCACTTCCGTTTTGGCGGACTGGGTTTGTTTTGCTAGCTAGCTCCGTTGTGCCGACAAAGCACTGATATCGCAGAGACAAAGAGGATATAACAATTACAACATGAAGAAAAGTGGTTCGGGAACTACGTGCGCGGTAGTTGGTTGCAATCACTCGAGAAAGCACCTGAACGAGTGGTTAGATAGAGAGTGCTACGACCACAAACCAGCACCCAGCCATGTTGTTCATTAAATACAGATAAACACAACAAATACTGCATGCATTGTATTTTTTAATATTATATATGAATATTTTCATAGTGATGTAATTGTGTGGGCTGCTTTTATATTTTAATTTGTAATACCTGTTAGGATTAAACATGTGATCTTTCTTGTTGAAGCCATTTCTTTAGTTTCCTCTCAACAATTAATTCATTCAGTGTTATTTATGTACAGTATGAGCTTAATATGAATGATGAACTGTGTTAAAAGAAATTGTAGCACTCTAAGGAACATATGAAATGCAATAATGCAATAACAGTGCAATAATGAAATTAAATTACATCAAACTTTATTTTCACTCAAACAGTACAGGCACATATGATATATTGCACAGCATAAAGAGATCATGTAAATTGTGCATTATGTAAACAACAGACAACTGTTGGCTCCTGTGGGCATGACCTAAATAAGGCAGTTTATTTTGGTTTTATGCTGGGCCACGTCGTCATGTTATCCTCCCAGTTTTGCACTGAATTCGGGTGGGGGAGAGTAACGCCATCTCCAGTCAAAGAAGTAGAATCGTGTTCCCAAGCTAGCATCACTGTTAGCATCGAAATCGCTGTGTTTACACCAGTGCCCGTCTGACTGTTTACATCGGTTTACACCGACAGACGCTGTGCAAAAGACTTCCGGCGGAAATGAAGTGCATTTGTGTAGTGTCATGGCGCTACCCGTGTTTTGGCGCGTAAACTTGTCTATTAATAAACATGGATCCCAATGCTAGTTTCGACACAGGAGACACAGAAGAAGTTGAACATGAATATTCGAATGCATATGACGGACCACAACCTTATAATTATGAGCCTGCTAGGCATCCAAGAGACCGGGAGCAGCCAAGGATTAGAAGAAATAACGGCCATCGGAGAGAAATTGAGCTGTGGTGTGAGGAGAACCAGTGGAGAACTGGGCAGCTATCTTGGTGAGTGACCTGCGTTAGCTACAGAATGTTAGCTAACGTCACATCACAACATTGTAAAGTTAGCTATCATATATCAGGCTATAACTAAAGTAGCATTGATAATATAGTAACGTTACTGGCAGGACTGTTGATACTGATCCATAACAGAAACTAATGCGCAAGTATCAGCCGTATCTCGCGTTACCTAATGCAACTCCACACTACGGTGCTGTGTACCGGAGGAGAGACGCGAGATACGGCTGATACTTGACGATCTGGCGAAGAAAGGTTGTGGAGCCTCCGTTGATATGTCGTTGTAAATGGCTTGATGGAAAGCAGGTGTGTAGTCGGGGAGGGTGCACAGCTGATTGCAGCAGGTGAGTGGAGGTTGAGCCGGGAGCCAGGAGTGACAGCCACCACGCACACACAAACAACACAGACAGGGGAAAACAAACAAACACAAAGGAGACGGCTGGAGCAGTACAGTCACCACAGCGTTACCTAATGCAACTCCACACTATGTCTTACGGTGCCGTGTACCCGAGGGGAGAGAGAGAGAGAGCAGCGAAGGGGGGGGAGAGAGAAGTAATACGGTATGTGCTGCAGGGAGGTGGATGCACAACGCACCCAGGAACGAACGCTAGCTCCGGTCCTTTTTACTGTGGACTCGATGTCCTGACAGGCTGATATTTGTGCAACCTGCACAAACACAATACTGCACCATGATTACAAATGGTGAAATACAATGTAAAACTACCGAAAAATACCAGCTCCTTAAAACACAACCGCTCTACTCAACGCAACTCTACTATACCCGCGGTCAGAGAGCGGAGATGTGTCCCCTGTTTGATGTAATATGACGCGTTTGACGTATGACCTTAAAAAAAAGCCGTTTTAAGAGCAGAGCTCAAAATTGCTCCTTTCCCTCTGAATTCCTGCCCTTATGTCTCGTAAAACATATCAAATCCTGCATTCACTTTTTTAATTGTAATTTTCAAGCAAGTTTAAGCATAAATGTAGAAAAAATAAAAACCTGCAAGATGCTCTTTAAGGGAAAAAAATGTAAGTAACCTTTCATCAATCCTCAATAATTAACATTAATAGAACGTTATATTGATAAAGTACTCACTAAATGTACGATTAATTTAACTTATTTTCTTCCAAAAGTTAATTATCCAAAGCCTCTGTACACCCCCTTCTATTTACGTGCAATGGTTTGTTCCTGCCTCCAAACGCGGTGCAGCACCGGCACTTGTAGAGAGTGAAAACATGTGAGGAGGGATGCTAGTACTTAGCCTACACTTGTGTTGTACCATGTCTCAACGACTCAAAAAGTCAGGCTCTAAGAAAAGAAGAGAAAGGAGAGAAAGACAAGAGAGAGGGACTTAAGGGCGACAGTATGTCACCCAGTTTTTCACAAGAAAAGCTGTGGTCCATGAGTGGTGGAAATTATTCTGTTAGCTAATGTTTTGTTTTTACTAAGCTGACATTAAGTAGACTACTGTTAATATATTTACAGAAAATTCAGAGGTTTTTCATTTCACTGCTCTTTTAGCTGACATTTAAAGGTAGGGTAGGTAATTCACTTCAGAAACACTTTTTGTTATATGTCATGGAATGCTCTTAACATCCCGATAGCAATGAATATATTAAATGCTTTGAAAATAAATACATACAAACATTTCATCTGTGGAAGCCGTAGTACTGTAAAAAGCACGACCAATCATCTGAGCCGGCCCGGCTAAAATAACTGGATGGCCTACCTGCCTGTCAGCCTTCCACCTGTGCACAAACGTATCTCGTGCCCTCATTGGTCATGTGCACGTTTGTGTGTCTTGGAGGAGGGGCTCTGTAAGGAAGTCTGAAGGAAGGGGCAGATTTTTTTTAGTTGTGAACTTTCAGATTCTAGCGCACTCGAGCTGGTTTTTTCCATTCTTACCTACCTACCTTTAATAAATGCAGGCACATTTTTAGCGCCTATTCATACTAAATCAGTTGTCCTTCCCCCTGGTGCCAGGACCAACAGATCCATCTCTAAGCTCAGCAGCCCTGTCCCCCCATAATGCTGAACCGGAACCAGCTTTTCTCCCAACTGAAGGAGGTGAGCAGCATTGTGTTGAATGACATGCCACTTAACATATTTGAAGGGAGACTGGAAGACAATATATATATATATATATATATATATATATATATATATATATCAAAACAAAATGCTAACATCTAATTTTAATTATACATTTCAAACACAGTATTTTCCCACATAGCCAATGATCTATATAAAACAAAAAACTGCTTTTAGTCTATTTGGATGATGGAAAGTTTGAAGCGTTCAGTGATCAGTCTGTATTAGGTAAATTAAATGTTAATCACCGACACTTTGGTTATGATATTAATACTAATGTTATTATATTAAAGCAGCGGTGGGGAACCTCCGGCCCCCGGGCCGTATACGGACCACTAGACCATTTGGTACGGCCCTCGAGGTCATTTATAAGGTAACAAAGTGGCCTGTGCCTGGTGGTGGGGCCCAATGTGATATATTTTCATGGGGCCCAAAATCCCTGTCGGCGCCCCTGCCTACAACCAGTGTTGGGCAAATTACTTTTAAAAAGTAACTTGTAACAAGTTACTTTAAAAATAGTAACAATAAAATTGAAAATGAAATGCTTTCACTGGTATTTTGCTGACTAGTTCTCTGAAGGCAACAGACTCGACCATTGCGATGGGCAGCATGTCCTCAACAACATACCTGACAATCAATCTATTTAGTGGACTGGGTGACATGTGGCGATTTTAAAAAATCGTTTTTTGGCTGTTTAGATGGTGTTTCTCCATTTGGGTCACTGCCGGTGGTTGAAACGGTGGGGTCTTTGGCGACTAGTTTTATAGCCCCATGTACATTACTTGTGCTTCAGGAGATTGGCATTGCTGTTTTTCGATGTGGACAATGCTTTCTGTCCAGCACACAGTTTACATTTTACCGTAATATTTTTTGCGTCCTTTATCGCTTTATCGCGCTGCTGCTCTCGCTGGTGTGTGTGTGTGTGTGTGTGTGTGTGTGTGTGTGTGTGTGTGTGTGTGTGTGTGTGTGTGTGTGTGTGTGTGTGTGTGTGTGTGTGTGTGTGTGTGTGTGTGTGTGTGTGTGTGTGTGTGTGTGTGTGTGTGTGTGTGTGTGTGTGTGTGTGTGTGTGTGTGTGTGTGTGTGTGTGTGTGTGTGTGTGTGTGTGTGTGTGTGTGTGTGTGTGTGTGTGTGTGTGTGTGTGTGTGTGTGTGTGTGTGTGTGTGTGTGTGTGTGTGTGTGTGTGTGTGTGTGTGTGTGTGTGTGAAAACAAGTGTTCCCAACCCCTGCTGCTCACCCCCGCGGCAAAGTAAACTGCACACTGAATTCAGATTATTTATCTTCCCCTCGATATGGACATAAACGCGAGGGAAGTCTAATCTGACAGGACGGAGACACGCAGCTCTGCTCACCCTGCAGCTCCTCCCGCTGTGATGCAGCGGTGAACGGAGCAAAACACACACTTCAAGTCAGATCATCACCCTTAGCTATTTTAATTACCTCTCAAACAAACTACCTAAACTAGTTATAAATATGATTATTTTTACTGTCGGGTCACTCACATTACTGGATCAGCTGCGGCATGAGACAGACACTGACGCTGTCAGAAGAGGAAAAAGAGAGGCTCCATGTATTTTATTATTATATAGAGTCGTTATTCATTTGTTTTAAAGCTCAATAAATAGCAAAGAAGACCTTTGACCTGCACTTTTATAATTTTGAAGATTTAAACTTTAATACACGTTGACTGGCGAAAAACTGCCCGGTTCCCTCGGCCCCCACCCATGCCACCGCGGAGAATAAACAGAAGGGTGACCATGACAGCCATGCTTCTTCGCTGCTTTTGTGGAGGAAGTTACAGCGCCACGTACAGGCTGGTTCCTGCATATGGACAGCAGCTTCTCCAGCGGTTGGAGCTAAACGGAGCTGTCCCGTGTGGACCAACCCAGTCTCATGGCATTTCGTGTTCACCAACACGATTTTTAATCTATTGATTCGTGTTCACCAACACGATTTCCCCCTTTTTGTCGTGTTGCACAGCACGATTTTAAAAGCAATGTATTTCTATTGCTAGTCTCACGACATTACGTGTTATAGGAAGACCGGAAGCTGTGTGGTTCATAAAAGCATGTTCTTACTCAATATCAAGCCACAATTATTGCTTTTTTTTTAAATTGTATAATTTCTGACTTTTGTTGCCGTCTGTGAGGAAAATAAATGGGGCTGAGAGCCTCAGGATACTGAAATCTGTATATTTGAAAAACTTTTTTTCCTTCTAAGTTGTTATTCTTTTCAAAATAACACACTGTTATTTACTCACCAATAACACACAATTATCCTTGTTTTTATTTATTTGTTTAAATCCATAATCTCTGACTTTTTTGGCGTCCGTCAGGAACTGAATTTCAAAATAAAAATAACCGGAAACAGACGTATGCATTTCGAGCGATTACCCAAGATCCTCAGCTATGGTTTAAGCTCGCCGATTGGATGTTTTAGCCGCAGTGCATGCTGGGATTTGGTGTTTATATGATATGAAATCCGGAAAACATTTTAAAAGAATAAAATAATACTTAATTCCGTGTGTTCTTGCTTTTCTCTTTGAAAGTCATCACATAACGGCATTGTAATACACGGTTCGGCTGCATTAAATATAACAGATCTGCCGTAGTTCTTTATTTATAGAGCCCTGATGAGAAGACCTTTGGAAAAACTGGAAGAAATGCCGCCGAAACTGAAGACTTGACGTGGATCATATATATATATATCAACAATTAAACAACATCTTACATTTTTCTTCACACAATTCGTCTCCTTGCAGTATCAACACTAATTCGGCTGACTTTTACATTTGATCCAATTGGTAGATAGGTTATATTTACACCATAACGGTGCACAGCTGATATAAAAGGACTTGTAGTTTTTTAAGATATTACTGATTTTCTTTGAATATAAGAATGTAAATACTGAGTCTGAAATAGTATAGCAATATGCTGTAAAATTATGTGAAAGCATGAATAAAACTACACATCTTCAGATGTTGTACATACATAAGTGTCCTACACTAATAATAAAAAGTTATTATGGCTGTGTGCACCGCCTAGTGGTTAAAGCATGTTATTGAATTATTGTTTTTATGTGTTATATTTGATTAAAAAAAATATTAAGAGTACATACTTTCATCGGGGGAAAGTAGAAGGTCTGTGATAGAAATATAGAATATAAAAAATCAAGAAGATACTGTAAGTGATCTCTACAATAAAACAGTTTAGTGCTGGATGTACAAAGATATTAATATGAGGATGTGCAAAACAGAAAAACGAATTAACATTTATTCAAACATTAAATAATACTTTAGATTAAGGTCTTCTTTTAAATAAGAAAAAAGCTTTGGGGGTATCTACAGATAAATATTAAGCCTGACAAACTACTTAACGTCTAATATATTGCTTTCCTGCAATGTTGACTATGTTGAAGCACTTATTTTAACTGATATCATACATATGAATTATACTCTTATGTATGTAGATAGTATAAGAAATGTGCAGAATACTACAGTTTAATGGTGGTGTTACCATGGTGGTACACACATATTGATAGATGTCTTGTAATGTGCTGTTGAGGAACCTGTGACCCAAGTCTTTCATTCATTTCATACACAGTTGTGTATTATGATATGTCAATAAACCTTTGAAAATCTTGAAATCTTGAAAGGGATGTGCAAAATAGCCATTATACAGTCTTTAATGAACTATTAGTAGAGAATAACGAGTAATGAATATACTTTATTACTCGTTTCCATTCATGTCAATTGCAGATAAATGTTTAGTCTTCTCAAGCACCAACTATCAAATATCTCTCCTGATTGTTGGCACTTGACAATCACCTTCCCTGAATTTTACTCAGGTGTAACTAAAGATTGCTTTAAGGGTTGTTTATATTTCACATCATTAATCAGAATCTGCAAAGTAACTCAAATAAATGTAGTGGAGTAAAAATACCAGGTTAACCTCTGAATTGTAGTGGAGTAGAATTACAAAGTAACAATGAGCTGTCATGTGGGTATATATTAATGCTGCGCATTATGGACACAAGCGATTTTCACCCATTTATTAATTATATGTTTTACATTTGATAACACCAATGTGTTTAATACTGGCAACTTCTAATTGTGGGGAAAACGAAAACGTTCAGTAGAGACGTCCCATAGCATGTGTAGTCCTGGGGGGGCGTTCGATTCCAGTTTTGGATAGTCTGCCGTGGTTTCGTTCCATTTCAAACAGTTGTTTGACGCTCGGCGTAACCTTGGCGCACTGCCATTCCAACATCCAATCCCAGAGCTTGAAGATTAATCACGGGGACTGTAGTCCTAAACGATAGCTGGGTATTATGGGTAGTGTAGTGTCTTCGGCCATCCTGAACTCGAAATGCGTACATCTGTTTCCGGTTATTTTTATTTTGAAATTCAGTTCCTGACGGACGCCAAAAAAACCAGAGATTATGGAATTAAACAAATAAATAAAAACAAGGATAATTGTGTGTTATTGGTGAGTAAATAACAGTGTGTTATTTTGAAAAGAATAACAAATTAGAAGGAAAAAAAGATTTACATATATACAGATTTCAGTATCCTGAGGCTCTCAGCCCCATTTATTTTCCTCACAGACGGCAACAAAAGTCTGAAATTATACGATTTAAAATAAAAGCAATAATTGTGGCTTGATATTGAGTAAGAACATGCTTTTATGAACCACACAGCTTCCGGTCTTCCTATAACACGTAATGTCGTGAGACTACCAATAGAAATACATTGCTTTTAAAATCGTGCTGTGCAACACGAAAAAAAGGGGAAAATAGTGTTGGTGAACACGAATCAATAGATTAAAAATCGTGTTGGTGAACACGAAATGCCGTGAGACTGGGTTGTGTGGACAGACACCATCCGGTGAATATTGCATTTGGACCAGTGGCGGTTCTACGGGGTGGCACGGGGTGGCGGCTGCCACCATACTTGCCAACCTTCAGACCTCAGAAATCGGGAGCATTGCAAAATGGGGGGGGGGGGGGTGGGTGCTAGTGGATCGCCGGAGCTGTTCGATTAACATTAACATGCTTATTGTAGTTCTAAGTGCAATGCCTTGCGGCCTGTAGCACCATCCTGGATGGAGCATATGTGTGGGCTGGACCTATTTTACAGGAAAGGAGTGAGCAGAGAGTAGAGTAGTTGTCGATTCTTGTTCTGTTTTTTGTGACTATCTTCCTCACTCTCTCAGACTTTGAGTTGCGCGCGCTACTAAAGAGACATGTTACCATGGAAACCAAACAATGGTGTAGCTGTATTAAAGTCCGAGCGGAAACAGTCCTGAGTAAATATGATTTTGTCAGAAATCGGGAGAAATGTGGGAGAAATATGACCCCGGGAGGAAACCGGGAGAGGGCAATGAAATCGGGAGTCTCCCGCCAAAATCGGGAGGGTTGACAAGTATGGCTGACACCCCAGTTGGCAGCTTCGTTTTGAAAGAAAAGTTGTGGCTCATCGGACATTTATGAGAGAAAATCTCTGATGTCCGAGTGCAAGTGAATGCAGCACAAGACGCGAGCCTTGTAACCCCTCCCCTGGCCCTGGCACGAGCCTGGAAATATGATTGGCGGCGATTTCATTTGAACGGGGGACAGCGCAAAACCAGAAGCATTTTGGATCCAAGTAGACGGAAGGAATGAGGTATTTGCGGTCTACAATGACAGAGAAGAGCCTGTCAAGTTTGGCTGTAAGGCAAGGCAAGGCAAGTTTATTTATATAGCACTTTTCTGTACGCGACAATTCAAAGTGCTTTTCAAAACAATTGAAAATACTTTTTAGGAATACATACAGTAAAAACCCATTGGCCTATATAATGGAATTTTACAACAGGCATTACAAAGCAAAGATAATAAAATAATACAAATAAACACCACAGGTATACAATACATGTTTAAAAGGCATACTGTAGTGTGAATATGAGCAGCTCAATGAAAAGCAGCCAAAGAGATATGTTTTTAGTCTCGGTTTGAAAAATAGTAAGCGTTTCTGCGGACGTGCATGATTTGGGTAGTTTGTTCCAGATTGTCGGGGCATAATAGCTAAATGCTGCCTCTCCATGTTTTGTTTTTACTTTCGGAACCGATAGCAGACGCGTCCCAGAAGACCTGAGGCACCTTGATGGCTCGTAATTATGTAGGAGTTCAACAATATACTTTGGTCCTAAACCATGTAATGATTTAAAAACTAGCAATAGTACTTTAAAATCAATTATTTGGCCGACTCGAAGCCAATGTAAAGATTTCAGAACCGGACTGATGTGATCCACTCTTTTAATGTAATTGAGGACACGTGCAGCAGCGTTCTGAATCAGCTGCAGTTTTCTGATGGATTTTTGTGTCAGCCCTGTGAATACACTATATTGCAGTAGTCGAGTCTATTAAAGATAAAAGCATGGACAAGCTTTTCTAAGTCCTGTTGTGACATTATTATTTTTTTATCCTCTATGTTCTTCAGGCTGTACTCAGCATTGAATCAAAACGCACCATAGCTTTAAATCTTAATAAGTTTGTGAGGCGTTTTGCTGAACAAGATGGTAATCGCCACATTCAGCTGTTATAGGCATGGCAATGTGATGCTCTGCTCACGGATGACTCAATGAGCATAACAAACTGTTAAGATGATGACTTTACGTGTGTTCATATATGTTTTTCTTTGCGGGGGTCTGCCCCCAAAAAACAGTTTTAAGTCCTGAGAAAGTCAAATAAAACGTCACTGCCCTGCAAAAAAAAAGTAACCACTTTGATTGAACTAGGCCAGTAGGTAAGGGCTTTCCACTGGATAATAACTTACTGCAGCGATGTATATGTTTTAGCTGAATACACGTTTTTTATTTTAACCCTAACTGATGCAGTTAGTCGCTTCTTTAATGTTTGTTCTTTCTGATGTAAAGTCCAGGTTGTAACTGTTTGCAATGAAGTTGTGGGGCGCTGAACTGTTCCTTTGAATCTTTTGATATATGATAGTAATTACTTACTAAGGAGGGTGAGCAAGCATCTTGAGGAACATTCATCATTAACTCCTCCAACAAATATAGTTTATTTAATAATAACACTGAATATGTGAATGATAACAGTGATTGACAGCTGATAGGAATAATATGATTGTTAATAGTCAGGGGTGCTCATAACTTTCTCAGTGAGGTACTCAGATGAGTACCTGGAGTCAGTGTTTGGTACTCCAACTTCTGGCTCCACTCAAAGTTATTTGATGAAGCCCTCTGTATCACGAACGTCAACGGGGGGGGGGGGGGGGGGGCGGTGGTTGTGGAGTACTTCAGGAAAGTCGACGGGGACGGGGGGGCTAGTACTCTGTGACCACAGAGTGTGACCGTTGTGATCAGCTGTTTTAGCGCAGTTCTCCAGTGAAGGGGGGGAGTCTCCCTCCACAGCCGGTTGGCGTAGTTTTGGCACAATTCCGTTGTACAGACCAACGTTAACAGCAGCTCTGTCTGTGCACACGGAGACCGACTCTGTCGTCCGGTGATCTAACCGCCTTCTGGAAAAGCTTCACAAGTACGTCGGTACGCAAATGCGCTTTGTGACACAAGAGACGGTACGCATGTCGGATTGTTGCCGCTCATGCGTACCTGCGTACCAGTTATGTGCACCCCTGTTAATAGTATCATATTCATTCAGACAAACATCGATGAGACAGTTAATTAATGTACTTATTGCAGCAGTCTGCATACATTGGTACTCCTGCTGGTCGAAGAGTGAAAACAACTCATTCAGTTATTGTTCAGTTAAAATTCATTAAATTAAGTCTGCCACCTTATTTATTTATATTTAAGGCTTTAGTGATGTGCCACAATAATGTCACCAAATGTTATTCAGTTAAAATAAATATTGTGGCTTTCCAAGTTAACATTGATTGATATGACTGCGATTAAATCAGCATATACTTCTGCCAGGGGATGCCACCCCTCAAATTCTCCTGCCACCCTCTTGCCACCCCATGAATATTTTTCTAGATCCGCCCCTGGGGCCGTATTCACAAAGGATCTTAGGGCTAAAAGTAGCTTCTAACTGGCGAATTTAGGAGAAACTCCTAAACATAATGGGCGTGTCAGTCTTACATTTAGGACTCCTAATTTTATTCACTAAGAGCAATTCACAAAGTATTTTAGGCCTAAAAGTAGCACCTAAGTTTAGGAGAGCTTAAAAGTCCTCGAGAGGACTCCTAACTCAGTAAGACCTATTCACAAAGAATCTGAAAATGGCTGCTAGACGAAATGTTTTGGAGACAATGGAAGACTGTGAATTGATCAAGAGATATAGGCTAAATCGTGAGGGTATGAAACTTGTTGTGGAATTAGTGCGGGATGCAATAACATCCCCGACTAACAGCAATAACCCGATTAGTCCGGAAATAAAATGTTTGGCAACACTACGATATTTAGCAACAGGGAAAATGCAACTTTGCAATGCCGACGATTTAGGAATATCGCAACCATCAGTCAGCCGTGCCATAAACCAAACCATCAACGCGCTCTCTAGACCACATATCATTCAACAGTTTATCCGGTTTCCTTTGGACAATCAACAACTACACAGGATCAAAGCCAACTATGCTATTGACGGGACGCACATAAAAATAATTGCGCCATCAAAAGATGAGGACGTGTTCGTCAATGGAAAGAAAGTACATTCCATCAACACGCAGATTGTGTTTGATGCAACTTTTAACATTCTTGATGTTGTTGCAAAGTGGCCTGGATCTACCCATGATTCGCGTATTTTAATGGAGAGCGGTCTGAGGCAGCTTTTTGAGAGGCACCATGTACCAGTTGGGTGTCACTTGCGTTTAACTTTGTCTTCACTTTCATTCATCATGATAGGGGGACTTGAACGGCGGTATGGGCTGTTATTGAAAGTGTTTAAGTGCTGGAAATATGCTCATTGGATAATAGTTTGCAGGGTGCTTTTAATTGCCTCCTTGATTTAATGCAATTTACGTATTTTATTGTTTGCTCTCTCTCTTTAACGTGCATATACAACGTCATTATCGTGGTCTGCACAAACTTGTCATCATGCGTGTATTCCTATTTGATAGGAATACATTTCTAGCCTAGGCTATTTCCTTGTTTTTCGGTGATTTAGTGGGCTCGTTTGTGGGATGTTGCGGATGAGTTTCACCGAGACCGCCTGCTCTGAACAATCAATCACCGTACTGACCGCTTCTAAACTCATGCACGAGAATCAACGTAATCCATAGCAACGGCGCGTCACTCTTAGTTCACTCTTAGTGATGTATCCTTAGTATGAGTAGGTCTCAGCGGCTTTGTGAATAACTTTTAAGAAAAAACTCCTACGTAAAATGTTTTAGCGCGAGTTAGGAGCACTCCTAGCGGTAAGATAAAATGCTTTGTGAATACGGCCCCTGGTGTGGACAGAAGCTTTTTTGCGTTTGCGTTAATCCTATGCGTTTAGCCGTATGCGTCCTCGTGGGGCCGGGGCCTTAATGGTAATAGGTAACTAGTAACGCTATTAGTTACCGACACTGCCTACAACACATCTTAAAGGTAACTATAAACAATAAATAACAAACCAAATACAAGCTTAGTTTTTCAAATAATTTTTATATACATTTCGATTGAATTGATAGATTTTCTTTTAACATGTTAAAAGGAAAAGTAATCATACAAATGGTGATACAATTGCATACATCTTACCAATCAAACACAGGGTAAATTCAACTTTAAATGTAGCCTACAATGAGCTCTTATTATCAACTTGGCCTACTTTCATTCACTTCTCCATTGAAAAACTGGCTCAATTTACCCCAAGGCCCATGGTTCAGTTTACCCCATAGCCACCATTTTAGAAAAAATAGCCTAGCATTACAATTCAGAGTCATCTTTAGCTTAATGATTCACATGGTTTAATATGCTGCCAACACATCAACATATACAATATATGTGTTTAAACCTGGATACTTTTTTTTTTACATGACAGCCGACATCTAGAAAATTAAATTTGACAAGCAAAAAACGTTTTTTTGTAAAAATGTTTACTTACCAGACCACAATGAGCATCTCTCTTTCACAGGCAATGAGAAATGGGAGGAGCTTGCATAATTATAGGTCACTTGATTACAACTATAAGGCGTTGCCTGGTTACAGGTGGTGGTTCAATTTACCCACCGGCTCAACTTACCCCCTTCTCCCCTACAGTACATATATAATCTAGATTTACTTGTACCTTGAGTAGCCTACTTTCATTGTATTTCTACTTTTCACTTCTACTCCTGTTCCTTTAAGAAGCCCAGTATAGCCAGTATATACAGTATAGCCCGGAAAGTCCTCAATGATCATCTGCTGTTTTCATATCTTGGATAAAGTCTTCTGTCACGTGAAGGGAAGCAAGGTGGACCTGAATGCATGGCTGTGCAGGGAACGAGAGCTTTTAACATAATTCATTAGTTTCCAGGCAAGAGAAACAGAACAGAATTTACGGTACACAACATGCAAGCATTCAACAATGACTAAACAGAAAAGCAGGAATAGTGCAGGAACACGGGAGGTCAGGTGGTTTCAGGACTAATGGGAAACAAGGTGGAATTTATGAGGCCAGAAAAGGACAATCCTAACAGGCGGGAAAACATAGAAAGTAAAAACAGACATGACACAGACTGGGAAAACTTCAAAATAAAAAAGGAAACAGTTAAACTAAAAACTAGGGTCATGACAAATAGTCTGATCAATTCAGAGAATGACATACATTTAATAATGCAGCCTTTAAAACCAGGAGACAACACTATAGGATATTCTGATATCCATAATCTAAGAAATGATTTAGTCACATAAATATAGTTTTGATATATTGCCCAGGCCTAGACAATATACACACACGTATGCAACATCCTCACAATATCGATAGCAAGGTATAGACAAGTTTACGCGCCAAACCACGGGTAGCGCCATAACCCTACACAAATGCACTTCATTTCCGCCGGAAGTCTTTTGCACAGCGTCTGTCGGTGTAAACCGGTGTAAACAGTCAGACGGGCACTGGTGTAAACACAGCGATTTCGATGCTAACAGTGATGCTAGCTTGGGAACACGATTCTACTTCTTTGACTGGAGATGGCGTTACTCTCCCCCACCCGAATTCAGTGCAAAACTGGGAGGATAACATGACGACGTGGCCCAGCATAACGTACAGCAAAATTTGCTCCTACTTCGTTCAATCCATGGCAATAGATGGAAAAGCAATGGACAGTCTGAAGGCATATCATAAGACTGCGCACATTCTACTTTGCCCACATGCTCCCGAAAATTGTTGACGATTTTGTTGAGGGAAGGTTACAGTTCTGCAGTAAATATCTCAGCATTTTAAAACCAAAATAAACTGCCTTATTTAGGTCATGCCCACAGGAGCCAACAGTTGTCTGTTGTTTACATAATGCACAATTTACATGATCTCTTTATGCTGTGCAATATATCATATGTGCCTGTACTGTTTGAGTGAAAATAAAGTTTGATGTAATTTAATTTCATTATTGCACTGTTATTGCATTATTGCATTTCATATGTTCCTTAGAGTGCTACAATTTCTTTTAACACAGTTCATCATTCATATTAAGCTCATACTGTACATAAATAACACTGAATTAATTAATTGTTTAGAGGAAACTAAAGAAATGGCTTCAACAAGAAAGATCACATGTTTAATCCTAACAGGTATTACAAATTAAAATATAAAAGCAGCCCACACAATTACATCACTATGAAAATATTCATATATAATATTAAAAAATACAATGCATGCAGTATTTGTTGTGTTTATCTGTATTTAATGAACAACATGGCTGGGTGCTGGCTGCTGGTTTGTGGTCGTAGCACTCTCTATCTAACCACTCGTTCAGGTGCTTTCTCGAGTGATTGCAACCAACTACCGCACACGTAGTTCCCGAACCACTTTTCTTCATGTTGTAATTGTTATATCCTCTTTGTCTCTGCGATATCAGTGCTTTGTCGGCACAACGGAGCTAGCTAGCAAAACAAACCCAGTCCGCCAAAACGGAAGTGCATTGCATCGAAGGGAGGAGTTCAGGATGTAGAGCGGAAACGGCTCAATAACTTGTGTATTTGGACCAAAATATGATGATATTAGAATTTTTTTTATATCGCCCAGTCGTAATTTCATAATTCTCAACATACTTCTCCCCCTGCACATTAAAGAGGAAGAACCATGGAGCATTCAGGGTGGAGAGGGACAGAAGAAGCTGATATTAAAATGACTTCTCTGAAAACTGAATATGTTCTTTCAAATATATTTTTTTCATTGTATTGCTCGAAGTGGAGTCGAAAGAGATGA
This sequence comes from Notothenia rossii, assembly GCF_949606895.1. Classification (NCBI taxonomy): domain Eukaryota; kingdom Metazoa; phylum Chordata; class Actinopteri; order Perciformes; family Nototheniidae; genus Notothenia; species Notothenia rossii. The sequence continues at coordinate 61,036,576 of NC_136903.1, read as the reverse complement.
GTTTTTAGTCTGCGCCGGAAGATGTGTAAGCTATCTGCTGTCCTGATGTCCATGTGGAGCTCATTCCACCATTTTGGAGCCAGGATTGCAATCCAACCTGTTTTGCCGTTTGGCTGATGCAGAACGGAGTGCACGTGCTGGGGTGTATGGTTTAACCATGTCCTGGATGTAGGAAGGGCCAGATCCATTCGCAGCATGGTACGCAAGCACCAGTGTCTTGAAGTGGATTCTAGCCGTTATTGGAAGCCAGTGAAGGGAGCGGAGGAGCGGTGTGGTGTGGGAGAATTTAGGAAGGTTGAAGACCAGGCGAGCTGCTGCATTCTGGAGTAGCTGTGGCTCAGTGGGTTAGTGCGCTGATCTCTGAATCAGAGGATAGCAAGTTCGAGTCCCACTGCAGTCGGCATGTCGTTGTGTCCCTGGGCAAGACACTTCACCCCAAATTGCTCTTGTGGGGATTGCCCACAGTACTGCATGTATGTAAGTCGCTTTGGATAAAAGCGTCTAACAAGGGAAAGGTAATGTAATCAGCGGCAGAGGTCGGATGGCACATACAGGTAGACCAGCCAGGAGGGAGTTGAAGTAGTCTAGGCGTGAAATTACGGGAGCCTGGACCAGAACCAGCGCTGCTTTCTGCGTCAGGAGGGGACATATCCTCCTGATGTTGTAAAGAGTGTATCTGCAGCAGCGGGTTGTTGTAGTGATGTTTGCAGTGAAGGGCAGTTTGTTATCTAGGGTCACACCCAGATTCCTTGCAGTCTGAGTCGGGGAAACAACAGAGGGGCCGATGTTGATTGTTAGGTCAAGAGTAGGACAATCTTTTCCCGGAAGAAAAAGCAGTTCCGTCTTGAGCTTGAGGTGGTGAGCAGACATCCACTGAGAGATGTCAGTTAGACAAGCAGAGATGCGTGCGACGACCTGGGTCTCTGAGCGGGGAAAGGACAGAATTAATTGGGAGTCGTCAGCGTAGCAGTGGTATGAAAAACCATGTGAGCTAATGACAGATCCGAGCGAGTTTGTGTACAGAGAGAAGAGGAGGGGACCGAGGACAGAGCCCTGAGGGACCCCTGTTGATAATTGACAAGGGTCGGACCCTCTCCAAGTTACCCTGTAGGTGCGGTCTTGAGGTATGAGGTGAGGAGGGAAAGTGCAGAGCCTGAAACTCCAAGTTCGTGGAGAGTGCGAAGGAGGATCTGATGGTTCACCGTGTCCGTGTCGAATGCAGCAGACAGGTCCAGAAGGATGATGACAGAGGAGAGGGAGGCTGCTTTAGCAGTGTGCAGTTCCTCAGTGAATAGCAAGCAGAGCAGTTTCTGTTGAGTGACCTGCCTTGAAACCAGACTGGTGCGGATCCAGAAGGTTGTTCTGATGGAGATAACAGGAGAGTTGTTTAAAGACAGCGTGTTCAAGTGTTTTAGACAGGAACGGGAGGAGAGAGACAGACAGGCCTGTAGTTTATAACATCGGACTATATCGGAATATCAGGAGCGATAGTCTGAAGAAGGTTTTTTGAGGGGATTGGGTCCAGAGGACAGGTGGTAGGGCGGTAAAAGAAGAGCGAATATCATCAACCTCTTTTTCAAAGTAGTTAACAAAGTCGCTTGGAAGAAGGGAGGAGGGGGAAGGGGCTCTGGGGGGTTCGAGGAGATAGAAAATAGTTTTTGGGGATTGGAATAGGAACATTGGATCTTATCTTGAAAGAAAGTGCTTTTTGCCTGAGAGATTGAACCAGAGAAAGAGGAGAGGAGAGCCTGATAGGTTAGGAGGTCGTCATGGTGCTTGGATTCCCACCGTTTCCGCTCTGCTGCCCGAAGGATGGTTCTATTAGCACGCAGTGCGTCATTTAGCCAGGGAGCAGGAGGGGACTGACGAGCCTGCCGAGATGTGAGACGACAGAGAGTCCAGAGAGGATGAGAGAGTAGAGAGGAGGGTTTCTGCAGCAGTTAATACGTTAGTGTAACATGTACAGAGCTGCCAACATACACGATTTTGGCGTAGCAGATACGATTTCCAGGCCCTAATTACGCCGCTACGCTTGACTTGAATATCCTACGCATTACCTAACAAATCGAAAAATGAATCGGTGAGCTGGCAGCCTCGTGCATGTGTTGACATCCAACCAGCACTAAAGCTCACATATAAGCCGTTTTATGATTCGTCCCTTGCGTTGGCAAAGAGCCAATAGGATCGGCTGTACTTCTTTTTTGTAATGCCCTCACTACTGTTACCAGGATGCTATGCTGTTTTGGCTCCCGCTGTTGATGAAGAATTCTATTCATGTAGACCAGTGCCGTGCGGTGAGGTTCGTAGCTGGCTTTCAGAGTCAGATAGGCCTATGTGAAAAATATGTGAAGTCAATAGAGTATATTAAAACATACCCGTACTTTTTGGACTATAAGCCGCGCCTTTTTTCCCATTTTTCGACGCTGCGGCTTATGTAACGGTGCGGCTAATCTATGGATTTTTACAGCTAACGGCCAACACCTTTAACTCTATGGGCTCTATGGCCGGTCCGCGGACCCCCACCTTTAAGCGGCGGGTTCCAGCAGGAAAAGCTGGAGGTCGGAAAAGAGTGAGACAGGTAGCGCGCAAAAGTAAAAGTGGAACCGAGAGTGGTACGAGAGACAGAACGAGAGCAAGACAGACAGACATTACGAGAGCGAGACAGTTTGTCCCCGTACCACTGGTTGAAAACCGCTGCTCTAGATCACTGCCGGTACGTGCGCTGGGAGCGCACCGTTTAATTTTGAAAGTTGAAAAGTTTGTGTGTCTGAAACACTATGTGATACAGTACAGTTTACACAGCACAGTACATGTTCTGTAGCTACTATTGCAATAAATGCTAACACTTGAATACGTTATGCAAATATGCAACTTGTTTGTTGAAATGTTAATAAATGGGAGCTTCCTCAAACAGCCATCTCTTTCCCGACAATCCCCTCTGTGCACGAACCCTTACATATGGTAATTAAACATTAAAACACCTGCGGCAGATTCATCGGGGTAAATCATTATGGTTACATACTGTTACATATATATATCGGGGTAAAACCATCAAGCATCTTTGTAACAGAGCAGGGAGGCATTATACAGGAGGGGATATTTCCTCACTAGCATCTTTGTTACAGAGCAGGGAGGCATTATACAGGAGGTGCTAATTTCTCACTAGCTCCGCTAGCCTTTCTCTTAAATTCAACGGCGCGTGCCGTCTAACATAGACAATCACACTGTGACTGGTCGATCGAGTTATCTTCTGTCCCGTCGTATGAAACAAGCATTTTAGCTCAAGCAATGATCTCAGTAAATCGGGACGTGAAGTGATTAATGGAGTCTAGTGTCCAGGCTTTCGCACGCCCTCCTCATTGAGACAGAGATAGCCTACTGTTTGCCTCCCCTCTGCTTTTTCACCGCGGGTTTATGTCAGATCAGCAAGACTACAACACATAGGCCTACCTAAAATACATTACCTACTCAATGGATAGAAAGGACATAATACGAGTGTCTACAAACATTTCACAGACAATGAGAGAAAAAGGCATGCGTTTAATCCAGTTTGTGAGGGATTGCTCAATCTGACGTGAGGCGCCGCTCTTTGCTGCCTTACCCCGCTTGTCTCCTCTCTGTTTGAACCATAGACTGGTTTGAACAGGTCACGAGCAAATTCAGCTATTTTGGTTATAAAATTATTTAAGATAATTGGAATCATACAAAAATTACATTTATAGCACAGATAAGTAGAAAATATTAATATCTGTTTTATTTCATTATATAATTTAACATATGTGTTGTGTTTTTATTATCTTAATTTCTAATGGACCAATGATAATTCGTGAATACACTATGCCCGCGAAATCGCGGAGCGAGCTGTCAGTTGAAGTCTATCAAAAATGGATGGTGAACGTACTTGTCCTCCGCCGAAAAAGCGGCGAATTTCTGAACAGCGCTTCAAGCTAGAATATAACGCAGAATGGCCGACCATCACCCGGTCGAAGCTGGACGACTTCCACGCTTACTGTATGTTGTGTAAGGCAGATTTTAGCGTGAGGCATGGGGGCCGACACGACGTTGAAAAGCACACCAGGACTGCTAAACACACGTCATACAAGGCGGCAGTGGAAGCTACAAGGCCCATCGCGGGCTTCTTTACGGTTGACAGTGACACCAGTGTCATAAATGCCGAAGTGCTCGCTGTGGACTTTCTGGTGGAACACAACATCCCGATCGCGGTGGCCGACCACATCGGGCCACTGGTGAAAAAGATGTTTCCGGACTCGAAAATCGCTGGTAAGGCTCAAATGACAAATAGCCTCAATTCATCTCAAGCATTCATAGGCATAGATTTATATCTGTATACTGTCACAATACACTCTACAATCTGTACAGACTAGCCTATATAAAACAGTTACAGTACTGCCCTGGTTGATAATCTGATTTAAATCTTGCAAATTAATGATTGCTAATTTATACTGATACTGTATCATTCTGATAAACATTTTTCATTTTATGTAAAGGTGAAAAAAAAATAGCCTAGGCCAACTTACTCTACAGAGGATTAATATCATGATTGTAATTCTGCAATTCTGTGTAATCTAGAGTATAATCATGATAATACAATTCAATATTTTTGTGATTGCAATTGCAGGAAAGTATGGGTCTGGTCGCACAAAGAGCAGCGCCATTGTTGGAGCCCTTGCCAAGGAGGATGCGTCTGTGATCACGGAGGCAATGAGGACAGCTCCATACTCCCTAGCCACGGATGGGAGCACTGACTATGGAGACTGTAAGCTGTATCCTCTTGTTGTGAAGTACTTTGATCGAGGACTTGGGCGTGTTCTGACAGTACTGCTATCTTTGCCAGAGTGTCATGAGGCATCTACTGGGCAGAACATATTCAAACTCATTGACAATGAACTTGAGAAACGTAGCATATCCTGGGACAACTGCATGAGTTTTGGGGCAGATAATGCCATGGTGATGCAGGGACTCAAAGCTGGCACGGCAGGCTACATCAACAAAAAAAACAGTGCAGTATATGTGCTGGGATGCCCGTGCCATCTAATTCATCTAGCTGCAGAAAAAGCTGCTGCTCAGCTTCCAGTGTCCATTGAAGAGCTGCTGGTGGACATATACTTCTACCTAGACAAATCCAGCAAGAGGAAACAGGGACTGAAGAAATTTCAGGATCTGTGTGGAGTGGAAATGAGAAAGATTGTTAAACATGTAAGTACGAGGTGGCTCTCTTTAGATAAATGCATCGCCAGGTTGTTGCAGCAGTGGCCTGCATTGCTGCAATACTTTGAGTCAGAACAGTCTGGGCACAGCAGCAAGAACAAATCCACGCAGAGCAGCAGCAAGGACAAGACCACGCAGAGCAGCAGCAAGGACAAGACCACTCACAGTGTTAGCAAGGACAAGTCCACGCAGAGCAGCAGCAAGGACAAGTCCACCCACAGTGTTAGCAAGGACACATCAACCCACAGTAACGGCAGCAAGGACAATTCTCAGTTTGATTTGGCAGGCTATCTCTTTCGCCAACAAAACCTAGCCAAATTCAGTCAGGGAAAGAAAACACCAGCAGCTGCAACCACACAGCCCAAGACTGCAACGGCAAAGCCCAACACATCTAGCGCTGCACCCACTCGGCCCAAGACATCTAGCACTGCACCCACTCAGCCCAAGACATCTAGCACTGCACCCACTCAGCCCAAGACATCTAGCACTGCACCCACTCAGCCCAAGACATCTAGCACTGCACCCACTCAGCCCAAGACATCTAGCACTGCACCCACTCAGCCCAAGACAGGGGCACAACAGAGAGTGCAGAGGGCATGTCAACATCTGCAGGACCCAACATTCCATCTTTACTGCTACTTTCTGAGTGCGGTCCTGCCGATATTTGATGAGGCCAACACTCTGCTGCAGCTAGACAAACCCTGCATACAAGTACTACACAGGACTTTGACCACACAGCTGAAGAATCTCTTGAACCGATTTGTGAAGCCTCAGGTGATTAATGCAGCTGCTAAGGTTCACCAGGTACCATTTAGGGAACCAAGCAACCAGAAGAGCAATGAGACCTTGTTCATTGGGCAAAACACCAGAGACTTCATAGCAGATCACCCTGAGCTTGAGGAGCTGCAGCTGGCCCAGGTCTTCAGCGCTGTGCGGGCATTCTACATGAAGGCTGTTGAGTACATGGTGAAGAAGTTTCCCTATGATGACCCAGTGTTACGGAATGCTTCTGTGGCTGACATGTCTGCACGGGACAGCGCAGAGTTCAATTCTGTGAGGTACTTCACAGGCAGATTCCCCTGCTTGAAGATGAATGCTGAGGAGATGGACAAGCTTGAGGGTCAATTCATGACCTACCAAACCGATGCTCTGCCAGAAAGCATCACCAGCTGTGACAGACCAGACACACAGTGGCACCTGATGAGTCAGCTGAAGGATGGAAATGGCCATCTCAAGTACCCTTTACTCTGCAAGGTAATGCTGGCTATCCTCTGCATCTTCCATTCCAATGCAGACTGCGAACGCATCTTCAGTCTTGTCACAAAAAACAGAACGGAGTTCAGACCTAGTATGGGAATGGAGACCCTGAGTAACCTCATTACCCACAAACAATTCATGGTGGCAAAGGGGTCTGTCTGCTACAAGCAGGCGTACTCCAAGACAACTCTTGCCAAGGCCAAGTCAGCAACCTATGACCATCTAAAGTGAGAGGTTGATCAGATGGTCATGTCACAGCCAAAGGTTCCCTTGAGTTGAACTCTGTTCTAAAAAAGGCTGTGTACAGGTTTTTCATGTGTTATTGTTCAGTATTGTTTCATGATGAATTCTGTTCGGTTAATAAAAATATTTTTTTGTGTATGTTGGTGTTTAATTGTGTGCAACAGTACAGGGAAAAGGAGAAATTATACACAAAAAATTTACTTTGCAGAAAAACATGTCCTAATATGACCTAGATTGCATCTCAGAGCATGTAAAGTCTCTGGCTTCTGATAAGATAAGATAAGATAACTTTTATTAATCCTGTAAGGGAATTGCACATGTTATAGCAGCAGGGTGATAGGAAAAGGAATAGGGAACTATATATACATACAATTTACAGTAAAATAGAAACAGTTGAATACAAAAGATAAATAGAAATAAGTAAAGTAAAAATGAAATAAGGGGGCATTCTGGGGGCTTCGGCGGACCTCGGACCCCCCGCCGGAAAAAAAATTGCCTTCCTCCGCTCGGCATGCTACTACTTTCTATAACACAATGTTGGCAGCTCTGCATGTATTTTTTATCCACTTATTTTTTTTAGATCTTTAGTTATCAGGGAAACAACTTCAGATATTCCCAACACCAAACTCTTGTGCGGTTTCTAGAAAAAAATAGTTTATTTCCCTTTTGAGTCTTATTTTCTGTAATTGACATCATACTATCTGTCAGTTATAATAAATGTTGCCTAGTTAATACAATAGATTTTTGAACAATTGTACGTTGCTAAAAATAAAACTACTGCTCTAAAACGCTTTATGCAATCTAAAGATGAATGCATGAAAACCAGAAAGAATGAAGCAGCATGAAGGGTTGAAAGGTTTTTATTTCTGTAACAGATTCATTTACAGCAACAAAAACATCCACAGAGCTGCTGCAGCTACAATAAATATTCTCTACTATTCTCTTTCTGCACTTTGATTCTTTAGAGACAAACTCGAGTCAGTGTGAGGAAGTTCAGTTAATAGACTGAATATGACATTTTTTGGTAGTTAGAAATATAATGGAGTTTAATAACAACAGAACTACAAGAGAAGGAAGTTTTCATCAGTCTGCAAGTCTACATTTTGAAAGCTTGCAGGATCAAATTCAGCAGTGTTGTTGTTACCAAACTTCCTTAGAAACACAGAAACCCTACAGGATATAGCAACTTTTATTTTGAAGGAGAAGTGGAGAGAGCAGCCAGTGCCACACAGAGTTCTGTCAAATGTGTGAGCGACTAACAGACGAATATTTGATCGACCCTGTGTGTCCGCTGCTGCAGCTGCAGAAAGAGAATTGTGCGCTTCATTGACCAACACCTGGCGAAAAAAACATTACAATCTGGAGCGTTTTTAAAAGGGGACCGTTTGGCTATATTTACACATGGTTCAAACGTTTTACCAGGCGATGTTTCCATCGTCTGTGTGAACAAGACATAGAGGGTTCAGGTGGGTTTGTCTTGTGTGTGTGTTTCAGACATTGAGGGTCTTTTTGACAGAGAATATGATGTCTTTGATCTGCGGCAGACTGTTGTCCTCCAGGATTTTGGCGTACGGCATGGGGATGTCGACGCCCGTCACCCTGGTGGCCGGAGAGTCCAGGAAGTTGAAGGCGGGACCTTAAAAACACACATAGGAGGTTAAAATATGTTATATTATCCTTTGCCCTTAAATGTTCTCCACACTCACTGTTGATATTTCACATCATCAGCGGAGGGCGCTTTAGGATTTTAAGTTAAGTAATAGCGTTTAAAGGGAGACTGTTTTCAGCATCATTTAACTGAAAAAAGTACTTTCAACAGTAGGAAACCAAAAGCTGCCCACACTATTTCGTGTTGTTAGCTTAACAGTTAAGTGGAAAAAAGATTATGGGGAATCGCTAAGCCTGCTTTCGACTTCGATCCTTTTACAATTTAGTTTTAAATTATGAGACACCTAACATACTCAATCTTTAAATGGGTCCAATGAAGTGCAACAGCTGTGAATATGTGTATGTAATAAAATCATACTGATTGCATTTAAAATATTAAAAGGAAAGCTACTACGTTGGACACTTGTCAAATGTATAATGATATCGTCTTATGATACTATGTATGTATATTTTAGTTGTTGTAGTTCGATCGATTCAACAGTAATCCAGCTTACTTCTTTGTATTTTATACTGTGTATACATACATCTTTCTAGTGTTCATATTTATACATATTATTTCTATTTTGAAATCATATGCAATGCCTGAAATCCTGCCGTGCTGTTTTAATTTAATTTTCTCAATTTGGGATAAATACATTTCATCTATCGATCCATCCATTACCTTCCATGACCCTGGCGCAGATCTCGGCCCCGACCCCAAACTGAGGCCAGCCTCCCTCCACCGTCACTAGGTGGTTGGTCTTCATCACGCTGGTCTCGATACACTCCACATCCAGAGGGCGGATTGACCGCAGGTTGATCACCTGACACACAGACAGACAGGAAGTAGTTATCAGGCCGCTGCGCAAAAGCTCACCGGAGTCAGGTAACATCAGATGTGTCTCTTTCTTCTACCTCACAGTCGATTCCCTCCTTGGCGAGGACAGCAGCAGCGTCCAGGCAGTGACTGACATACCGAGAGTGAGTGACCAGAGTGATACTAGTGCCTGAAACACAGGAAGGAGGAGAAAAAAAAGAGGATTTAGAAACACAGCTCTTTCCGACAGATCTCTCACGACCAGCTCGCATCGAACTTACTTATAATTATGTTTTATAAATCAGTATATTTACATTTTTTGAAGTGAGCGGTTTATTGGTTGTAAGGATGTTTATTTGGCTAAAGTGTGTTCTACTGTATGTGTGTCGTCCCCAGAAAGAATACCTTATCGTGATCCTAATAAAGTATAATAATGATAATGATTTCAAGGCTCTCAAGGTCACCGTACAAGATACTAAAACACAAAACAAAGAGGTCGATATTGATCTACATGCTGGAGATATTTGTCATGATGAGCCATTATGATGATTCATCACAGTGAGGTTGCCAGTTTGGTTTAACATCGAGTCTCACCTTGTCTCTCGACCTTGGCCTTGCCGAAAGGAATGGTGAAATCTTTGGACTGCGACTCCTCTGACATCTCGAAGGGAACGCCGTACATCAGCTCGTTCTCCAAGAACACAACTGCAACACACACACACACACACACACACACACACACACACACACACACACACACACACACACACACACACACACACACACACACACACACACACACACACACACACACACACACACACACACACACACACTTACTTCAGTAAACAAACATGAACCCCCATTACTTCAAATTAGTGGTGATTCTCTCTGTTGTCTCACCAGGGTTGTTGTCTCTGATGGCAGACTTCAGGAGGCCTTTAGCATCTTCTGCGCTCCAGGGACTCACGACCTTCAGACCGGGACAGTGGCCATACCTGCAAGATGATCAAAACAACCACACTGACTACAAGTTTGAAGATTCATTCTTAATCGACACATTTTATGGCTGAATACAAGTTTGAACGCTCTGCACGTTTTTTTTTTATTGTCAATTGATTCGGTTTAAAGCTGGTATTTCTGGACGGTTACAGTAAAGGACATGGCTACAAAATGAATATTAGTATAAGAGTATTTACAGATTTAGATTCCAGTGATGGATGCTTCGTTTAGATTCATGCGTCCTTTGTGTTGACCCGGGGATATTAATAACGTTATAGAAATAACAAATATACACCAACACACTGGTACTAGTTATATACTTTTAAAAAAGTTAGTTTGATAAGAAAATAATACATTTATTTAATTTAAATAGTGGAACTGTTATGAGGATTATTTGGGGAGATGTCATGAAAAAAAATATATTGATTTAAAAACCCCAACAGAAGCTTTCATATTTAAAAATACTGACCCAGAACGCCTACTGTTACTTAAAATGCTTCTACTACCGGCAAAAGATAAATAATCCTTTGGGAATTACATTCACCTTTCCATAAATTTGACTGCTAGAGTTCTTTCCCCATGTTTTTCAGCAATTAATTTGGGGGTGAGTAAAATGTATTAACAATGATACAATAGGTATTAGAAGGTTTTAGTAAAGCTATAAATAACTACGGACACAGTATTAAAAGCCAAACGAAAATAGTATCAGGTGCAAGCAGTTGTGGAAAAAGTGCTCAAATTCCTTACTTATGTAAAAGTCAAAATGCTAGAGTCTAAAAATACTCAATGAGAAGTCCTGAATTCAAAATGATAATTAAGTGGAAGTAGAGACATGTTATCATTGAAATGTACAAGTATCAGAATGAAAAGTTCCCTTTATAGAGAAAGTATTTTCTGTATTTATCACCAACTAATACATTAAAGAGTATTTTAATCTTGTAGTTTGTCATGTTTCGATTATTGTTAATACTTGAAAAATACTGCGTACATAAGTATTACAGTACATCATCATGTTATTAAGCATATCATTTGCTGTCATTTGTAAAAAAGTACCTTGCAACTATGAGTGTAAAATCGTAGTTGCAGGTAGAGTTGTGGAGTAAAAGTGCAATAGCGTTGTATGAATTTGAGTGGAGTAGAGATAAAAAGAACACAAGTGAAGGGCAAGTCAAAATAGTACTGAAGAACAATACTTAAGAAAATGTCCTTTTTTGCATTTCAGTACTGGGTGTAAGTGAACGCACCATGCAGCGAAGCACTGCGAGTGCTGCGCAGCGACGCCGGCGGACGCTCCGTTGGGGCCTCTGAACACGATGGGCACCGACTGCTGCCCGGCTGACATGTAGTACGTCTTGGCTGCAGAGTTGATGACCTGGTCGATGGCTTGCATAGAGAAGTTGAAGGTCATGAACTCACAGATCGGTCTCAGGCCAGCCTGCAGGGGATAGAGGTTGAATATTAGTTAAAGAGTAAAGAAAAGTAGTAATTGTTAGAGTTCCTGAAGATAATCAGGCATGATGTTGTTGTCGACCTTCATTCAAATGTAAAATATTTCAAATGTAACAATGTATCATATTTTGCATTTGATTTGTTTTATGATAATGTATATCTTGCTGTGATCATACAATGATATACTACAGGATCAGGTCTACACTGTGTGGTGAATCTGAACTACTCTATACAGCATCTGAATTATTTTGTTGATTTCTTTTGTCAAAACAGTCTGGTGAATTTGATGGTTAACTGATAATGGCTTCAGTTCCCTTAACGTTAACGCAGTAAAAAAGAAAATCTAAATATGACATACATTTAAACTGATGTTGATTTATCCAGGTAGCTTAGATGTATTTGCTGCTGCCTCCATCCACAGCAGTACATGTATTTACTTCTGTGCTGGTGCTTAGAATACTCTAGGTCAAACTCCGACTATATACTGTATAGTCGGAGTGCAGGTCTCCCTTGGAAAAGAGATCGTTGATCTCAATGGGATTTCACCTGGATAAATAAAGGCTACAATATAAGTACCACACACATCCCCACTTCATGAAGTCTGAATGATCCCTTCAAAAAAGACAATTTACTTGACAACAGGATGTACAGTGCTGGATAAAACCAGCCAACCTCTTCCACTTCTTCTACCTCCATTATTTATTTTTGCAAGGGCAAAGTCACTGCATGCTGCGCCTCACAAGACGGTTGTGATTGGAGTAAAGAAATGTTACTTTAATTGCCTCACCAAAATGATAATATGTGGAGCCGGAGCCCAGCACTGTGGGAGCAGGTCTTCCTTTGCTAGACCCAATAGGCAATAACCAGATTTCGGAGTTGTGTGATTCACACAAAACAAGACGTAAAGTAGTTGTGAGAGACCATTCAAAGTTAAGTTAAAATTGTTATAAATACACCTAGTGGAATAATGCTATTGTACTGTCAGAGAGTTGTGTATGTTAAGTGAAGTCTTTCCATGGATAAAAACAAAAAGGAAACTCACAAAAGCAGCTCCTACTGCAATGCCGGCAAACCCCATCTGCAATAGAGAGAGAGAGAGGGATGTCAGCCAGCGAAGAAATGTCTTTAGGAAGGACTGTTTAAATGACTCCAAGAGCTGATTCCATTTAGTGCACAAAGGAGAACATTTGTGAAGGGCAAATGTTAAAGAGTCTCACCTCTGTGATCGGAGTGTCGATGATACGTTTGTCTCCGTACTTCTTCCACAAACCCCTGCTCACCTACACACACGCACACAAACACATAGTATTACCCTTACAATTACTAAGTGAGTAAAATTGTATTATTAATCAAAAATGATGGACATAACAACAACCTGTAACAACATTTGAATTTTCAAATATTAAAATATTTTTTGTTTTCGATTGACTGAGTGGATGAAACACCAGATTATGGTAAAAATAACGTTTCAAACTTTTAACATTCTGCACAAGCCCTGCTTTATAAAACTCATCCTCTGATTCCTGCATCAATTACCTTGTAGGCTCCATCGTACTGCGCCACCTCCTCACCCAACAGGAACACCCGTTCGTCCCTCTCCAGCTCCTCGTCCATCGCCTGGTTAAGCGCATCACGGACCATCATCTGAAATTAGATGAAACAACAACAACACCGTAAGCCAGAGGACAGCGTTTATTCTCGTGTCTCTCAAATGCCAAGCCATCAAGTAAATGAGGCCTACGCTGTTTTTCAGTTTTCAGCAATATTTATTCTTCTAGTCTAGAAGATGCATTTAAACCCTCTGAAAAGAAAATTCTAAGGAAATGCAATCAAAGTAAGAAAAGTAGAAGTAGTTACTTCCAATTTTGTATTTTTAACCACTACAGCAACACATATTCCATTCTATGTGTATACAATTTGTATACCTTTACCTTTATTGATCACCATAAAATAAATGTATTTGTTGCTCCTGCAGCATAATGACACAAATTAAGATAAACAGAGGGAGTAAAATAAATAAATGAGTAGTGTATAAGAATATAGTAAAAATATATTTAGAATATTCAAGAGCATATGGATTAAAACATCGCAAGGTCAAAGTCTGTATGATGTGCTGTGTGGCATAAGTAGCGATATATTATAACATATAGCATAGTACAGCAATATGACATAGGATCGTAAATACACGACAATCGAATAGGAAAACAGCATTATATACTATAATAAAATGTCGTACAACACAATATCATTTAGATGGATATATTCCAAATATTGCGTATTGATGATGAATTCAAGATGAAAGCTATTTTTGTTTGACATGATGTGACATCTCTGCTCAGTGACCGGACAACGGCAGAAACCATTACATTTATAGTAGGAAGAGGTGGAACATGGTCCGACTTGCTACCACTAACAATGACAACTGTAGTTTGTCATTACAATTGTGCCTTTAAAACAAATAAAACCTGACAACAGCTGGAGTATTAGCTGTAGCTACAGTTAGCATGCTAGCTGCTAACACTGACCTGTACGGCGGCCGGAGCGCTTTTATGGAACCCTCGCTGTCCCAGAGCCGACACGGCATTCTGGAGAAGAGAAAACAAAGAGACGCCGTTACTGTCACACATCATTAAAACACATAGAACAGTATTTTGGTAGTTATTTCATACCTTTCCTGAGCGGAGAAAGCATCTCACTGAAGCCGCCATGTTGAACCTGTCCTCTGTCGCAGACAAGGCGGGGACTCTACGTAGGTCAGGAGGTTTCGGCCAATCAGAACTGCAGGTTACGTGTTGGGAGGGATTTGCAATAACAAAGGGCCAATCACAGCGGGTCAGAGGAGAAGGAGGCGGGGGAAACTTCCAGAGCGGAAAAAAATAAAAAGACTTCCAAGGACACTGTGCTGTCATGATGTATGGAATGCCAATCGTGACACAATAATAAAGAAAAAGAAGATTGAGCTTTGGAAAAATTAAATGACCAATTCAGAACTGGCACATCACAGTCGCATTTTTTAAATTAATTTTGTTATGGATAAAATATATGTATGTTTGCACACAGATATTGATAAATTGATATTCTAAATAGTAGGTCAGAGATTGATGTCCCCGGAAAGGCCCTGATTACTGGACTGTGGTATAGGCAGTAGGAGAGCAGGAGAAAGAGAGAGAGAGTGCACTGGTTACAGGAATTGTTGTTAGCATCTGGTGCTGCTAGGTAGCTGCGCTAACAGATACATTATAAGAAGCTTTTTCTACAGGAAGGTGGACATAGAGCTCTCTCCTTTCAGACTGAGAGACTCTGATAACTACAGCTCAGTGAGGTAAAGGACTGAGTGTTTAGATAGTTACATTTAGTCTAAGTTATCTCAGTGGATCTCAAACCTTTTGGTCACCATTAAAGTAAACAAGTATTTCCAAGGGACACGTCTATCTATTTAATATAGTTGTAAAAAATCTGACGTGAAATCATTCCAATTCATACTATAGGACAGTTAAAAAAAATCAGTTGAAAAGGGGACTGATTAGTCAAATATGTATGACTAAAAATAAAAATGTATAGGTAACATATACGGGGGGAGGCTTTAAGACCGGTTGTAGAGGACCTGCACGCTCACCAATATAAATGAACAACACAAATAAAATAAACCAGATTGAAGCATTTTACATTAAAATGTTTGTCTTTTTAAATCTCCAGCTAAAGACTTGCCTAGGGCAGCAAATTCATGGGTACCACGTGATATCACTGTGTTCTAGCGCCGCCATTTTTGTGTCCAGTCACAGCAAGTCATTACAACAACAGAGAACACGGAGGAAGCAGCAGACGAAGATACATCATGAATAATAAAGTTTGTGTATATGCCTGGGAGTTGTTGTGCTGTGGGCTGTGACGGTCGCCAGAGGAACCCCGGACTGCAGTTTGTATCGATCCCCAAAGACTTAGACCAGGGGTGCCCAACCTTGTCGATCGTGAGTTGTGTCTAAAAATAGAACAACAATATTCTGTTTTATCTTTAATGTCCTGTAACCTAATCTTCCTGTGCCAAAATAATGCACTTGAACGCATCAAAGTTTTGTGATTGGCCGGCGTGACCCCATGTGTCGGGGCGCGGCTGGTGGGAAATGGGCACTAGTTCGCTAACATTGTGGGTGTCAACAGGAGTGGCAGTCCGTACACACAAGACCGCAATTATGGCAGAAGCAAAAAAGCCCAAAATATATAATTTTCACTCCGAGGATGATTATTTTTTTATCTATTCCAATTCAAAGTCCATCTGTCTCATTTGCAATGTGAGTGTGGCTTTATCGAAGAAGGGTAATTTAGGAGCGGCATTTCAAAACAGTGCACAAATGCTTCGAGACGGAATTCCCTTCTAATTCTGCCCTACGCTCCCAAAAGGGGAGGGACCTGAAAGGACAGCTAAATGCACAGCAGCCCATTTTCACCAGGCCCAACAACAAGAGCAAGGCTGCTACCATAGCATCTCATCGTGTCGTTCTTGAGAAACACATGAAGTCTTTCAAAGACGGCGAAGTTGTGAAGGAAGAATTCCTGGAGGCTGCCGATGCGCTTTTGGGGGACAGTAAAAATAATAGTAGCATTTCAACAGGTTTTTGATATAATAAAAACTCAAGTTAGATACCGTTATTAATCAGCTGTAAGTTTTAGTTTGTTTGAACTTATTCATTATAATTATTGTACAAAATGGTATAAGAATGCAAACATTAAGATCTGTTCTGTTTAAATTGATTATAGTCTCAATTCAGGTTAAGAAACTAGTGTTGCTTGCATCCTATTTTAAACGCATTTGTTTTTATACTCTACTAAAATGCAACAACAAAAAGTGTTTGATTCTGTTAATTTTGTCTTTTTTATTGCACTTTGGCAGCAGATTCCTGTGTAGCTTCAGATCTGAGTTGTCTTATTAGTAAGCCTAATTTATACTTTTGTAGCAACACTATTTTTATATAATGGCAAAGAAAGGGTTCAGAGTCTTTTCTTTTTTTCCTGTGTCATATGTGGCAGCACTGTTCAATGTTTCTTGAAAACATTACCCACTGTAGTATGTGACGTGTGGATAAACTCCAACTCTGTATCAACAACACTGTTGTGACTTCAGTTAAATACTTGTATGTGTGTAGATTAGAAAGAGGTAAGATAAAGGATCTGCAGTATTTTATGAAGTATTAATCGTACAAAGCTCAGTTTTATACAAGTAGAAGTGTGTATTTACCCGGTAGTAGGCTGTCAGTAATGGCTATGCCTCTCTATTTGGACTGGTAGATCTCGGCAGACTGGCAACTTTAAAAGTAGCTCTCGGTTCAAAAAAGGTTGGGCACCCCTGACTTAGACCCATAAGGCGCGTTCACACCGCAGTACTTTTCCCACTTTAGTTCTGATATAGTTCCAAAATGTCGCGTTCACACCAAAAAGAGCCGGAACTAAAATGAGTTCATCAGGACCTTTTTTACCCCCTTTTCCGTCCCTGCTAGAGAGCACGGACTTTCGTGGGAGAAAAAGGGTCCTATGTCTGATTGGCTGGGCGGAATGCAAACCACGCACCGTAAAACTCCCAAAAGGTTTTGTGAAGCCGCCATTTTATTATCCTCGCATTAGCATTATTAGCATTAGCATTAGCCCAGCGCAGAAACACAGAGAGACTAACTTATTCCAACACAAAAGAAAACATGGGAGCGGTGGAGTGAGGAGGAGGTGTGAGCGTTCTGGCGATTTACTCGGAAGGCTTCAGTAGAAGCAGCTGGGAGTCCCAGCAGCTCCGGGGACTTCCGGCCGGGGACTTGGGGTAGCAGTATACGGCGTGAAGTTGTTTGCGGCCTGCCAGTAAACCCAAAGCAGAAGAAGAAGAAGTGACGTCAGCGGCTCATTTGCCTAATCCTTCCCCCAGGAACTGATTCCGGTGTGAACGCGAACTAAAGAGTTCTGATGAACTAAGTTCTCATGAACCTTTGTGGGAAAAGTACTGCGGTGTGAAAGCGCCTATAGACTGTATATATAAATGGACGTAGGGTCCGTGACGTCACCCATAGGATTCTGCAGAGTTGCAGAGAAGCCCTTATAAGGCGGAGTCGGCCACTAACGGCTCGACAGTGACGTCAGAGTTCAACTCCCGCCTTCTCCAAATAAGGGCAAAGAGGCGGAGCCGAGGCGGGACCTGCTGCCACCGAGCTGAAAGTTCCAGAGCTAGCTGAAGCTATTAAGCTAAGCTAACATGCTCCCCATCTGCACACTGCCATGGCATTTTACATTTCTAAGGTAAGCGGACATGAAACTATTCAGCAAAACTATAAATAATAATCTAAGTTATTGAGTTTTTAGCATAATACTTCAGAATCTTAAAATCCCTTAACGTTTGTATGCAATTGTACTAAATTCAACACTGGAATCAAGCAAATATTGTTGGAGATTTGGAGGATGTTGAAAACCAACCTCGTCTCCGCGTGTCGTTTGCTAAACTGGGTAAATTCGTTAAAAAGGAGGGATTAAGAAACACCAGAATGCAAGTGAAACAATAATCCGGCTTTAATGATACAAGGTAACAATACAAATACATCACCCAATCTCCTAATCACGAAGCACTCTGCAGAGTACTCCGGGCTCAGGTTCTACCCCCCGTGTGAGACAGGTCTCAGGAACGGCCGGTGAAAAACAAGAGCGCGAACCAAAGGAAAACACAGGCTTTCATACTAAAACACAGGAGGAGGTGTGTACGTGCTTTCCCCCAGAGGTCATCTTATTGGCAGAGACCAACACATGGCCTGTCGCACCCAATCAGTGCGACACAGCAGCTTGTAGCCAGCACACACACATCTCCTTTATGGCCCTTTGTCCCTGAGTCCATCTTCCCGCCTCCTGACTGCCACACACAAGTTAAAAGTATGTTTTAAGATATAGTTGTTATAGTTGGCTAAATATACGTAATACATGTTAATTACTTTCATATCAATAACAACGAGGAACACATTACCTATGCTCTTAAGCAGTATTAGAGATGCTTTTCAAATAGTCAAACTTCTCACAGGCTTACCTATAGCCCCTCCATTTGTTTGAGCTATTGTTCACATCTTTACTTCAAATAAAAGGTTTCACATTGTATATTTCCAGCTTCCTTTACACATACTGCTATTATTAACACAAAGTAACTAACCACACACCTCTATTGAAAACAAGTCGATTCCCCTGACAATTGACCTGCTGAACCTCTTCGGAATGTGTCCCTCCCCCACCTCTCTCGTCCCTGTCATAAAAACTGCTTCCATTTCATATAGAGTAATAAAAGATGTTTAAGCTAATTTCTCCACAATGTTTGTAGCCATTTAGTACCCACACATGAAAGAATAAGAACAGAGGTATAGTTGAAAAGTAATCATGTAGCAGATCTATTTACTGCAATGAAAACACACACACACACATCTGCTTCAAGCCTGTGTAAGCACCCCCTTCTTTTACGAGGGGAACATTCCAGCGTCTGGCCCTATTCCCAAATAAGGGTGTCCCCTTCTCACCTCTCTCTCTATACACAAGGACTTCACCTCAATATATTGGGGGAGGAAAAAGATACTTTGTCCCTTCAAATTTAACACACATGAATATATATAAGGTGACATTAAAATGAATATACCAGATTTAACTTTCCTGCCATAACACGCTACTTTAATCCTTCAAATAATTCAAATAATCCTTCAATATTAATATGTTTGCATGACATTAGTTATTTATATTTTGATACCACTTAATTATACGTTTAATACATTTAAGTCAAGCTAAGGTACATGTGATGGTAGCTTGTTAGTGTTCTTACCTGTGAGGCCTCCTCCAAACAGCATAATAACCAGACTGTATCATTAAAACTAAGTACCAGTTCTAGATCCTTGACAAACAATTCAAAAACAACATGTATTTAAAGACCAATCTTTATTTGAATGTGCCTCTTAACCTGATATATTAGTTATACAGTAATAGTATTGACAATCTAAAAAAATTGAGCAACTCAACAGTCAACTTTATGTTTCTTATTGTCTAAAGCACATATTCAGTGTGCACGGATTGAGACAGCGTGGTGTCCAGAAAAATGCAGAGACTTCAGGGAGAAACCTCCGTGTGATGGACGTCCTGTCTGTTGGTTTGGAGAGGACTGAGGGTCTTTCCTCTGCGAGGAGGTCCAGGTCTGATGGAGGAGCCCATGCTGGGCAATGGGCAAAGCTGATACCAACTGCACAGGCCTGTCACTTTATTTGACTAAATGTGTTTACTTATACATTTAATTGGTTTACACCTTCTGTCCATATGTGCTTTTTATTTAAAACATGTTTGATTAACTTTTGGTTCACATTTAAATAAATTGTATTTGTATTTGCACTCCTTTTGTCCATTATTCTTACTGAAAATGTTAGATTACACATTCACATCTGACTGAAGATTGGCCCCACTTATTTGTGACGTTGCAAACTCTGCGGTACAAGGCAAAAGTGATGTGAAGCTCATAAAGCGAGGCAAATAGAAATAATTAGCTGATGGAGTGTAGATGTGGAAATAGGTGCATTCGATCAGCTGACTGTTTTTACAATAAAAGTAGTTTCTTAGTGTACTGGTCTTAAAATCTCATAGCATCAGCTTTTAATTTTCCTCTTGGATGTTCTTCTTGACCCACAGAGAAGGAGAAAATGTTGTGTCTTTCAGGCATGTCCTTTCCTAACAAAGATTACAGGAAACATAAAACATATTATTGCAGAACAAGTGTGTTATTTATGAAAGCGGTGTGTTTGTGTGTTTAGGGGCTGTAGATATAATTATTTTGTAATTGTAATGTTTTTTTTTTATTTCAACAGTGAGCTACAAAGACAATCAGATTATGAATGAACAGTATGAAGTTCATCAACATTGAAATATATGTTATTATCAAAATAAAATGTAACTGTTATCAAAATGTACTGCAACTGTAGAAGCTTGCTCTGTTGTCTCACTGAAAGAATAACTTTTACCACTTTTTTAAACAATATTCAGAGATATATAGTAGCAGTTCTCACTATGTGTTAAATATCTTTGCCTTTAATACATTACATTAGAAAGCTGACAAAATCATATTGCTTGTTAACATCTAAATGTAACTTTTTGCACAGAAAAAATCCCTCAACTTCACTGGTGTGTAGGTGATCTAGTATTGTTTAATGGAATGTATATCAGTGTATTAAAGTCAATACTTCATTCATTTAAACCAATATCTTTCTTGATTCTTTGTACAGTATAAAAAAAAGAGTATTTGTACCTGAGCTGAAGTTCACTGCTGTGAGGAGTCCAGTTCTGTCTCTCACTCTCTGGTCCAGCCTGTCTTCATCACCTGGACACCTTAAACAAACAGATATATAGTACCATGTGTACAAACAATATAACTGATTCTCTTCTGTTGAACATGTTGGATTGTGTATTGTCCGAGTCAGGGTCCTTTTTATTTTACTGTAACTTTGGAAGTTGTGTTACCAATGCTTACTGTTTATTTGATACCCATTTGGTAATGCAATTAATAAAAACAACAAGGTTTGGGTTCGTTCTTCAGATGACTGTGATGTTAACGTGTAAGCTCAATAATGAACTCCAGCTCAACCAACCATATTGTAATATCTAAGTAATAATCTTGAAATTTGACATTCATAATTGTAATATACACACATCTTATTGTGATGTTGATTTCACATACACTACTACTTCGACATTAGCTTGTCTACATACTTGAGCATAGCCAATTTAAATTAACCTTAGCGATGCATACAGTTCCTACCTACATAATAAAATATCTCTCTAAGTTACAAGGATGACCTTATTTTATCAACCTCAAACAGAAGCTGTTTGTTCAAGAGTATTATCCCACTTTACGCTTAACACTTCTCTATTTTGTTTTAACCGTTATATATACAGTGAAGTATTATTTGAATTATTTGAAGTATTAAAGTAACGTGTTATGGCAGGAAAGTTCAATCTGGTATATTCATTTTAATGTCACCTTATATATTCGTGGGTGTTAAATTTGAAAGTATGTTTTTACTGTTTAAATAATAGAGAGGCTTTTCATATATTCCTGAAACAATGTCCCACTACTTAGTAATAATAAATTAAAGCAATAGTCTTTTCTTCCACTTTTCATGTGTAGTCAAAAGGGTGGTTTTATGACCTTTGACATCTGCTTTGCAGTTCCCAGCAAGGAAGGGGCCCTGAGTCTCTAGCTTCCTCTGCTAATTGCTAAAACCCGTATTGATTAGCCCAAAGGGAGATGTGCCTCAGATACAAGGCAGTTCAAGTCTTGTAGAATTAATGTTTATCTCCTACACATCCTGCAGGCCTTGAGACTTGGGTCACCCAGCAGTAAATGAGATAAAGGTCCTTTTGAGCTTATCAATAAAATGTATTCATTCCTAGTAAGTTGACTTTGGGGTGAAGGGAAGTTCAGGGAAGCCATTAAGCGATAAGAACAATTAACTTCTGTTAAAGATACATGATAGGATGTGTGTGTTGAAGATGTTTAGGGGGAATGAGTATGTGTCCTGTCAAAGAGTCCTCTGTCATGACTCCGAATCATTGATTGGGGGATCTGCCTAAGGGCAGAGGGACAGAAACACACACACACGCGCACAGAAGCAACATGGAATCAACAACTGTGGACTTACTACTTGGGGTCCCGCCCAGAAGTGAAACCGACCAATGGAACACTGCCAACTCACTGTCTAGCTCGCTCAGAAGGGAACTCTGTGTATAAATGTTGTGATCATTTTGAAGATCGGGGCTCTTGTTTTTGACTGGCCGTTCCTGAGACGTGTCTCACACGGTGGTAGAACCTGAGCCCGGAGTACTCTGCAGAGTGCTTCGTGATTAGGTGAAGTATTTGTATGATTTTGCCATTAAAGCAGATGATTGTTTAACCCTTATCCTGGCTGCTTTGAATTTTTCCTTCTTTTGAGATCCCGCTCATATAAGAACGGCGCGGAGCAGAGATTCTGCCCCAACAAATGGTGTTTCCCCGACGTCATGACGTGGTGACGTCATGAGTAGGGTTTTTGAGAGGAAAATCAGCAGCCAGCGGACGAATTGTCCGGAGAAGAGGCCTAGAATAATCTCTGACAACTAAAACGAGGATCCTACAATTGAAAGGTGAGCAGACAAGCCTGTTTCTATCGAAGGTCTGTAATTGGCTAAACTAAATTTTAGAGTTGTCAGAGACATATTCCGGTGTCATAGTTGTTGCGGTGGAATATACAAATACATATTTTAGATAGGTAGGAAAGTTATATAACATAAAAGTGAATCAACGAGGTATGTAAGACGAAGGTGAAAGGCCCCGTACTTTTTTCAGAAAGGAGACGGCTGAAGACTCGTTGGGGCATGTTCAGTGCCCGTTTTCAGACGGCATCCGGAACAAATCTGAATAATAATTCTTAGGTTCATAGGAATCGAAGTTGAGTTATAAGGAAATCCAAAGGAGAGTAACGCAACCTTCAAAAAGCAATTTTGAAGTGACCGGACCTCATTAATCCTTTGTTCTGTGGGGGTTGAATCTATAAAGCCAAACGTCACGATAAAGAGTTCTGTAAGCCTGGGTTACGACTCCATGTCAGCGTCACATCGTTGAAAGACGGTGTTGAAGCGCGCTGAGAGGCTCGCTAAACTTGTTGGAATAAACATCGGACAATAAAAGCTGAATAGACTGTACGGGGTATTTTTTCTGTGAATATTTACTGGTAACAAAGACAGTAAGTCAGATCAATAGATACGAAGTCTGTGAATATTTACTGGTAACAAAGACAGTAAGTCAGATCAATACGAAGTCTGTGAATATTTACTGGTAACAAAGACAGTATAAGTCAGATCAATAGATACGAAGTCTGTGAATATGTACTGGTAACAAAGACAGTAAGTCAGATCAATAGATACAAAGTCATAATGAAGGGAGAATTTGAACGAGAGGAGCGTGAGTTAAGAGCTTACGAGAACAGTGGGTTTAAGCAGAACAATTGAATAAAAGGATAGCAGAAGTGTTAATTGTTGAAGAAAGCCCCCCTTTTTCCTCTCGAGAGCAGCAGCAGCAGCCCGGAGTGTGTCTACTTGCTTTTTTCTCTAGTGATCTGAAGTTGGAGTGAAATACGTAGAAAATTAACAGATCAAGGTGTGATTTGAAGTGGTAGATATATTGAAATAAATAAGAAACAATGATTTGCTGCTAATTAAACATAGTCTTTGAGAACTGATTGATACCGTTGCATTGCGTTGTGAATTTCATGGTATTTGTCATTAACTAAGGATTGTACTTAATTATACTTCAAGGAAAATTATATTACATACAGTAACCTTAGGGGAAAGTAAAAAGAGATTTACTGAGTATATGAAGTACATTAAAGTTAAGGTTTTATTCAAATTAAATATGATAGGTGGATGTTTCCATCTAGAATACGACATGGAAAGAGGAGAATTTGTTAGACATGAAATAACGAACTCATTGGAAGAAATATATATTGTGAGGTTATTTAGGAGTTGTTATCATATACAGTTACTCTCAGTTCAATCAGGAGAGACGTGATGTATGGAATACATGTTTATTATCGGGTCACATTATATAAATGAAACATAATGATGACAGTTTATAACAAGTTAATGAAATGGTGTTTGGCGATTAGGCCCAGGTTTTGTAGGATGTCATTCGGGAAGGGAAGAACCGTTTCCGATGAACCCCCCTGGGTCTAGACACTGGTGGTGGTGATAAGTGGTTAGGTCCGGTTGGAAGGGAGAAGGTTGAGCTTGGCCCTGAGTTGGAAGCAGGAGGCGAAGGGGGGGGAGGAGGGTTGCGCGTTGACACCTGGAAGACAGCTGATGGAAAAGGGGAGAGCATATATAGAGGGATTAACAGGTGCGATGATTAGGCTTGTGAATGGAGGGAAGTGATAGGTTAGCTGAGGAGTGGGGAGTGGCGCTCCCTATCCTTTAGTGAAGGGAGCGAGTATTGCCATGACGCGCAATACGAAGTGATAGGTCTTCCTGCCTCAACTTGCGCTGAGCTTCATTTCAATCAGGAGAGACGTGATGTATGGAATACATGTTTATTATCGGGTCACATTATATAAATGAAACATAATGATGACAGTTTATAACAAGTTAATGAAATGGTGTTTGGCGATTAGGCCCAGGTTTTGTAGGATGTCATTCGGGAAGGGAAGAACCGTTTCCGATGAACCCCCAAAAGAAGTGAAGGTATGAAGTACTGAACGTGATGAAATCTTACCTTGTGGGATGCAGTGGAAATCTATGGATGAAAAGAGAGGTTAGTACATGTGGGGATTTAGGCATCCTCCCTGGACGTACAGGGCTTCCCGGACGTACAGGGCATCCCGGACGTACGGGGCATCCCGGACGTACGGGGCATCCCGGACGTACGGGGCATCCCGGACATACGGGGCATCCCGGACATACGGGGCTTCCCGGACATACGGGGCATCCCGGACATACGGGGCATCCCGGACGAACGGGGCATCCTGGACGTACGGGGCATCCCGGACGTACAGGGCAACCTGACTTCGCAGGGACACATTTTATACAGACCCGAAGGTTACAACCTGGACGTACAGGGTTAGACATGCAAGGATAAACATGAGCCGCGGGGCGAATATACGTGCTGACATGCTAAGAACCACCACCAGTTATATGGATACGTACCAATTTGAAGGTTGGAGAGACCTTTGGATAGCCAGCACGGCACTGGCGTTCGGACGAATGTAGGATGAAAAGCGGTTGTTGTAGGGAAGAGGAACAATTACCTTGATTGCGGCAGGTTTGCTGCACCTATCCTGAACGAGCCCTGAAATGCTCTTAAGACACCACCACCAGTTATATGCATGTTTACCAGAGGTAAACTGGAGAGATCTTGGATAGCCGGCACGAGCCGATGCCCGGCGAAGAGGGAGATGTAGACAATGTAATGCGGCTGTTAGATTGAGTACAATGATGCATGAATATCATACCCTGCTTAACATAAGCCATGTGAGCATGAACCAAATATATGAGTGCAATATGAGCAGCATGAAATAATATTTGCTTAGGTAAATGCTGAGACATGACCCATGATATAGGCAGGGCTCAACGCTAACTTTTAAAAGTGGTTGCCAGGCTGGCAACCAGGCATCCGGTGGTTGCCAACTGAAAATACGGTTGCCCTTTTTGATACCTTATATTTTAAATAATTAAGATGCTATACAGTTATACATCCACTTAATAATGAACATGTGACACGAGAATGTTCAAATGCTTTACAATAAGTAATTAACGCACTTATTTGAACCTAAGTGGTAGTAAACTTGTCCACCCTCAATTGCTGGTATACAAAATACCAGTAGTGCTGCTGTTGTCCTGTCTTCATAGATCCCTCACAAATGAATTGAGCAAGTCACCAGTTTCTTGATCATCCGTTGTCTCCCTTTCAAATGTGGGTTTTCTTGACCTTTGTGCTGACCCCCACCATAGACCAATTGGCCCTTCAGCATGAAGTCTTGGATTGGCCAGACTAATACATTTCTCATGTTAAATAAATGAAAACCATTCATAGTTAAACATTTGATATTAATTATTGATGCTGTAAATTACCTTTAATATGTCTAACTATATTTAAAATGTGTTACCTTTTTATAGAGTGATTATAATTTAATGCAACCATTTTCTATGGTAAAGTTTCGTTTTGCACTTTTATTTTGTAGTAATAAGATCGGGACTCTTATTTTGAAGGAACTTTTACCGGAAGTGAATAGAAAACATTCCTCTTTGTTTTTCGTTAGGGTTTTACCTTACGCTCCATCAGTTGAATCACTTTGAACATTCATTGGAGAAGTTGAGGTGTTGGCTGAACTTTTATCACAGTCAAGCAACTTATTTTTGCTTCGCCATTTTGTTGTAAAACAAACACACGGCGCACCGCGCACGCGAGTAAACGTGCATCGCTTCTGGCTCTGTAATCACGCCAATGCACGTGCAATTTAAGTATCAGGTTCCGACTGGTCACAACAATTAAATATCACTCTTAAAAACGAATATGAACATTTATCTATTTTGGGGTGCACGTTTGCTGTCCTTATTTCTTATGTTAAAAACTGGCTGCCACTGATGGCAACCAAAGTCCAAGAAGTGGTTGACATTTCCAAATGGTTGCCAATGGCAACCATTACTATCGAGCCCTGGTATAGGACTAGCTTAATTAGCAGTTTAATTACGCCACGGTGAGACGTAGATGCTGATGTGGTGGTTGGGTGATTAGACTGTCTTCTATCAACTTACATGAACATCTCTTTCTCCCTGAAAGAAACCCCCAAAAACCACGGATGGGCAGCATCCGTGGCTGTGTGAAGCTTGAAACTGCGGTACTTACTGAGCATTGTGACGGGTAGTAGTTACCCGAACTGCATAACTCCATGCTGTAACGCGTTACACCCGACACTGCCTGGAACTCACCTTAACCCTAAACTAAAGCAACGATATTCTCTCTTTTTTCCTCTCTCCTTTTTCTTCTTCTCTTTCTCTCTCTTCTTCTTCGTTCTTCTCTTCTTTTGCTTTTCTCTTTCTTCTTCTTTTCTCCTTCTTTCCTTTCTCTCTTTTCTTTCTTCTCTTTTCTTACCTGTTTTAGCGGTGAGGCACAGGGAAAGGAGGCGAGCCTGCTGTGCGCTGAACCTGCTAGTAGTGATGTTACGTATTGCGCCGAGGCTTCGGAGCGTGTGTCGAGTAATCCCCAATCTTTTTGTGAAGCATGTATCGAGGCTTGTATCATTTTGGGCCAGTGACGTCATCGATGACAAGCGAACCTCGCTGCCTGTCGATACCACGTGACTGCTTCGGGAAGCGATTCATTTGAACCGTTGAGCCACAACGCTCATAATACCCATGGATGTATAACAAAACCATATTACCCCTCCTGTACCCGGGTCCGCTGGTGACATGATGGAATTAAAAGAGCTCAGACCCTCACTTATATAGAGGTCGGAAAATGTCATAAGTATAAATAGATACAAGCATAAATAAATGTAGGAATAAAACATGAATAAATAAATGAATAAATGCAGATAAGATATATCCAGTGTTTTTTTTGGGGGTAGATTCAGCGTGTGGGCTGTGGCTCGCTGGAAAGCAGCCGACCCACGACCGCAGGGTTTGCTTATAGAAGCTACAGCTAAATGAGATAATGCAGTTAATAAATGTATTCCTGATATGGTTTAGCCTTCTCAGGCTACAACGTGGTTAAGTTTATGAATAATATTAAGGAATACGAATCCCTCTTTGCAATGTTTACCAGCCTCCTATAGGCTTTTCAATCACAATCGTTCAACTGGAATGAAAACAATATTGTTAACATGAAAATAGGATTTTATGTCCGTTGTTTAGAGTTATTCTAAGGCTTTACTCATTGGGAACTCGGTATGAGATAGAGCGCAACTGTTGAGATTTCCAATTTGCCTGTTTTACACGCTTTGACCAACAGGGGTTTATGTTCAAATGAAGCCCATGATGAAGCCTCATGACATGAACCCTTTGCGAACCAATTGCTGGAAAGCTTCAAAGCTTCGTAAGGCTTCATCTCGCCATCACTACCTGCTTGCCACCTAAGACGCACTTAGAGACCAGTACTGCTACTGAGCCGGGAGGAGAAGTAGCTTCGATTAGATGTAGCTTGAGCCCTGCCTGCCTGCAAGAGGGGTTGTGGTTGAAGCCGGAAGTGGGTGAAGCTTCGCAAGGGATGAGGGCCCGTTCCGCGTGAAGGCCGGAAGCGCCGCATTTGAGCGGCCCTGATGCCAGTGATGCCCTCTCGAGAGACTGAAGGCGTGTGTCAATTGTTTGCCTGAAGTAGCCCATTTCCATTAAGCCGGAGGAACTTCCGTGGAGCTCAGTATCCTTGTCTTTTTCTTCCGCATCCGGGTTTGCGGGGTGGCCGGCTAGAACCGCTAGCCAACTGGGGAACGCCCCCTGTAGCTCAATCCGCAAGACTGCGGAGCTGATGGATTAATACCCGGAGCTGGGACGAAGCCCTGCTGCTGCTTGCGCGTTGACACCTGGAAGACAGCTGATGGAAAAGGGGAGAGCATATATAGAGGGATTAACAGGTGCGATGATTAGGCTTGTGAATGGAGGGAAGTGATAGGTTAGCTGAGGAGTGGGGAGTGGCGCTCCCTATCCTTTAGTGAAGGGAGCGAGTATTGCCATGACGCGCAATACGAAGTGATAGGTCTTCCTGCCTGAACTTGCGCTGAGCTTCATTTGATGGTTGTTTAAAGTAGATAGGAAACTGAAAACGTGAACGATCCACCACAATGGTGTTTTTTAGTTTATGAAGAAGGAGTAGAAAGTAAAAAGAAGGTTTTTGTAAATTTGTCAGAGGGAATCTGTTAATGTTTAAGCATGACAGAGGTCCTGCACGAGGTTTTGCTCCAGCCATCTCACACAGTTTCACAAAGGGGTGATTTGTGAGGGGCTGGAGCGGAGGCAGCTGCAAGGCGCAGTGAGACAGAAAGACAGGAGAAATGAGACGGTTTGAAAGAGTAGAGAGAGTACAGGTTATATAGAGTTACTACTATTCTGGAAAATGTCATATTGTTTTATGAGTAACATAAGATACGAATATATTTACTAGATATGAGAACAACAGGCTTATCTAGGTTAACAGAAAATTGCTATTAACCAGTTTCAAATGCAACTATCCTATCTTTGTTCTGGGGAGAACATACGTTGCATTTACAATTAATATTAAGAAAGTTCACAATCGATACCATTAAAGACCGTTTGGAATTAATAGGACGAGTTTGTCATAAACATTCGTGCTTAGATGGAATAAGAGTGTTGAGAGATGTTCTCAAAAATGGGAGTTTTCACAATGCTTTTAGTTTTTATTGAAACAATTAAGTAATAAGGACAGAAAAATGTTCCGTGATGATTTATTTAGGTTTCAGCTTTAGTAATAATGAAGATTACATTTTGTAATAATTCCTTTAAGTGTTCCAAAAATATATTCATTAACTGTAGTCAGATTACTTGTTTTAAATATATAGCGCTGGATACAGTTAGTTTTGTATTCTGTTACAAATCTAACCATGCTTGTAACACACAACTTAGATAAACAATTTGAAAAGAATAGAATAAGCAAGAAGATAAAAGATGAATCTATAGTGGTTAAGAAAAGTTTTTTGTTTTGCCTATTAACTGAGAACTGAAGTAATGAAGAATAGGAAGACTGTTACCATTAATGGGTTTAACATTCACATGTTTCAGCATTCCTGACCATATAGACACTCAGCTGTTTTATTTTCTAACCCGCTGGG
Source organism: Notothenia rossii (assembly GCF_949606895.1). Taxonomy (NCBI): domain Eukaryota; kingdom Metazoa; phylum Chordata; class Actinopteri; order Perciformes; family Nototheniidae; genus Notothenia; species Notothenia rossii. The sequence goes on along the minus strand of NC_136903.1, from coordinate 61,006,588 downwards.
GGAGAGATTTACATTGAGTTGACTCTGAATCATTGATTGGGGGATCTGCCTAAGGGCAGAGGGACAGAAACACACACACACACACACACACACACACACACACACACACACACACACACACACACACACACACACACACACACACACACACACACGCACAGAAGCAACATGGAATCAACAACTGTGGACTTACTACTTGGGGTCCCGCCCAGAAGTGAAACCGACCAATGGAACACTGCCAACTCACTGTCTAGCTCGCTCAGAAGGGAACTCTGTGTATAAATGTTGTGATCATTTTGAAGATCGGGGCTCTTGTTTTTGACTTGCCGTTCCTGAGACGTGTCTCACACGGTGGTAGAACCTGAGCCCGGACTACTCTGCAGAGTGCTTCGTGATTCGGTGATGTATTTGTATGTTTGCACCATTAAAGCAGATTATTGTTTAACCCTTATCCTGGCTGCTTTGAATTTTTCCTTCTTTTGAGAACCCGCTCATATAAGAACGGCGCGGAGCAGAGATTCTGCCCCAACAACAGTCTATGATTTTAACTTGGAGGCTACGATTAGCATCGTTAGCACCGATGTAGCTACCACTCGCTTACACACTAACCCAAGCCTTAACATTCATTATGTAGATTAAAATCATTAACACATAAATAAAGCACTCGAATTTCACTTACCGCAAAACCGCATTCATGCACCGTCTGATTTAACCGCAGAGCGAGTCACAATAGCCCGATATATAAGCATGAAGAACAAACAACCACGGCCGGCTTCAAGTTGTGTTTCCTGGATGAGCTGAACAGGCAGAGTGCCTGTAGCTTCACGGAGCAGCTAGCAGAGAGACAAGAAGCTAACAGCAGCAGTCACTTGACAGAGCCATCACTCAATGTGACCACGCCCTAATTTATGCAAAAACTTTAAGACCTAATATAAATAAAAAGGTTGTGTTAGAAAACAATTCACTCACAGATCCATAATCATGAAGGTGGAATCTCACTATATCGATAATAAAATGTATGGAACCAGGGGTAGAAACATGTTTTTTTCTGTAAAATTGGGCAATTTAACATGGGGGTCTATGGAAATTGCTCCTTTCTGCAGCCATCGCCTATCGGCCAATATATGAACTGCAGTGTGTAGCATTTCCCTATTGGCGTCCCGGCTCTTCCCCAGAGTTTGCCGCTTGCTTAGACCGTCGTAATAAATGGCTGGCCGCCATCAGAAGGGACCACTGGCAGCCGACGTTTAACTCCAGATTGTGCAGTCAACACTTTGTTTCCGGTAAGCTCTTCGCTTATTGTTATCTTTTAGCTTCTTTTGTCAGAAAAACGTTTTCAAAATACTTCAACATAGATAATTCAGTTGCCGAATAATAATTACCATTAGCAGTGTAATGGTAACTTAGCACTATCAAAAATATTCCCAGCTTTGAAAGGACTGCATTAGTTATTTATAGTACATGTATTATTTCTACTTTTTCTTAAGTTAAGGATCGTAATGCTTCTTCAACCCCTGACATTATCTTATTAGGAGGCCTATACACACATTAATATTCTACCATGTTTGCGTCTGTCTGCTTAGGAAGGAAAAATGACAACCCCATGAGCCCTGACTACATCCCCAGCCTGTTTGCACACACGTCAGCTGGACAGCGGCAGAGAAGCATCTATGCCACCAGCAGATTTGAGCATACTCAGCAGATGAAAAGGAAATGGACTGAGACGTTGGTTCCTGATAGTGACCATGAAACTGTGGCACCTTCCAGCACCAGTGATGCCACTGGGCGTGACATCACCTTAGTTGAACAGTCAGAATGTGTGAAAGATTACCACAATTACTCTCAAGCCATTCTTAGCTCAGGTATTGTGGAACCATGCTCAAATGCAGCCTGCCAAGCTACAGTCAAGGCATTGACAAACGAGTGTGCACGATTAAGAGCTGAGGTTAATTGTCTTAAGGACAAAGTTAATGTGCTGTCTTTCAATGAAGAAGCCTTCAAAGGCAATGATGAGATGGTACAGGAACTAACAGGCCTACCAAGCTATGCTAAAATGATGGTTGTTTTTGGTTTCCTGTCTGGGTTTGTGAAAGCCGGTCCAAGACTGACTCCCTTTCCTAGCTTTTTATTAACATTGATGAGAATGAAGCTTAACTTGCCTTTATATTTTTTTGTTTATCTTTTTCATATGTCTAGAGATGTGACTACTTCAGGTGATCATGCAGAGCTGCGTGTCTCCGTCAGACTCAGCAGCTGATCTGATCTCTCTCTCGCGTCCGGTTATACTTCACTCGCGTTTATGTCCATATCGATCAGATCCAGCTCTCCTGATCGGCCTTTATAGAGAGCACCGATCAAACTATTAAGAGTGAATATCGGCCGATAATGACCGACGGGGCTCCCCCCGTTGGCAGTTCACTGTCTAGCACTGGCTTTGTAATGCACTGATCGATTAGGATAAGCTAACCTGTAGCTGCTCCCTCCACACTCACAACAACTTCATACAGACATAAATAAAGCAGCTGTATTCGCCATACAGGAAACACACATTTTAAACGGTTTTGCCTGCCGATTTTGTGTACACACAAGCATTTCCTGCTCGGAAAGTGGCAATGTACTGAGAGTGGAGGTGTCCTGAGATTAGTGCCTGCAGGCAGGCTCCATTGACCTGTCAGCTCCGGACTGCGCAAAATGCGGCCGACATGAAGCGCTATGTCGTGAACGCAAGAAATCTACCCCTCGTGGGGGCGCGCTCATGTGATTGGCTTAGAATTGAGGAGACATCTGATTGGCTATAGTTACAAGTTACAAAAAACGTACAAGTACGAATCGGCTGACCGTCAGGGGAGTCTCAAAAAACCCACACACGAATGTACAGCGATCCGTGCACAGAAAGCGGTTTGTGTTTGCAGGTTCAGAGGTTTTAAACGGAAAACAAGTATGTGTGGATCAAAAATACATATGTAAAACTTTTTTCTGTGTTTGGATTTTATTTACATGTATATGAAACGGAACACATTTGTGTGTGCATTGAAAAACAGAAGTGTGGATCTGGAAATACAAGTGTGAATCCTTTTGCGGATCATGAAATACAAGTGTGAATCCTTTTGCGGATCATGAAATACAAGTGTGAATCCTTCTGTGTGCATGTGTGTATTATGAGACTGTTCTGAGCCCATACTCCGAGACCACCTATTTTAGCGGACCAGAGTCCGGTTGTTTAATTCACTTAAGAGGTCACGGATTGTGTTCACACCATGGTTCACACCGACCCAAATGAACCGCACCAAGCGGCTAAACTCACCAGGGTTCGATTCAACCGGACTATACAAGGCAGGTGGGAACGCACCCAGATTAAAGAAAACATATCTTCAACAAAAAAAAAAGTCCATCATCTGTCAATCAATCAATCAATCAATCAATCAATCAATTTTTATTTATATAGCCCAATATCACAAATGTTACATTTGTCTCAGTGGATTTCACAGTTTGTACAGAATATCAGTATGACAATACGACACCCTCTGTCCTTAGACCCTCACATCGTACAAGGAAAAACTTCCAGAGAAAACCCACAGTTTAAAGGGAAAAATGGGAGAAACCTCAGGGAGAGCAACAGAGGAGGGATCCCTCTCCCAGGACGGACAGACGTGCAATAGATACCGTGTGTAAATTGAAAAGATAATACATTTGCAACATAGGTAGTCCAAATGTTTGGAAATGCATGTGTGTATAATAGGAAGATGAATCCACGAGGATATCCATCCAGGACTTATGATCCAGGACCACAGCCACGACTCAAGATCCAGGACTCGCGATCCATGACACAGGACCGCAGGATCATCCATGACTCCGGATCCCGGCGTATATAGACACCAAAAAGAAAGAAATTTGGGGAAGCTGAGTTAATCGGAACATGAGAGTACACAGGTATAGACAGAGAGAAGGAAGATGTAAGATGTCCCCCGACAAACTAAGCCTATATCAGCAAAACTAGGGGCTGAATCTAATCAGCCCTAACTATAAGCTTTATCAAAAAGGAAGGTCCTAAGCGCACTCTTAAAAACGGATAAGGTGTCTGCCGTCCGAACACAAACTGGAAGCTGATTCCACAAAAGTGGAGCTTGATAAGAAAAGGCTCTGGCTCCCATTGTACTTTTAGAGACTCTAGGAACAACCAACAACCCTGCATTCTTGGAACGCAATGCCCTAGTAGGACAATAGGGTATAATGAGTTCTTTAAGGTAAGATGACGCCTGCCCATTAAGGGCTTTGTAGGCGAGAAGAAGAATTTTAAATTCTATCCTGTGTTCTATAGGGAGCCAGTGTAAGGCAGCCAGAAGTAATGTGGTCCCTTTTCCTAACTCTGGTTAGTACACGAGTTGCAGCATTTTGAATCAGCTGAAGCGACTTGACTGACTTCTTGGTACACCCTGATAATAAGGAGTTACAATAATCCAGCCTTGAAGTAACAAATGCATTGACTAGTTTCTCTGCATCGTTTTGAGGCAAGATATGCTTGATTTTTGCAATGTTACGTAGATGGAAGTGGGCGGTCCTTGAAATTGATTTTATGTGGGTGTTAAAGGATAAATCCTGATCAAATATAACACCAAGATTCCTTACAGTCTCACTGGAGGCCAAATTAATGCCATCCATAGTTAATATATCTTTAGATAATTTGTTTCGTAGATTCTTCGGGCCAAGTACAATAACTTCAGTTTTGGTCATGTTTAACATCAAAAAATGTAAGGTCATCCACGTTTTTAAGTCCTTGAGGCAGTCTTGAATTTTATTTAGATGATTAATTTCATCAGGCTTGATTGATAAATATAGTTGAGTATCATCCGCATAACAATGAAAGTTTACAGAATGATTCCTTATAATATTGCCTAACGGAAGCATATATAGTGTGAACAAAATAGGTCCAAGCACTGAGCCCTGTGGCACTCCATGGCTAACTTTGGTTTGCATGGAAGATTCATCGTTGACACGTACAAACTGAGAGCGTTCAGGTAGATAGGACCTAAACCAGCCTAAAGCAGTTCCCTGTATGCCAACTAAGTGCTCTAGTCTTTGCAATAGGATATCATGGTCGATAGTATCAAATGCAGCACTAAGATCGAGCAAGACAAGAATAGAGACAAGTCCCTTGTCAGAGGCTATTAGAATGTCATTTGTGACTTTAACCAGAGCTGTCTCTGTGCTATGTTGTGTTCTAAAGCCAGACTGAAAATCTTCAAATAAATCATAGTTTTTTAAGTAATCACACAGTTGTTTTGCGACTGCTTTCTCAAGAATTTTTGAAAGGAACGGAAGATTAGAAATAGGTCCATAGTTGGCTAAAACCTCTGGATCGAGGTTGTGCTTTTTAAGAAGCGTTTTTATCACTGCTACTTTGAATGATTGTGGAACATAGCCTGATAATAAAGACAGATTCATAATATTTAATAAAGAAGTGCTAATTAATGGAAAAACTTCTTTTAACAGCTTAGTTGGAATTGGGTCTAAGATACACGTTGATGGTTTAGAAGAGAGAATCATTGAATTTAATTGTTCAAGGGTTATGGCTGAAAAGCATTCTAGTTTACTATCTAGTGTAATATTAGAAGTTACGTTTCCTGGAGCTGTTGATAACACTATACTGGTCAAAGGCAAGAGGTCATTGATTTTGTTTCTAAGAGTAACAATTGTATCGTTAAAAAAGCACATAAAATCATTACTACTGAGTGCTATGGGAATAGAAGGCTCAGTCGAGCTGTGGCTCTCTGTCAGCCTGGCTACAGTGCTGAAAAGAAATCTTGCATTATTCTTATTCTCATCTATTAATGAAGAGTAGTAGGCTGCTCTCGCTTTACGCAGTGCTTTCTTATATTCATTGAGAGTAATATGCCAAATTAAACGAGATTCTTCAAGTTTAGTGGAACGCCATATCCTTTCAAGTTGTCTCGACTTTTGCTTTATTTTGCAGGTTTCGGCATTATGCCATGGAGCTAATCTATGTTGTTTTATTTTCTTCTTTTTCAAAGGAGCAACAGAGTCTAATTTTATTCGCAGCGCATCTGTAGCACTATCAACAACATGATCAATTTGGGGTGGTGTACATTTTGTATAAGTTTCCTCCCCTACATGCAGACATGCTATCGAGTTAAGTATTGGTGGAATCTCTTCCTTAAATTTGGCTATAGCACTAACAGATAGGTTTCTGCTGCAGGAGCTTTTGATTAATGCTTTGTAGTCTAGTAACAGTACTTCAAAAGTTACTAAGAAATGGTCGGATAAAGCAGGATTATGCGGTTCGACTAATAGTTGCTCAATTTCAATACCATAAGTCAGAACAAGGTCAAGAGTGTGATTATAGCAGTGGGTTGGTTTATTTACACTCTGAAAGAAACCAACATAATCTAATATAGAGTTAAATGCAACAGTAAGGCTATTTTTATCATTGTCAACATGAATATTAAAGTCACCTACGATAATTACTTTATCTGTTTTAAGAACCAAAGCTGATAAAAACTCAGAGAATTCTGATAAGAATTCTGAATAAGGACCTGGTGCACGGTACACTGTAACAAATAAAATTGGCTGCAAAGTTTTCCAGGTCGGATGCGTAAGACTGAAAATGAGGCTTTCAAAGGAGGTATAATTTAATTTTTGTTTAGTATTGATAAGTAAACTTGAGTCAAAGATTGCTGCAACTCCACCTCCTCGGCCCGTGCCTCTGCAATATGAGTATTGATATGGCTGGGTGGAGTGACCTCATTTATGCTGACATATTCTTCATGTCTCAACCAAGTTTCAGTGAGACAGCATATATCAATATTATAATCTGATATTAAATCATTTACCAGTATTGCTTTAGATGCTAGAGATCTTATGTTTAAGAGACCACATTTAATCTTCCTGTTTTGTTGCACTGTAGTAGTTGTTACATTTACTTTTATTAGGTTATTATGTATGACACCTCTATTAGGTTTTACCTTAAATTGTCCTTGGGCAGACACACACACCGTTAATATTGGGTATTTTATTGGGGTCGGAATTCCTATGGATGACTGCCTAGGAGAGAGCGCAGAGAAGCGTGTAAGACTGCGACTCTGCCTCCTGGTCTCAACTCCAGTTTGTCATGGATTAAGTCCACAGAGCCCTGAAATGTTTGCCGAAATGAGATTCGCACCTTCCAAAGTAGGATGAATGCCGTCTCTCTTAATCAGACCAGGTTTTCCCCAGAAGGCTGTCCAATTATTCACGAAGCCCACATTGTTTGCTGGGCACCACCAAGACAACCAGCGCTGAAATGATGACATGCGGCTATACATGTCATCATTGATCAGATTGGGGAGGGGACCAGAGAAGATTACGGTGTCCGACATTGTTTTAGCATAACTACACACCGACGCCACATTAAGTTTGGTGCATTCTGATTGGCGTAAACGAACATCATTACCACCGACGTGAATAACAATCCTACTGTATTTACGTTTATTTTTAGCCAGCAGTCTAAGATGCGCCTCAACGTCGCCCGCTCTGGCCCCCGGAATGCATGTGACTGTGGACGCTTCGGTCTCTAAATTCACGTGTCTCATAATAGAGCTACCAATAACCAGAGTTGGCTTCTCAGCGGGTGTCTCGCTGAGTGGGGAATATCTGTTAGATACGTGAACGGGTTGGTGGGGACCTGCGGGTTTCACGTTATGCCCCTTCTGAACAGTCACCCATTCTCCCTGCTGCTCGGGAGTTGCCGGGGGACGGCTAAGAGTTGCTACCTTTTGCCGGTCCGCACCGGCTAACATGGGCGTTACTGTAGCTGAGTTATTTTCTAAGATGCGGAGCCGGGCTTCTATGGCTATGATTCCCGCCTCCAACCTAACAACTATACTACATTTAACACATGTATCGGTACCAGTAAAGGAGGTAGGGGAGTAACCAAACATGAGACAGTTAGAGCAGGAAATAGCACCCGAGGGTGGGGAAAGAGCCATGGCTAGCTATCAAGCTAAAGTAGCTACCGTTAGCAAACCCGAAAAGAGTGTAGGCAACTGTGGAGTTACAGTCGCTAAGAGAAGGAGAGTTTGTGAGTGCTTAAGCTGTAGTAACGTGTGATTACAACGTCAGGCAGTTGCCGTGATCAAGAGTTTTAAAACGATCGATTAAGTTAAGATAATAAGCTATCAGCAACAGAACAGGCACACGGGATACCCGGAGATGACAACAACAACCGGAAGTTACAACATGCTTACCGCAATAGTGGTCCGTGTAGAAACAGGCAGCCTCCACAGGAATGCCCAAAAGGTCCGCCGGAGGTGTGAGTTGAAGGCCTCCTGAACTTGGGCCTCCTCCAGACGTTCCCAGTTCACCCGAACTACACGTTTGGGCTTACCATGTCTATCCAGAGGCTTCCCCCGCCACTCGACCCAACTCACCACCAGATGGTGATCAGTTGACAACTCCGCCCCTCTCTTTACCCGAGTGTCCAAAACATACGGCCTCAGGTCCGATGATACGATAACGAAATCGATCATGGACCTTCTGCCTAGGGTGCTCTGGTACCACGTACACTTATGAGCATCCTTATGTTCGAACATGGTGTTTGTTATGGCCAATCCATGACTAGCACAGAAGTCCAGTAACAAACCACCACTCCGGTTCAGATCAGGGGGGCCGTTCCTCCCAATCACTCCCCTTCAAGTGTCTCCATCATTGCCCACATGTGCGTTGAAGTCTCCCAGCAAGATTAAAGAGTCCCCTTCAGGAGCCCCATACAGGACTCTTTCCAGGGTCTCCAAGAAGGCCGTATACTCCGAACTGCTGTTGGGTGCATAAGCAGACACAACAGTCAGAGTTTCCCCCCCCATAACCCGCAGGCGTAGGGAGGCAACCCTCTCGTCCACTGGGGTAGACTCCAACAACGAAGCACCCAACCGGGGACTTGTGAGTATCCCCACACCCGCCCGGCGCCTCACACATTGAGAAACTCCGGAGAAGAATAGAGTCCAACACCTATCCAGAAGTAAGGTTCCAGAGCCGACGCTGTGCGTAGAGGTGAGCCCAACCAGATCCAACTGGTAACGCTCCACCTCCCGCACAAGCTCCGACTCCTTCCCCCCCAGAGAGGTGACGTTCCACGTCCCCAAAGCCAGCTTCTGTCGCCCGGGTCTGGTCCGTCGAGACCCTCTGCCTTCACTGCCACCCTTCTGGCAGCGCACCCGACCCCATCGCTGTTTCCCGTAGGTGGTGGGCCCGCGGGACGGAGAAGCAGAGGTGTTGCCCACGTCGCCTTTTCGGGCTGTGCCCGGCCGGGCTCCGTGGCAAGCCCGGCCACCAGACGCTCGCCGACGAGTCCTCCTTCTGGGCCTGGCTCCAGAAGGGGACCCCGGGCTTCCTCCGGGCCGGGTATCCTCACTTCGTGTGTCGTCTTTCATGAGGTCTTGTGAACCAATCTTAGTCTGGCCCCTTGCCTGAGACCAATTTGCCATGGGAGACCCTACCAGGAACATAAGGTTCCAGACAACACAGCCCCCAGGTTCATCAGGGCACACAAACCTCTCTACCACGGTAAGGTGCTGGTTCTTCAACCAGTACAAACCAGAAGTAAGCTAAATAAAGTTATGCAAAGATTACGTGTATTCTCTATAAACGCATATCTGCATGTGAATGCAGAAATAAAGGTATCCTTGTCAGCATAGGTGCCGGAAGCAGGGAGGCCAAGGGTCGTCAGACTTCTGGGTTCCAGGATTGAACTTTTACAGCATTGCCATTATAGCCTCGTGTCTTTTACTGTATTTTGAAATATGTTCTTTAACTTCCGGTCCACCTGACTTTTTTTCTTCATTCCCCAAAACGGAAAATTGAAAGAAGTTGTTATCAAAAACCAAAACCGGACCGTTTTTTTAATTAGGTCTTCTTTTTATCAGTTTTTTTATTCAGAAAACGGCTTTGATTTCCCGTTTTTTCGTTTTTGATTTAAAACGAAAAAAGGCTGGTATTTTCTTTTTTTTGGTTCAAACGAAAAATCAAACTAACAAAACGTACAGACTTTTTTTTCTTAGGTTTTCTCGTTATCCGTCTTTTGATTCAGACAACACAAACGGGAAATTGGCTTTGGTTTTCCGTTTTTTCGTTTTAAATCAAAAACGAAAAAACGGAAAAAGGCTGGTATTTTCGTGTTTTGGCTTTTGGTTTAAACGAAAAATCTAACTGACAAAACGTACATGGACCGAGTTCTCTTCCAGCCAGAGGTGATTTATTGTACAGAGTTATTGCAGTGGGCAGGAATGTTTTCCTGTATCTGTCCTTGTGACAGCGGAGCTGCAACTGATAAAGCGTAAGGTAAACCCGAACGAAAAGCAAAGAGGAAATGCGTAAAGTCTTCGGAGGCGAAACATTCTGCTCCGTTGTCCATTCACTTCCGGTAAAAGTTCCTTCAAAATAAGAGTCCCGATCTTATTACTACCAAAATAAAAGTGCAAAACGAAACTTTACCATAGTCAAATATTGGCATAAAACCATAATCACTTCTATAAAAAGTTAACACATTTTAAATATAGTTAAACATATTAAAGGTAATTTACAGCATTAATAATTAATATCTAATTCTTAACTGTGAAAGGTTTTCATTTATTTAACATCAGAAATGTATTAGTCTGGCCAATCCAAGACTTCAATGCTGAAGGGCCAATGGATCTGGTGGGGGTCAGCACAAAGGTCAAGAAAACCCAAATTTGAAAGGAAAACAACAGATGACCAAAAAACTATAGGTTACTTACGTAACCCCAGTTCTCAGAGTAACACTCCGTTCGATGTTTCACTATGGGATGCGCCTCAACGCGTATGCAAACAGAAGCATCAATCTCATTACGCCAATCCTGATCCTGGTCATCTTGACGTCTACGTCAGGGAATCCACCCACCCTTTAAGTAGCTTGCGTTACGTCGCAGCGTCATTCAAAATAAGCACCTCTTCTAGCTTCGCCTTAGCAAGAAGGGCCGTCTGGTGAGACATCTCACTTCATGTTACTCTGAGAACTGGGGTTACGTAAGTAACCTGTAGTTCTCATTCATAACACTCCGTTCAATGTCTCCCTATTGGATATTGAGACTCCCGTATTGCTAGACATACTTATCTCGAAAATCACCAAAACAACCAGAACTTAACAGGTAGAAACCTGTCTCAACACGCGGCCCAGCACTGCGCGGGCCACACTTGGAGCAGAGACATCTAGCCTCTAAAAGCGGACAAAAGTGAGCGGTGAGGACCAGCCCGCTGCTGCACAAATGTCTTGGATGGAAACATCCTTGAACAAAGCCCAGGATGTAGCCAGTCCACGAGTAGAATGAGCACGCAGGCCCGTTGGTGCCTGCAAACCCTGACTCGTATAAGCCAGAGCAATCGCTTCCACAATCCAGTGGGAGAGCCGTTGCCTGGTAACGGGCTTGCCCTTATGAGGGTTAGCCCAGGATACAAAGAGTTGGTCATTGCATCGAAACTCTTTTGACCTGTCCATATAAGTGCGTAAAGCACGGACTGGGCACAGCAAATTCGGCCGCTGTTCCTCAGAGGAAATGTGGCAGAGGAAATGCCTCAATGTCAATGGGGGTACATGAGCCAACCACCTTAGGTACAAAGGCAGGGTTGGGCTTCAGCAACACTCTCGTTTGCCCCGGGGCAAACTGAGTGAATGAAGGATGTACAGAGAGCGCATGAATGTCACTGACTCGCTTGGCAGATGCCAGAGCCAGTAACAACACTGTCTTCAGTGACAGGTGTTTCATGTCAGCTTCTTCCAGGGGTTCAAATGGAGGTCGAGTTAGCCCATCTAAAACCACTGCCAAGTCCCATAAGGGCACCAATGACCTGGAAACAGGGAGGAGCCTGCGAGCCCCTTTCATAAAACGGCAGACCAAGGGATGGTGGCTAGCCGTCTTTCCCTCAAAGCCCACATGGCATGCTGCAATAGCAGCCAGGTACACTTTGATCGAAGAGAAAGCTCTTTGTTTATCAATCAGGTCCTGTAGAAATGATAGAATCACCCCGACAGGACATTGAAAAGAGATGTGTCCCTTTTGAAGGCACCACTCCTGAAACACCCTCCACTTACAGTCATAGAGGGACCTGGTGGAGGAAGCTCTTGCCCTCTGAATAGTGTTTATCACCTTCTGAGGGAGTCCCACTGTATTCAGGTTATACCACTCATGGGCCAGGCCCATAGTGCCAAGCGCTCTGGGTTTGGGTGAAAAATCGTCCCCCCCGCCTGAGACAGTATGTCCCTGCGTAGCGGGAGCTGCCACGGCTGCCCGCACAGCAGCTGATATATCTCTGCCAGCCAGTACATTGCAGGCCAGTGTGGAGCTATTAGGATCAGTGTGTGGCGTTGTTCTCTCACTTTGGCCATAGTTGGAGGTATCAGAGCCAGGGGTGGGAATGTGTACAGAAGGACCGGAGGCCAAACGTGCGCGAGCGCGTCCACGCCTAACGGTGCGTTTAAATCGCGCATTGCAAAGAACAGCTGACATTGAGCGTTTTCTTTTGATGCGAACAGATCCACCGCGGCCCGGCCGTAACGCACCCATGGCTGACTCACAATTATTGGATGTAGAGTCCAGTCTGCATATAGTGGTGCACCTCTGGACAGCAGATCTGCCCCGAGGTTCATCACTCCTGGTACGTGCGTCGCTCTCAGAGAGAGGAGACGTCCGCAGCTCCATAAGATCAGTTTGCGTGCCAGCATGTGTAACTGAAGAGAAAGCAAACCCCCTTGGAGGTTTATATACGATATTGTGGTCGTGTTGTCTGTCCTCACGAGGACATGAAGTCCTCTGAGAAAAGGCAGAAAGCGTTTCAGGGTGAGGAACACTGCTAAAAGCTCCAGATAATTTATGTGTGACCGTTGGAGGTCTCTGCTCCAGAGACCCCTCACAGGTCGACCTTCGTATATACCCCCCCAGCCCGTCAGACATGCGTCTGTGGTGACCACCTTCCGCGATAGGACAGCACCCATAGGCATGCCCCGTACTAGAAAAGTCGGGTGCAGCCAGTGGCGCAGTGCCATTACGCACGGAACGAGGAAATACTTGGAATAAAAGCCGCTCTGACTCTGTTCGGATTGTATTATAGATATAGCCTTCTTTTCTAGTAGCGAGAGAATCTCTTGCTCCAGAATATGAGCCGACTCTCCCCGGGCTTGCGAATGCAGAATGCCCGAAAAGTGAGGGGGGGTGACAGCGAATTGGAGTCTGTAAACCCGTGCTATTGTCTTGAAAACCCAAGCAGAATCTGTGAGCATCCCCCACTTTTCGCTTCTCAAAGTGAGTGGAGATGTCACATCCCTGTCGTCTGCCCTCTGTGTCTTTATTTGTTGTGTTATGGGGCCCTCTAGTGTCTGAACATGGTGGTAACCCAGGTTGACAACCCCGGTCGACACTGCGCATGCGCGTGGCGGTGATGCCTTCACAGCCCCTTCCATCGTCCGCCTTCTGAGAGAGGCATCAGCCACTCTTAGAAGGGGGGTAGACGTCAGACTGTTTATTGTTTTTATTGTTTTTCTTTTCATTTTTATTGACTGCGCCCTTGGCTTTAAGCCTGGAAACGACAGTGGAAAATGATTTATTAAGAAACAATAGTGATGACATGTGTTTGTGTGACTTAAACGAGCAGCGGAGCTTGCTGTCTTTGATGTTAAGTCCATTTCCCTCGAGGCGGCGGGAAGATGGGGGCATGGTTGCACCCCGGAAACACATGAGCATCTAACACTGGAACGTGTTCTGGAGCTGGAGAACAGGGAACTTCCAGCTCTTTTATCAAGGAGAGGAGAGGAGGCTGTCAGGCCACCCTTTTCTTCTTCTTTGTCTGGTGGCTGAAAGTCTGGACCAGCTGTGCCTGAGCGGCTGCTGCCGAAACCGGGACTTTCTTGGCCAGCTCGTCCTCGCCTCATGTCTGGGCTGGAGACCCGGGGCGGGCCTGCTGTTTCGGGATCTTGAAACGGGCAGGACGTGAGGCAGCCTGAGCGAAGGACTGCCGCGGGGCCGTTGAAGACGGCGGCTGGACCCTTCAGGGAAGACAAAGCTGGAGAGGCTCATCCTCCTTCTTTTTGGATTCACACCGCTGCTGCATCGAAGCTAGAGCGGAGCCAAAAATGCCCTCGGGAACAATAGGCATGTCCAAGACGTCCTCTTTTTCCCGGTCTGGAAGGTTCTTCGGGTTAAGCCACCTGGCTCTCTCCTGTGCCATGCCGTCACAGTACAAAGAGGAGGCACCCTGGATTGGGGCCTTGTTGCTGAAAGGGCGGTCTCTCCACGAGACCGACACCTCGTCCAGCATCTCTGGAAAGACAAGGAGAAGCTGCCTCTTCATCCTCGCTGCTTGGGGCAAGTTCTTCCCCTCATAGCGAGATCTGGAGGTCTCCTTGGCCACTTCAGGCCAGGGGATGTCCAGCCTGGACGCAGCGCGTTGGCACACGGCCTGCAAGTCCATACTGAGGCAGGGCGAAGCTGGTGTGCTTTCGCCCGGGGGAGCGGACATCGCCTCCGGCTTGGCAGCCTGGGCAGATGAAACGAAGATGTCATCTTCGTGCTCATCCGAGTCCGATAAGAGGAACTCAGAGGCATCCTCTTCATCCTCCTCCATATAATCCAGCTCTAGGACATCCTCCGCGGGTGGAACCACGGTGAGGTCCAGTTGGGAGCCCCAGCTTGACACAGCGCGGGGCTCCGCTCTCGCGGCTCTTGCCGCCACTGGGCCCCAGCCTGACACGGCGCGGGGCTCCGATTCCGCGGCTACCGCCGTTGTTGAGCCCCAGCCTTACACTGCGCGGGGCTCAATCTCCGCTCTTGATGGTGAAGCGGGCACAATGCCCGCATGAACCGGGGGTATCGATAGCTTCCTGGGCGTGTTCCAGCCCAAGGCAGGACGAGCAGACCTGGTGTGAGTCCGTGCCCGAGATCTTAAACCCGCAGCCGCAGAGCCGAGCCTCCGAGCCTCCGACTCCTCTGGTGTGAGAGAGAAGGGT
Source organism: Notothenia rossii (assembly GCF_949606895.1). Lineage (NCBI taxonomy): Eukaryota > Metazoa > Chordata > Actinopteri > Perciformes > Nototheniidae > Notothenia > Notothenia rossii. The sequence continues at coordinate 60,991,584 of NC_136903.1, read as the reverse complement.
CCATGCTCGTTTGCCAGGGTGTCGGCGCGGAGGGACAAGCTATCAACAGGTATGTTACTGAAAAAAATCCAACCTTATCGTTATTCCGAAAGGAAAAAACGACGGGGTAGATTTTTCTTTAAAAAATATTAACTGGTGTGTTAATATCTTTCTTATCTCCGTCTCCTCTGGTGTGAGGGAGAGAAGAGTCCGTCCTCGCTCGCCGTGGTGTCGGCGCGGAGGGATAAACTAGCAACAGGTATGTTACTGTTTGAAGAAAAAAATCAAACCTGACTGTTATTTCGAAAGAAAAAACGGCGGGGCAGATTACAATATTAACTGGTGTGTTAATATTTGTTAAATTCTTCTGCATAGCAAAAAAGTAACCGGCAAGTGCCCGTCGACCGAATATTAGCTTGGGTTCAGTCTGTGGACCGTTAAGCTAGCCCGGCTACTGATATTCGAGATGTGCTCTGAAGCGAGAAGAGGTGTTTGAATGACACTGCGACGTAGCGCAAGCTACTTAAAGGGTGGGTGGATTCCCTGACGTAGACGTCAAGATCACCAGCCAATCAGGATTGGCGTAATGAGATTGATGCTTCTGTTTGCATACAGATGTAGCGATTCATTTCAGACAGTTTGAAACGCGAGGGCCGTGATTGGTACGTGATCTGCCCTCGCTCAAGGGAAAACCTCCAGCTTGACTTGAGACCGCCCCCGTGATAGATAAATGTAATTATAATGAAGCCAGCTGCAATGGATCATTGATCCACCAGGGGGTGCAGTGGGGTTCCACACTGGAGCTCATTTGAAATAAAGTGAGATACAGTATGCTGGATGTACAGCGGAGCTTTGTTAAGATCCATATGTCACGGATATCATACTACTGTGCTAAATAAGAGACATGTAATCATTTACAAAACATCACCATGTTGTTATTTAACAAAATAATTGTGTTATTTGAAAAAAACGAACGGGAGGAAATGCAGCCCGGCTCTCGATTTTTAATCCTAATTTAATCATCATTTTCACCACGATCATTTATGTTTATGTTCGCCGAATTGACATGAAATCACTGACACATATGAATATACTGTATTCAACTTCATTAAAACGTTATTAACGTGCCTAAACTCAGTAATTCACCAAAAATATGTATATTTTAATGGAGCTTCGTCGGTCGATCAGGATCCCAAAGTGTAGCGGAGGGATCCTCATCTGGATGAAGGGTGTTATTTTCCCCATAAGGAACAAGTCGCTGCAAATTATCCCGCTTATTACATGGCCACATTCTCAACAAAGTAACGACATGACTCCCAATATTAATTGAAATGCTTTTATGGATTTAGAAAAAAAATGTATTGATTTAAAAAATAGTTGTATGTAGGCCTATTGATTTAAATTGACATGCATCCGCTAAGAAAAATAGTCCGTTGTTACCGTTTTTTAAACAGTCTGAATGAAACGGCAGCTCTCAGCTGTGTATTTACACAACTAATGGCCCATCAACCACAGAGTATTCCTACACTCTGGGACTATTACTTTTACTCAAGTACAAGATCTGTGTGCTTCTACTTTTACTCAAATACAAGATTTGAGTACTTCTACTTTTACTCTAGTACAAGATCTGTGTGCTTCTACTTTTACTCAAGTACAAGATCTGACTACTTCTACTTTTACTCAAGTACAAGACCTGAGTACTTCTACTTTTACTCAAGCTACAAGATCTGAGTAGGCTACTTCTACTTTTACTCAAGTAGGCCTACAATACATATAAACTTATACCACCTCTGTTTATAGCCTATGAAAAAAAATATTAGAAATAGAAGGCTAAAGCTAACGTTAGCAGATAGTGACAATGTATGCTAGCTAGCTAGCTAGCTCAACGATTCCTTAAATAATATTGCCACATAAAAACGTTTCAGTTCACATCACGCTCTGCCGCTCCGACAGGGAGCTCTGCTCTGAACACCTGAACGGCCCGTTCTAACAGCTGTTCACCAGCGGTCCAGTCTGTGCCACAGTGACTCCGGACGCACAGTTAATATTAACGAACGCACCCGTAGGTAATGTAGCTGCTGAAGCTAGACCATCATCTCGGAGCAGCAGAGCCTTATTATACATCCATGAGCAGAGCCGACAGGCAGGAAGACTCGAACACACAGCTCGTACTTCATTATAATATATAAAAAAAGAACACCATGCGTGTCATGATGGCACATAACAGCTCACGGCCGCAGATTACTCCGGGTCCCAGCCCCCTCCATACCCCAAAAATATTTGTATTGCAGATCTACATGAATCACACAAACGACTTATTTTGGATTCAAAACGGCGAATTTCGCCGAAAGGTGACAAGTTTGCATCACTGAACATAGAGCACAAGTTAAACTGAAACATAAAATCTGAGATGTAACAACATAATACACTTTTCGGGGATGCTTGGGATGTGAGTGAGGGACACGGCTTAGAACGGGCGTGTCGCCTGGCCGGACAGGAGACTGTGTGCACCAGTCTGCCTTGATCTATGAATTCATGTCCGTGACACTCACTGCTGCCCACAGCTGTTTTATAGAAGGAAATTCCTTCACTTCATGAAAGTGTTTTAACCACACACACCTCTACACACACATGACGGGTGTTATTTTCCCCATAAGGAACAAGTCGCTGCAAATTATCCCGCTTATTACACGGCCACATTCTCAACAAAGTAACGACATGACTCCCAATATTAATTTAAATGCTTTTATGGATTTAGAAAATGTTTTTATTGATTTAAAAAATAGTTGTATTGATTAAAAAATAGTTGTATATATTGATTTAAATTGACATGCATCCGCTAAGAAAAATAGTCCGTTGTTACAGTTTTTTAAACAGTCTGAATGAAACGGCAGCTCTCAGCTGTGTATTTACACAACTAATGGCCCATCAACCACAGCTCTCTCCCCCCCTCCCCCCTTGATCTTTCTTCTCCAGCAGCTAAATTAACAGTAGGTTACTCTGAGTGACAAGCTTACAGTTAGACACAACGCTGTCATTGCAAGTGACCCTCAGTTAGTTGACGTTTATGTTCAACTGCTAAATTCGTTACTGATAAAAAAGGGCTTCTACTGTACCTAATTACCTTAACACTAGAACCGCCACAGGTTTTTGTATAGGCCTACCTAAACCCTTCAAATCCCGCTATTAGAATGCAATTTTTAACAACATAGGGTGCTACATAACACACTTTCAGGAAAAGTCACGGACTGGGAGACATTAATATGTTATTGAAAAAAAGTTACATTGCACACAAATTGACCCGATTGGCGGTTCTAGTGTTAAATAAACTCACTAATTAATGAAACCAGTTCAATACGCATTATTCTTATTCTTATCATTCTTTACGAGAGGCCTGCCGATGCGGAGCCTGAAGAGGCTTCAACAACGGCCACATCCGCCGGCATAGTGACACCGTCTGTCAGTGGCGGCTGGTGGAAAATATTTTTGGTGGGGCTATGGAAATGGTGACAAAACCATACTAGGGCATTTAAAATCAGGAGATTAAATACGAACATTGTGTGTGTGTGTGTGTGTGTGTGTGTGTGTGTGTGTGTGTGTGTGTGTGTGTGTGTGTGTCATACTTGCCAACCCTCCCGATTTTCGCGGGAGACACCCGCATTTCTCCCGATTTCTGACAAAATCCGATTTTCTCACGTCTGTTTCCACTCAGACTTTAATACAGGTACACCATTGTTTGGTTTCCATGGTAGAGCGTCTCTTTAGCAGCGCGCGCAACTCAAAGTCTGAGAGGGTGAGGAAGATGAAAACTGAACAAGAATCGACAACTCGACCCTCTGATCACTCCTTTCCTGTAAAATACAGGTCCAGCCCACACATATGCTCCATGGTGCCACAGGCCTTGCCCTTACAACTACAATAAGCATGCAAATGTTAATCTACAGCTCCGGCGATCCACTAGCACCGGAGTCTACAACTGCAGACGCAGCCATCCCCTACTGTAGCGTCACCTTGGATACGAGTCCAAACAACTCACAGACACACAGGCCAGGCCGTTACCTGTCATCTCTCCCTGTCAGCAGATTAATGAGCCATGCGGGTGGAAGGACCCATTGTTTTCTGCATTTTTGTCAACCGGATACGTTTCATTGCTGGCAAGTGATATCAGCGTGCCGGTAAACATTTTGAGAGACACTGCATCGTATCACTCATACATTCTGAGCTCTGTGTTACCGTTTTCGGACAAATCTGGAACTGGGGATTTTGTCCGGATACGAGGTATGGGAATGAATGTTGTACCTTTCCCTGTGCATTCTGTTGTGCTTAACTCAGGTCTGGTGCAGGGTGAGGTCGCCATGGGGATCCATCCGGTAAGGCCAATTGGTGGTGTGGATGTTATCCTGGGTAACGGCCTGGCTGGCAGCCGTGCGTGGGCTGAGGGTTGAAGTATTATTTGAGTTATTTGAAGTATTAAAGTAACGTGTTATGGCAGGAAAGTTCAATCTGGTATATTCATTTTAATGTCACCTTATATAGAATGTGTGTTAAACTTGTGATTTCTGCATTAAGTGACTTCTGCCTAGCAGATACCAAGAAGAGGCCCCTAGGGTATCTCTGTTAATTATCAATAGTCCTTGCAATTAACAGGGGAAGTCCCAGATACATTTTCAGATAATGTAGTTAAAGTCTTGTTGAATTAATGTTTATCTCCTACACATCCTGCAGGCCTTGAGACTTGGGTCACCCAGCAGTAACCAAGATAAACGTCCTTTTGAGCTTATCAATAAAATGTATTCATTCCTTGTAAGCTGACTTTGGGGTGAAGGGAAGTTCAGGGAAGCCATTAAGCCACAAGAACAATTAAACTTCTGTTAATCAACCAAAACTCATGACTTTCAGGGGACAGGACATTCGGACCTAGAACAAGGGTCACTTCATAGAAAATATGTGTGTGTATTCCTTACTGCAGGGGTCGGCAACCTTTTTGATATGAAGTGCCATTTAAAAAAAAAAATGTTATCAGCGTGCCAACGATCGAGAATTGTCAAGGGGGGGGGGGGGGGGGGGTTTGAGGAGCTTGACGCTCGTCAACTATCAGCAGGAGGGCGGGGGAGCCTCGCTGCGGGGAAGCAGTGTGTGGACCTGTCGGTGCAACTTACATGATGCCGAATTTAACAAACACATTTCAATAATTGGTTTAAACTGCATAATAATAAGGACGATCGTCCGTTCTGTGATTCTCCAGAACACACATGTTATGATATTAGGGTCATGCAGAGTGAGATGAGATCGCTGTCCCTTTAAGAGAGAGAAAGAGGGGTGTGGCTTGTGCATGTGTAATTAATGGTAGAGCGACAGTGAGGGAACGTGTGTATCTTTCTGGAAGGGAAACGGGAAAGCAGAAAAACAGAGGTCTGTGATGTATTTTGTGAAACAGAAGAACAGCTAAATAAATGCAATGTCCTCCAAAGAAGAGCTCGCCTCTCTCCAGTCATTTAAGCTAAAGTGGGTTATTGAACCTGAAGCTTGTTGCTTCTGCCCTCCTCGACTACGGTCTGGGAGCCGACAGGAAAGTTCAACACACAAATGGCCAGTCCGCCCCTTTGTAGCATATTATTTCGATGAGAGATGAGCAGATCGCCACTGGGCTTTCAACTAAATAAACACAGCCACGCAAAAAACTGCTTCATTTGTACAGCTCCTTATGGGTACTGCAATTAGTGAAGTGCTTTCCTCCGTGGTGAAACGATCAGCACTGCACCACGGAGGAAAGCGGCAGAAAGTCACCTGGAGATAAAGAGAGCTGGGCTGCGTTGCGTGCATGGCTTCCTTCTGCAGGTAACGGGAGGACGCGCTCTGGCGGCGGTCTCACGTTCAGGATCCGAAAATTAATTTAAATATTTTTGCACACTTATTCCACTTATTCCTAGTGTGCCACTGGTTATGGTGCCGCGTGCCAATGCTGGCACGCGTGCCAGGGGTTGCTGACCCCTGCCTTACTGTATAATCATTTATCAACTATTCCTGTATTGGTGTTTTATTTTGATTCCTCTGCTTTTATTCTTTCATATGGGGGTACTGGAGGGCTACAAACATTGTGGAGAAATTAGCTTAAACATGTTTTATTACTCTATTTGAAATGGAAGCAGCTTTTATGACAGGGACGAGAGAGCTGGGGGAGGGGACATTCTTACTGAGATTTGCAGCATGTCAAATGATCAGGGAAATCTACTTGTTTTTAAATAGATGTGTGTGGTTGATTACTTTGTATTAATAATAACAGTATGTGTAAAGGAAGCTGGAAATATGCAATGTGAAACCTTTTATTTGAAATAAAGATTCTGCAGGGAATATTCTTAAAGAACAATAGCTCAAGTGTCTGGAAGAGTTGCAGGCTAAACGAGTGTGCGGTACTTTTTACTGCTTGAGATCAGAGCTGATGTTTTCCTCTTGTTATTATTGTTTGAGGGTAAGGTAACTCACATGTGTTATTTGTATAATCCAACTATAAAAAACTATATCAAAACTATCTTTATAAAATGCCAAAAGTATGTGAAACTTGCAAGGAGGGGTTTGTTATCTCGAATGTAAGGGTCGCCTCTGGCTCGCGCTGATTGGCTGTCTTTTCTAAGTGGAGGACCCCTCGGGGGGGGGGCGCATAGCTCCTCCTGGGGTTTTGGATATAAGCCTATGTTTTCTTTAGACCAGCCTCTTCTTTTCTTCAAACTGACCAGATCCGTGAGATTGGAGGAAGAGCAGGAAGTACTTCCTTTGTGTTTGTATTTGTATTTTTATTGTTACTTTTTATCATTAAAACAAGATTATTGTTTAACTTGCATTCTGGTGTTTGGTTGGTTTTAAACAGGTTGGTTTTAAACATCCTCCAAATCTCCAACAGGGTCCACCACCTACCATGCAGTCATCTTCACCTACTGTGATTGTTAAGGCAGAGGAGAATGCCAAGTGCTCTCCTGCAGTGTTTGTGGCTTGCTCTGTGACCCGGGCTGTTAGCCGTGCACAGGAGGAATCTGAGCAGGGTGAAGAGGTCAGTGCGAGAGATTCTGTGGTTATTCCTGACTTGTTGTTGTCGGTATCCCGCAGTGAATTGGTGATAGAGCAGAAAGCGGATGTCTCCCTCAGTCCGTTTTTTGAGGCGATTCTCTCCACCGAGGATGGTAATGGTGTCACAAGGGGTTGTCAGCTGCAAGAGGGATTGCTGGTCAGAAAGTGGTGGTCACATGGGAAAGGCTTCGTTGGTGGGCCAGTGTATCAGATTGTGGTTTCTGCCAGATTTCGTGAGGAGGTCCTCAGGAAAGCACATGGGCAGTCGGGACATCGGGGTGTCCATAAAACATGTGGTTACATATTGCAGTATTTCTTTTGGCCTGGTTTGAAGAGAGATGTGTCTCGGCACGTTAAATCATGCCACACGTGTCAGACAGGTAAACCAATTCGGCAGCGACCTGGGGGTCAGGACTTGGTTTTGTTGCCAAGAGCTAGGTTGCGGTTTCTGGAACGACACTCCGGGTTTTTCCAGGTGCTGGGTCAAGGGACTGACCAGAGTGGTTTTCTGTCAGAAACCAAATAACAAGAGGCTGTGAGTGAGACCTAGTATTACAAAGTTGACCCAGCAACTTTACACCAGTGGGACAGGCAGAACTGCTCTTTCTTTTCAACATAAATTAAGTTACACCTGATTTCTTCGGTTTGGCTTGTTAAAAACATCTTACATTTAGATACATTATGATACAGGAAATTGCTGGCTTTGTGTTCACAGAAGTACCTGACTATATGCCTGACTTTTATGCAGCCTACGGATGCTCCAATCACCGTAGTCTGGAAACAAGAACCTGTGGAATCACCTTTCACGTGTAAGATATGACAATATTATGACTATAATTAGGAGAATCGTTAATTACTTAGTGGATGTATGTACACATTACAAGGCGTAGCTCACCGGCCGCCATCTTGCTACAGTTAACAGATACTCTGGTATGCGCTATGGTAGCTGGTTACAAAGAAAAGCTGTAATTTCAACATGTCCAAGCATCCTGTATCATAGCCATGCTAATAACATTTATAATAAACCAAACTGTTTGTAAATCAGTCAAGATTTCAGCGAGTTAAGAGTAATTTTGTACAGATCACTCACCTTACAACAGCTACCATAGCGCGTACCAGAGTAGCTGTTAACTGTAGCAAGATGGCGGCCGGTGAGCTACGCTGGAAAATCTCCCATGAGCCATCTAGTGTTTATATATATCTATGCTCTACCACACAGAACAACACCATTTATATAAACACCTATCATGACAGAATGTAGAGAGGGACCAACAGTGGCGGTTCTAGACCAATTTGACTGGGGGGGCCACTGGGGGGCCAGTTATTTTCTGAGGGGGGCACAATAAATGCAGGACGAAAAAGAGAACTAGACAGTATGAAGTAATTGCGCATAAGAAAACAATGCAATATAGTTATTGGTATATAAAATGTTTGCACTAACACCATATCATATTTATATAAAAATAAAGGCAATGAACAGTTACATATCTACTGTACATCTACAATTACACGGATACAATTGTTTAACTCACCCTCAATTATTGTGGTAGTCTCTCGAAACGTAGGTTTCAATCAGTCTTTCTTGGATGCAACAGCCTCTGATGATCCGAGATGAAAAGTGTTTGTTTTTCGCGCGCTTCAGCCGGACAGTGAAAGTGAGTCCACCTCTCTAATGGGTCCTGAGTGCACCGCTCTAATGAGTCCGACTAGAATGACAAATAACGTTAGTTCCGCCTATTCCGTCATTCAATAGAGAACCGCAGTGACGCGTCGTAAAACCCGGAAGTAAACTTCTTCCGGTTCATTCGTGAAAAACCAATGCAAATTCTCCATAGGATTTTGGAAAATAGCTCGAAATAAGGTCTGTGGTTGACACACATTTAAAAGAGGGATCACGTTTTTTTCAGCCGGATAATCTCCACATGTCAACCCTACTTTTATAATTTTTGAATCATAAATCTAGTCGTCAAAAGTGAAATGCTAACGTTATGCTATAAACGAACTACAAGCCAGTACAGCAGCAGGGTCGCACGACTTCAACGTCACGCCAATTTAAGATCGTTTCAACTGACTTGCACTGAAACTGCACTTTGAACACTTTAAATATATTAACATTTTAAACTGTATACCCCGGTTATCTAGGCCCTTTTTGTTTTGTTTAATGTATACCACGTTTATCTAGGCCCTTTTTGTTTTGTTTTATGTATAGGCTACATGTCACACTGTGGGAAACAATATTTCGATATTTCTGGATGTATAACACATGTAGAATGTTTGACAATAAAGCTGAATTTGACTTTTGTGTGCTTGCATATTTTAACAAAGCTTTTCATTTTAGCCACACTGAATTGAACTAGAAGTCATGGCTGTGTCAATTACCAGGCTGATATCGTTTTACAAAGATGACAAGAGTGTAGATAGAGGAGAGAACCACTACAAGTCAGGACTAGTAACAGTGCAGCCTAGATGAAGGTGTGCTTACCGGTGTTGTCAGGGCTAGCATGAGGGACAAGGTTTATAGTGTCGGTGAGTAGTGATAGCAAGAGTACCGTTAACCTAGAGTTAATTTATTCACATTAATTCCCATCAACAAATCAATTGTATGTGTCACATGAAATCTTTATTAGGCAAGGCAAGGCAAGTTTATTTATATAGCAATTTTCAACACAAGGTAATTCAAAGTGCTTTTCAAAAAATGAAAGACATTAAGAAAATGGCATTTAAAATCAGTCATTAAAAGGAAAAGCTAATAAAATAAACACTAAAAGAAAAAATACATAGATAAAAGTTACAGTGCAGTCTAAGATATGAATAGTTCAATTAAAAGCAGCGACAAAAAGAAAAGTCTTCAGCCTGGATTTAAAAGTAGTAAGTTGCAGCGGACCTGCAGGTTTCTGGGAGTTTGTTCCAGATATTTGGAGCATAATAACTGAACACTGCTTTACCATGTTTAGTTCTGACTCTGGGGACAGAAAGCTGACCTGTCCCTGAAGACCTGAGAGATTTGGATGGTTCATAATTTAGCAGGAGGTCAGAAATACATTTTGGTCCTAAACCATTCAGTGCTTTATAAACAGCAGCAATATTTTGAAATCTATTCTTTGACACACAGTGTAAAGACTTCAGAACTGGAGCGATGTGATCCACTTTCTTAGTATTGGTAAGGACTCGAGCAGCGGTGTTCTGAATCAGCTGCAGCTTTCTAACAGATTTTTTTTTTTTCTAACAGACCTGTGAAGACACCATTGCAGTAGTCCAGTCTACTGAAGATAAAAGCATGGACACGTTTTTCCAAATTCTGCTGTGACATTAGTCTTTTAATCCTAGATATGTTCTTTAGGTGATAGTAAGCTGATTTAGTAACTGTTTTAATGTGACTGTTGAAACCATTAACTAATTTAAAGAGCATCTTCCAGGTTAAAGACACCTGTGAATAAATGTGTAGGAAAATGATGAATACACTAGATTTTCAAAAAGATATACAGAAATATACACTACAGTGACATCTGGCGTCGTTTTTGTAAGAAATGTTCACTTCCGCATAAAAAAACCCTCGGCACGTGACCTCCCGCGTGTGACGTAACACGGGGGACACAAGGGGGAGAGCGGCCGGTGTAACGTATTAATAAACAATGCTAGTTTCGACACAGAAGAAGTTGAACATGAATATTCGAATGCATATGACGGACCACAACCTTATAATTATGAGCCTGCTAGGCGTCCAAGAGACCAGGAGCAGCCAAGGATTAGAAGAAATAACGGCCACCGGAGATAAATTGAGCTGTGGTGTGAGGAGAAACAGTGGAGATACGTCTGACACTTGACGATCTGACGGAGAAAGGTTGTGGAGCCTCCGTTGATATGCCGTTGTAAATGGCTTGATGGAAAGCAGGTGTGTAGTCGGGGAGGGTGCACAGCTGGTTGCAGCAGGTGAGTGGAGGTTGAGCCGGGAGCCAGGAGTGACAGCCACCACGCACACACAAACAACACAGACAGGGGGAAACAAACAAACACAAAGGAGACGGCTGGAGCAGTACAGCCACCACAGCATTACCTAATGGAACTCCACACTATGTCTTATGGTGCCGTGTACCGGAGGGGAGAGAGAGAGAGAGCAGCGAAGGGGGGGGAGAGAGAAGTAATACGGTTTCTTGATAAAGCTGTGGAGAGTATGTGCTGCAGGGAGGTGGATGCACAACGCACCCAGGAACGAACGCTAGCTCCGGTCCTTTTTACTGTGGACTCCATGTCCTGACAGGCTGGTATTTGTGCAACCTGCACAAACACAATACTGCACCATGATTACAAATGGTGAAATACAATGTCAAAATACCGAAAAATACCAGCTCACTAAAACACAACCGCTCAACTCAACGCAACTATTAACTATACCCGCGGTCAGAGAGCGGAGATGTTTCCCCTTTGTTATGTAATATGACGCGTTTGACGTATGACCTTAAAAAAAAGCAGTTTTTAACAGCAGAGCTCAAAATTGCTCCTTTCCCTCTGAATTCCTGCCCTTATGTCTCGTAAAACATATCAAATCCTACACTCACTTTTTTAATTGTAATGTTCAAGCAATTTTAAGCATAAATGTGAAAAAAAAAACCTGCAAAATGCTTTTTAACCCGCTGACAAGAGAGCCCACCTCCGAAGATCGTGACTGGTTGAAGGACAGACTCGGGGGCAGGTTTTCAGGAATTTCTTGGCTTCTCTCCCCCGAGCCAGAAGAGGAACACTACAGCTTGGAAACACTTACTGTTCCTGAAATTATCAAATCTGTTGGGCATCAGGGACCTGAGGCAATTGTGGCAAGCATGGCGTTGTCTGAAGAGCAACAGAGGGCAATTCAGGTGGCTACCACTGACGAACCAACCCAAACTGGCATTTGTTCAGGAAAGGAAGGTTGACTGGCAGCAACTTTGGAGCTGTCCTGAGGTCAAAGTGTGTGACTGCTTCCCTTATTGCCAGGGTGCTAGGGCAACAACAGGCCCTTGATGGTGTTTTGTCTGTACAGTGGGGGACTATGAATGAATGTGAGGGTGTCAGGGCATTCACCACTGCAACCCAGATGCAGGTCCATGAGTCATATTTGTGGCTCTCCCTATCAGGATTGTTGGGGGCATCTCCAGATGGTCTGGTAGGGTCTTCCGCTGTGCTGGAGGTAAAGTGTCCCTACGGAGCCAGGGAAATGACAAATAGTGAAGCATTGCAAATCAAGGGCTTCTGTGTCAGTAAGGAAGGAGAAACATTCAGCCTGCGTGAGGAACATCCTTACTGGCACCAAGTGCAAGGTCAGCTTCACCTCAATGCAAGGAAGAAGAAATACAAAAATTGTGAATTGTTTTTAATTTACATTTACTCGCCTTTGCAATGTTGTGGTTGTTAGAGTGTTAGGTTTCCTGTCAGCTCGTCTGTTGGGAAGATATAAAATATTAGTTTCATGGAAGTCACACCGTCACATATAAGAGCATTAAGACATACAGTACATAGGCTAAAACAAAAACATCTAAAGATATAACCTTGCACTTTGATAAGTTTCAACATTGTTAGTATTTTGACATTTTTATAGATCACAATTGAACTAAAGAAATAAATGGTAGATTAATCCATATTGAAAATAGGTGTCAGCTGCTACACTAATTATAATAGTTATATTTCTTAATTAATTAAGATAAGATATTACTGTATTGATCCCAATTTGGGAAATGTTTGTGTTGCAACAACATAACAAGAAAAACAAAATATAAGTTATTATATATACAAAAGTATGTGAGGGATGGAATATTAAATTGAATATAAATGTAAAATGTACATGTAATTTTACGTCCAAGAGAAGCTATGGAGCAGAGAGTTCTCTGCCAGCCAGAGGTGATTTGTTATTAATTCAATATGTCAAACTGATTTCCCTGATTGCAATCTTTAGTTACATGGTGAAACGTTATGCTGCTTGTACTAATTAGACTTATCATATAAGCCACACAGGTTTTAATAGGATGTATTCATTATCTTTACTTATGTTGCGGTCTTTTCAGCAGCGCCATCTCTAAAACGGCGATACAGTCACTCGCCATTATTTACATTTCACCGTGACATGGACAAAAATGTAACGTCAGCTTACCTCATGGCACGAATCCAGACTCTCCTTTGGAAAACATTGGCCGGGAAACGATAGAACAAGCACGTTTCATGCGAAGACCTGTGGCTGCAACCCGGAGCAAAGCAACAAACCATTGCGTAGCTAACTAGTAGCGCTAGCTGTAGCTAACGTTAGCTGACGAAACGAACTGCCGAGTGAAATTGGAAAACACTGGTAATTAATTATTCTATAATTTGTAAAACTACGGTGTTAAAAACGACAATTTCAAAAATACAGATTCTAATGGTCAGATATAGATATACAGATACTAAAGATAGGCAGGTACTTGCTTTCAAGCAGAACACAGGGGAAAACAAACTTAGCGGGAGTGTTTACGTGTTCGGCGTAATGACGTACAGCGGCCTCTGTAGTCCTATTCAGCCACTCGGTAACAACCATCGTTTTTCAAACACGTAAACTCTTCAAAAATCCCCAGTGGGGTCATTGCTGATGTATTTAATGTCGTAGAACAAAACGTGATTTATCTCTAAAATTTTTGTCAACCACAACCCTTATTTCGAACTATTTTCCAAAACCCTATGGAAAAAATGCATTGCTTTTTGAGGAAGGAACCGGCAGTGCTAAAAAATCTAACTTACTTCCGGGTTTTACGACGCGTCACTGCGGTTCTCTATAAATCGTGTAATAAATCATACATTTTTCACTTTTTTCACTTTTCATTTTTAGGGGGGCCACAGGGGGTCAGAGGTCAGTGTTAGGGAGCACTGGCCCCCCCTTCCCCCCCCTAGAACCGCCCCTGGGGACCAACAAGCTCTCCCGTCTTCACAGTAACTCGCAGAGACGGCATTTAACCCTTCACATTCTAACAGAAACTGAACAGGCAGATTCGAAGGATTTATTTATTTGGAAATATTATTTTAAATACAATTAAATCAAGTTATTTTGGTAAAACTAATGAAAAATGTAACAACAACAAAAAATATATAAAACATTTTTCTTTTTTTATGTTTTAAAATATTATTTTTTAGAATATCTTAGGCCCTCACAGAGGGCCTAGAGGGCCCAGACGGCTCGCCACTGGTCACGACACCATCTGGTGATGCACCAATCCATGGCAGCTCTAGGTTGAGGATGAGCCCTGATGCTGCAACATTGACGTCTTCAGGGTGATCTTGCATAGCCATCAGTTAAGACTTTTTGGCACTGTCCTCGTTTTGTAAACCCCATCTGAGGAAAAGAAAATATGTTATTTTGAACATTTTGGAAAAAAAACTCATCACTTTAAAAAATCCCTAACATACTGTTATTAGAATGTTAATATCTTGTTTTACCCTCATATTATCTAGTTACTCAATTATTGTATTTATTCATGAAGTAGTGGAAAAAAGGCATGATTTAGTCTTGCGGCCTAAGAGTATGTATATATATACAGGACTGTCTCAGAAAATTAGAATATTGTGATAAAGTTCTTTATTTTCTGTAATGCAATTAAAAAAAACAAAAATGTCATACATTCTGGATTCATTACAAATCAACTGAAATATTGCAAGCCTTTTATTATTTTAATATTGCTGATTATGGCATACAGCTTAAGAAAACTCAAAAATCCTATCTCAAAAAATTAGAATAGTTCCTCAGACCAAGTAAAAAAAAAAGATTTATAACAGCAAAACACAATCAAACATTTGAAAATGTCCATTAATGCACTCAGTACTTGGTTGGGAATCCTTTTGCACGGATTACTGCATCAATGCGGCGTGGCATGGAGGCAATCAGCCTGTGGCATTGCTGAGGTGTTATGGATGCCCAGGATGCTTCAATAGCGGCCTTTAGCTCATTAGCATTGTTGGGTCTGGTGTCTTTCAGCTTCTTCTTCACAATACCCCACATATTCTCTATGGGGTTCAGGTCAGGGGAATTTGCAGGCCAATCGAGGACAGTAATGCCATGGTCAGTACACCAGTTACTGGTGATTTTGGCACTGTGGGCAGGTGCCAGATCATGCTGGAAAATGAATTCCTCATCTCCATAGAGCTTTTCAGCGGACGGAAGCATGTAGTGCTCTAAAATCTCTTGGTACACAGCTGCATTTACTCTGGGCTTGATGAAACACAGTGGACCAACACCAGCAGCTGACATGGCTCCCCAAACCATCGCTGACTGTGGGAACTTCACACTGGATTTCAAGCAACTTGGATTTTGCTCCTCTCCAGCCTTTCTCCAGACTCTGGCGCCTTGACTTCCAAATGAAATACAAAACTTGCTTTCGTCTGAAAAGAGGACTTTGGACCACTGTGCAACTGTCCAGTGCTTCTTTTCCTTAGCCCAAGTCAGACGCCTCTTCCGTTGTCTTGAGTTCAGAAGTGGCTTGACCATGGGAATACGGCTATTGTAGCCCATTTCCCGGACACGTCTGTGAACAGTGACTTTTGATACCTGGACTCCAGCTTCAGTCCACTGTCTTTGAAGCTCTCCCAAATTCTGGAAGCGACTCTTCTTCACAATGCTGTTAAGGCTGCGGTCATCTCTCTTGGTTGTGCAGCGTTTCCTGCCACATTTCCCCCTTCCAACAGACTTTTTGTGGATGTGCTTTGAAACTGCACTCTGTGAACAGCTTGCTCTTTGAGAAATTTCTTTTTGTGTCTTACCCTCCTGATGGAGGGTGTCAATGACGGTCCTCTGGACAGCAGTCAGATCAGCAGTCTTCCCCATACTTGTGATTTAGTTTACTGAACCAAGCTGAGTGTTTTTCAAGGCTCAGGAAACCCTTGCAGGTGTTTCGAGTTAATTAGACGATTCAAGTGATTCGTTGAACACCCTACTAGTATACTTTTTCATGATATTCTAATATTTAGAGATAGGATATTTGAGTTTTCTTAAGCTGTATGCCATAATCAGCAATATTAAAATAATAAAAGGCTTGCAATATTTCAGTTGATTTGTAATGAATCCAGAATGTATGACATTTTTGTTTTTTTAATTGCATTACAGAAAATAAAGAACTTTATCACAATATTCTAATTTTCTGAGACAGTCCTGTATACCTGGTCGCTTCAGTGGAAAACTGAGAGGAGCGAGGATAGCAAACTCTTTTAATCAAAGACGAAGAGCTCTCTGTCTTGGCTGCCTTATAGAAGGATAACGCAGTAACTCTCCCTGCTCTCTCAAACCAGACCCTTGACCTACTTTGTTTCCTGGTCTTCTCCTAGCTCAACTAACAAACACTCAAAAAGAATTGAACTATCAAAAGAGCTGTAATTATCAGAAAGCAGTGAAGTTATTCTTAATAAATGTAGTGATGTTTAGGATTTATCATTGTGACACGCTCTTATTTTACCGTAAGCCATTTCTATTTCTTACCTGCTCTGGTGTGAGATTCAGCTCCTCAAAGACTTTGGCACCCTCCTCTAGCAGTGCAGGAAAATCCAGTACAAGTCTGCTGCTTTGATACAGACTAGTAAGGGGTGTTGGCAAATCCAGTTGTAAAGTCTTTGGCGTGTATCTGTGGGAATGGCCTTCAATGAACGACAGGATAGCACTTTTCTTGGGCTTTGTCTCTTGTTCTTCACTTTGGTGGAGTTGTTCACAGAATAACTTCAAATCATCAGCAGATGGTCTCATGTGCTGAAACAGGTCTTTGGTTTGAACTTGCTCTTTGATGGCGAAGATGTCGTACTTCACCATTTTAGTGCTAGGCTGTGTCCATGTGCATGGCTTCATTTTTTCTCTCTTCTCAACAGCAGCCAAAACTGTAAACATACTGTAAGCGCTGCTGCGTGGGAACAAACCTCTCCTAACTCTGCCATGCATGTACAATGCGCCATCACCACTGTCCCGTCCTCCTGCACCACAATCCATGGAGATTTTGGTTTGCTGTTCAAAGCCTGGGAATGATTGACCTGTTAAGTGAAAAGGCATTTCATTAATTTTGAATAATTGCAGTGTCATATAAAAGCTAAACTCTCCTGAGCTTGTACAAATGTAAGATTCAAAGGCTTATTGTCAAATACAATAGCTACAGCGCAGATTGGCATTTAATATCTGGAGTCCCAGGCTGCTCCAAAAGTAGGCTACACTACAACATTTAATATCTTTAAGACATACAAAAAACAAGTAAAGATAGAGCAAAAATATAAAAAAATAGCACAAGTGACAGAGAATAGTGAACGAAACATGGACCTCTAGTTTATGTAGAAAAAAATAAGAATGCATTTGTCATTGAAAGAAGAGTGTTGCTTTCAAACAATATGTATAGCTAGCTGCCAGCTGGAGAGACAACCCATTCTCACGGCATTTCGTGTTATAGTCACGAAATTTAACCTATTGATTCGTGTTCACCAACACGATTTTCCCCTTTTTTTCGTGTCACACAGAACGATTACAAAAGCAATGTATTTATTGGTAGTGTGTTTCATGCCTGCACCACGTCTTTTTGTCCGGTCGGGTCTTGGAAGAACGGAAGCTGTGTGGTTCATAACAACATGTTCTATACAGTCTATGGTTCTTACTCAATATCAAGCCACGATTATTGTTTTTAATTTTAAATCGTAAAATGTATGACTATTTTGCCGTCAGTGAGGAAAAGAAATGGGGCTCTGAGCCTCAGAATACTGAAATCTGTATTTTTTGTATCATTATCAACACTAATTCGGCTGACTTTTCATATTTGATCCAATTCGTAGATAGGTTATATTTACACCATAACGGTGCACAGCTGATAAAAAGGGACTTGTAGTTTTTAAAGATATTACTGATTTTCTTTGAATATAAGAATGTAAATACTGAGTTGAAATAATAGTCAGGGGTTTTGGATGGGACACATCTATGGATTCAGAATTTCAATAGCTTACCATTAAATGATGAATATACCTTTCTGTCTGTTTTAAAAATCAGATATTAATGTGTAGAAGTAAAACATGTGAAATAATATAGCAATATGCTGTAAAATTATGTGAAAACATGAATAAAACTACACATCTTCAGATGCTATACATACACAAGTGTCCTACACTAATAATACAAAGTTATTATGGCTGTGTGTACCTTGTGCGCACCGCCTAGTGCAGGGGTTCCCAACCTTTTTTGCCAAGAGCCCCCCCAAATGACTCCTGTTGGAAGTTGCACCCCACACACACACAAGGGGGGGGGGGGGCGCAATAGCGGTAATTCAAGTTTAAAAGTCTCAAAAATGCTACAACTACTGTCACAAACTGGATGAATGTGAAGTATTTTGTTAAAGGAGGATGAAAGCGTAATTAAGGAGCACTATTGGAGTGACTTTGATGGTTATTGGACTCAGGATTAATTCATTTGGATTCCCGCTGAATGAAGAAATGAAAGGACGGCGCAAGTGGAAACAATTTACAAAGGAACTGTTTAAAACACATGCTCAAAGTAAGCCAGATTTTGCCGATGTGTTTATGTGGATTAAAAAGTCGTAAATAATCTACAAAATGGAGGAGACCGATCTGATCGGAGCAACTGTGACAAATAATCCAACTGAAACCGGCATGGACAATGACTATGTTTTAAAAATGCGCTTATCTAGAAAAGCCTGGTTTGGACACTTTACGGGCAGAAGAAACATTTCTATTAAAGAAAGAATTATACATTTCTGTCTTTTTATGCCTATAATAGCTACTAACTTGAATTTGTATTCAAATTAATTAATCAATTATTTTTTATATTTTATTGTAATGTAGAGACAAGGCTTTTAGCGACAATCATGTATTGCGTTACAATTATATGTAGTGTAAATATGATATTTGGCCTCAAATCATCTGAGGCCTGGCTCCCCCCCCCCCTGCGATCTTTGGCGCCCCCCCAAGGGAGCGCGCCCCCCAGGTTGGGAACCACTGGCCTAGTGGTTAAAGCACGTTATTGAATTATTGTTTTAATGTGTTATATTTGATGAAAAAATATTAAGAGTACATACTTTCATAGGAAGTAGAAGGTCAATGATAGAAATATAGAATATAAAAAATCTCTACAAAAAGTGTAGAAAAAAAAGTGATCTCTACAATAAAACAGTTTAATGCAGGATGTACAAAGATATTAATAGGAGGATGTGCAAAACAGAAAAACGAATTAATCTTTATTTAAACATTAAATAATACTTTAGATTAAAGGTGGGGTAGGTAAGTTTGAGAAACCGGCTCGAGATACACTTTTTGTTATATTACATGGAATGCTCTTAACATCCCGATAGCAATGAATATCTTAAGTGCTTTGACAACAAATCCATAACAAAATGTCATCTGTGGAAGCCGTGGCGCTGTAAAAAGCACGACCAATCATTTTAGCCGACCCGGCCAAAAACAATGGATGACCTGCCTGTGTCCAACCCAGTCTCACAAAAAAACATGTAATAACGTTGGTCCACAACTTGGGACGTAGTATTTCTACAAAAACGTCTCTGAAATTGTAAGATCCCTACATTTTTTTTCACCATTAAATTCCAATGGCTGGCATCTATGTCAAGTGATCTTCAAATTTCTCCCTGCAGAAAAAAATAAGATGGCCGACATTTGTTTTATTCTCGGTGGAAAATGCCTATTTTAAGGTTAGTTTGGCCACTAAAATGCATTTTGATGTCATTTGATGCGAGAAATATGAGTTGTTATTTCAGATTATGTGTGCAGTGGATGTAAATGATCTTTAGTTTGCTAGTTATTACGAAGATTACTTCAGGAAATTGTGTCCATTCAACGTTTTCATTGTTACCAAGGTGGTTGCTAGGGACGCTGCTATCGATATTATTTCTGTTATGTTGTGTAACTGTTTAATGGTGTTATCTTTATTGCTACCCCCTTCCCCGTCAATTTATAGTGTTGGTCCACAGCGCAAACGTATTAGTTTAGCAAAATCCGCATCTAAAATGGTGGCATAGATACGTTATTTTCCCCTGTGCAATTCTCCATTTACTCAACAATAACAGATAATTATCCTTGTGTTTATTTATTTGTTTGATTAATAAACACAAGTTGGAGTCCGTCAGGACCGAGGGTTGGAGCAGCTCATTTGCTTTTAGAGAATATTACACCCGGAAGTAAGTATTCTCTCCGCTTCGCTTGTGTCACGATCACAGGTACAGATCAGAACCCAATAGCACGACTCAGATACAACCAGTGTATAGCAATGTTCAGTTTATTCAGGTCAGGGATAGGCAGGGTCAAAACCAGGAAATCCGTCAGACAGGCAACCAAAACCAGACAGGCAGCAGGCAGGAACTCGAGATCCGTAAACAGGCAGGCAGGGATCAAAAACCTGGCAGGACAAAAATCTAGGCTAGAGACTGTTGGGGCAGAACCTCACCTCGGCGCGTTCCTTTATGAATGGGTCAGATTAACAGAGGAAGAATTCAAAGCAACCAGGATAAGGGTTAAACAATAATATTTTAATGGTAAAAGATACAATACATCACCTAATCACGAAGCACTCTGCAACAGCAGCTTCAAAATGCAGAGTACTCCGGGCTCAGGTTCTACCACCGTGTGATATACGTACCACGACAGCCAGTCAGAACAAGAGCGCCGAGCAACAAAATCATCACAACATTTATACACAGGTGGGGAGGAGTTTTGTCGCTCGCTCCTTCCTAGCTATTTGTTATTGGCGAGTTGACTTCTGAGCGAGCTAGCCAGTGAGTTGGCAGTGTTCCATTGGTCGGTTTCACTCCTGGGCGGGACCCCAGGCAGTGAGTCAGCAGTTTGTCGATTCCATCTGTTGCTTCATCTCTTGTGCGTGTGTGTGTGTGTGTGTGTTTGTGTGTGTGTGTGTGTGTGTGTGTGTGTGTGTGTGTGTGTGTGTGTGTGTGTGTGTGTGTGTGTGTGTGTGTGTGTGTGTGTGTGTGTGTGTGTGTGTGTGTGTGTGTGTGTGTGTGTGTGTGTGTTTGTCCCTCTGCCCCCAGGCAGTCCCCCAATCAATGATTTGGAGTCATGACAGAGGACTCTTTGACAGAACGTACACACATTATATCATACAAAGGACACATGTTTTTCTCTATGAAAGCCACAATTCATATGTTTTAAACGTCCTGGTCTCATGACATCCATAGGATTAGCTAACTAACTAAGGTTCACTGTTTTCATAGCCTAAGGCCATCTCTGAACTTCCTTTCACCTCAAGTCAGCTCACAATAATCATGAATACATCCATTGAGAATTCAGACCGACCATTGTCTCTCTAACTTGTGTGTGACCCAATCGTCTCCTGCTCTGTTAAGAGTCTTGCAGGAAACGCACGTACATTTCAACACACCAACATCCTTATCGTTTCTTAACTAATGCATGGCGGATATGAACCACTAATTAACAAGACTTTAACTGCATTATATCTGAGGCAAATCTCCCTTTGGGTTAATCAATTCTGGTTTTAGCAATTAACAGAGGAAGCCAGAGACTCAGGGCCTATCCAGATGTCTGGGAACTGCAAGGCAGAGGTCACAGGTCATTTGTATTATGCCTACTCACAAATAGCCAAAAAAAAACACCCTTTTGATTACACATAAAAGTGGAAGAAAAGACTATTGCGCTAATCTATTATTACTAAAAATGGGACATCGTTTTCAGGAATATATGAAAAAACCTCTCTATGTTTAAAGAGCATCTTGCAGGTTTTAATTTTTTCTACATTTATGCTTAAACTTGCTTGAAAATTACAATTAAAAAAGTGAATGCAGGATTTGATATGTTTTACGAGACATAAGGGCAGGAATTCAGAGGGAAAGGAGCAATTTTGAGCTCTGCTCTTAAAAACGGCTTTTTTTTAAGGTCATACGTCATACGCGTCATATTACATCACACAGGGGACACATCTCCGCTCTCTGACCGCGGGTATAGTAGAGTTGCGTTGAGTAGAGCGGTTGTGTTTTAAGGAGCTGGTATTTTTCAGTAGTTTTACATTGTATTTCACCATTTGTAATCATGGTGCAGTATTGTGTTTGTGCAGGTTGCACAAATACCAGCCTGTCAGGACATCGAGTCCACAGTAAAAAGGACCGGAGATAGCGTTCGTTCCTGGGTGCGTTGTGCATCCCCCTCCCTGCAGCACATACTCTCCACAGCTTTATCAGGAAACCGTATTACTTCTCTCTCCCCCCCCCCCCTTTGCTGCTCTCTCTCTCTCCCCTTGGGTACACGGCACCGTAAGACATAGTGTGGAGTTGCATTAGGTAACGCTGTGGTGGTTGTACTGCTCCAGCCGTCTCCTTTGTGTTTGTTTGTTTCCCCCTGTCTGTGTTGTTTGTGTGTGCGTGGTGGCTGTCACTCCTGGCTCCCGGCTCAACCTCCACTCACCTGCTGCAATCAGCTGTGCACCCTCCCCGACTACACACCTGCTTTCCATCAAGCCATTTACAACGACATATCAAAGGAGGCTCCACAACCTTTCTTCGCCAGATCGTCAAGTATCAGCCGTATCTCGCGTCTCTCCTCCGGTACACAGCACCGTATTGTGGAGTTGCATTAGGTAACGCGAGATACGGCTGATACTTGCGCATTAGTTTCTGTTATGGATCAGTATCAACAGTCCTGCCAGTAACGTTACTATATTATCAATGCTACTTTAGTTATTGCCTGATATACGATAGCTAACTTTACAATGTTGTGATGTGGCATTAGCTAACATTCTGTAGCTAACGCCGGTCACTCACCAAGATAGCTGCCCAGTTCTCCACTGCTTCTCCTCACACCACAGCTCAATTTCTCTCCGATGGCCGTTATTTCTTCTAATCCTTGGCTGCTCCTGGTCTCTTGGACGCCTGGCAGGCTCATAATTATAAGGTTGTGGTCCGTCATATGCAGTCGAATATTCATGTTCAACTTCTTCTGTGTCTTCTGTGTCGAAACTAGCATTGGGATCCATCCATCCATCCATCTTCTCCCGCTTATCCGTGGTCGGGTCGCGGAGGTAGCAGTTCCAGCAGAGAGCCCCAAACTTTCTTTTCCCTGGCCACATCAACCAGCTCTGACTGGGGGATCCCAAGGCGCTCCCAGGCCAGAGAAGAGATATAATCCTTCCATCTGGTTCTAGGTCTACCCCTTGGTCTCTTTCCAGCTGGACGTGCCTGGAACACCTCCCTAGGGAGGCGCCCAGGTGGCATCCTAACTAGGTGCCCGAACCACCTCAACTGGCTCCTTTCGACGCGAAGGAGGAGCGGTTCAACTCCGAGTCCCTCCCGGATGACCGAACTTCTCACCTTATCCCTAAGGGAGACACCAGCCACCCTGCGGAGAAAACCCATCTCGGCCGCTTGTACCCGCGATCTCGTTCTTTCGGTCATGACCCATCCTTCATGACCATAGGTGAGGGTAGGAACGAAAATGGCCCGGTAGACAGAGAGCTTTGCCTTCTGGCTCAGCTCCCTTTTCGTCACAACGGTGCGGTAAAGAGACTGCAGTAACGCTCTCGCTGCTCCGATTCTCCGACCCATCTTACGCTCCATTGTTCCCTCACTCGAGAACAAGACCCCGAGATACTTGAACTCCTTCACTTGGGGTAAGGACTCATTCCCTACTTGGAGTGGACAGTCCATCGGTTTCCTGCTGAGAACCATGGCCTCAGATTTGGAGGTGCTGATCCTCATCCCAGCCGCTTCACACTCGGTTGCGAACCGATCCAGTGAGTGCTGAAGGTTGCAGACCGATGAAGCCATCAGAACCACATCATCTGCAAAAAGCAGTGGTGCAATCCTTAGTCCACCGAACTGCAGACCCCCTCCCCCACGACTACGCCTCAAAATCCGATCCATGTATATTACAAACAGGATTGGTGACAAAGCGCAGCCCTGGCGGAGGCCAACCCTCACCTGAAATGGGTCCGACTTACTGCCGAGGACCCGGACACAGCTCTCGCTTTGGGAGTACAGAGATTGGATGGCCCTGAGTAGAGACCCCCTCACCCCATACTCCCGCAGCACCTCCCACAGTGACTCCCTGGGAACCCGGTCATACGCCTTCTCCAAGTCTACAAAACACATGTAGACTGGATGAGCGTACTCCCAGGCCCCCTCCAGGATCCTTGCGAGAGTAAAAAGCTGATCCGTCGTTCCACGACCAGGACGGAATCCGCATTGTTCCTCCTCAATCTGAGGTTCGACAATCGGCCTGACCCTCCTTTCGAGTACCTTAGAGTAAACTTTCCTGGGGAGGCTGAGTAGTGTGATGCCTCTGTAATTGGCACACACCCTCTGATCCCCCTTTTTGAAAAGGGGAACCAACACCCCGGTCTGCCACTCCTTCGGTACTGTTTCCGACTTCCACGCAACGTTGATGAGACGTGTCAACCATGACAGTCCCTCAACACCCAGAGCCTTCAGCATTTCTGGGCGGATCTCATCCACCCCCGGGGCTTTGCCACTGTGAAGTTGTTTGACGACCTCAGTGACCTCCCCCCGGGAGATTGGTGTCGATCCCCCGTCATACTCCAGCTCTGCCTCTAACATAGAGGGCGGAGTTGTCGGGTTCAGGAGTTCCTCAAAGTGCTCCTTCCAACGCCCTAACACTCCATCAGTTGAGGTCAACAACGTCCCATCCTTACTGTACACAGCTTGGATGGTTCCCTGCTTCCCCCTCCTGAGGTGTCGGACAGTTTTCCAGAACAACTTTGGTGCCGCCCGAAAGTCTTTTTCCATGTCTTCTCCGAACTTCTCCCACACCCGCTGCTTTGCCTCGGCCACGGCTGAAGCTGCTGCCCTTTGGGCCTGTCGGTACCTTGCAACTGCCTCGGGAGTGCCCCGGGATAACAAATCCCTGAAGGCCTCCTTCTTCAGTCGGCTTCCCTGACCACCGGTGTCCATGTTTATTAATACGTTACACCGGCCGCTCTCCCCCTTGTGTCCCCCGTGTTACGTCACACGCGGTAGGTCACGTGCCGAGGCTTTTTTATGTGGAAGTGAATATTTCTTACAAAAACGACGCCAGATGTCACTGTAGTGTATATTTCTGTATATTTTTTTGAAAATCTAGTGTATTCATCATTTTCCTACACATTTATTCACAGGTGTCTTTCACCTGGAAGTTGCTCTTTAAGAGTAAAAATGTACTTTGTCCCTTCAAATTTAACACACATGAATATATAAAGTGACATTAAAATCAATATACCAGAAATACACTTTATTGAACTTTCTGCCATAACACGTTTACTTTAATACTTCAAATAAAGTCTCAAGACCAACACTCACTGGAGAGCTTGGCGGAAACGACAAGACAATCTGGCAAAGGACAAGTGATAGTGAGGTGGTATAAATACTGTGGAGTGATGAGGGAATGAGTAATAGGTGAGGGGAAGGGCTGGGAAGACCAGGTGAGGGAAGTGAGCTGATTACAAGGGCCTGGAGGAAGGTGGGATCTGAAATGACAGGAGAGTTTAGATGAGCCACCAAACAAACAATAATAGAAGTGTCTAATTTGTGACAGAACCCCCCCCCCCCCCCCCCCCCTCTATGGACGGCTCCTGACGTCCCACGTGGTTGATCGGGATGAGCCTGGTGAAAGTCAGTAATAAGAGATGGGTCAAAGATACTGCGAGTGGGCACCCATGAACGCTCTTCAGGACCGTAACCCTCCCAGTGTACCAGGTACTGCAACCCTTTACCACGTCGCCGGGACTTGATGAGGCGACGGACAGTGTAAACAGTCTCCCCGCCGATAGTCCGGGGTAGTGGTGGGGGTCTAGAGGGGGGCTGAAGAGGGCTCACATTAACTGGTTTGATCTTGGACACATGGAAGGTAGGATGAATCCTCATAGAAGGGGGCAGACGCAGGCGGACAGTTTTAGGATTGATGACCCGAGATATGGGACATGGGCCTACAAAACGGGGAGACAACTTCTTTGACTCAACTCTGAGAGGGAGATCCCGTGTGGAGAGCCAGACACGTTGCCCTGGGGAGTACTGTGGGGCTGGCTTGCGACGCCGATTGGCGGTCCGTTGATAACGGATAATGGAAGAGCGCAGGAGCGCGGAGCGGGCCTTTAACCACATGCGTCGGCATCGGCTTACAAACGCCTGTGCAGATGGGACGCTGGCCTCACGTTCCTGTGCAGGGAAAAGGGGTGGCTGGTATCCGCGCGAGCATTGGAATGGAGAAAGACCAGTAGCAGAACTAGGAAGGGTGTTGTGGGCATACTCAACCCATAGAAGCTGCCTCGACCAGGAGGAGGGAGTGGAGGAGACTAGACAACGTAAGGCAGTCTCCATCTCCTGGTTGATTCGCTCTGCTTGACCATTGGACTGGGGATGAAATCCGGACGAGAGACTGACACTGACTCCCAGCAGCCTGCAAAACTCGGACCAAAAACGAGAAGTAAATCTTGGTCCCCGATCAGACACAACGTCACTGGGCAGACCATGCAGCCTGAACACATGTTGTAGCATGATTTCAGCAGTTTCCCTGGCAGTAGGTAACTTGTTTAATGGAATAAGCAGGGCAGACTTGAAAACCGGTCTATGACTGTGAGTATGACTGTGTTACCGTCTGAGGGTGGTAGTCCAGTGACAAAATCCAAGGAGATGTGGGACCAGGGACGATGAGGGATAGGCAAGGGATGAAGAAGACCGGAGGGAGCTTGGCGTAAGGTCTTATTTTGGGAGCAGACTAGGCAAGCAGCAATGAATTCCTTGGTATCCTTCTCCATGGAAGACCACCAAAATCGCTGTAGAATCAGGGCTAGGGACCGTCTCACTCCTGAGTGACAAGCCAGGCGAGAGTTATGACCCCACTGGAGAACCTGGCTACGGAGAGTGGCAGGAAAAAACAGACGGTTAACAGGACAGGCACTTGGGGCTGGGTGTTCAGCATGAGAGCGCTTGACCTTATCCTCCGCCTCCCAGGTCACCAGACCAATGACACATGTAGAAGCGATGATATTTTCAGTCTGAGATGGAGAGCTCTCTGGCTGGAACTGGCGAGAGAGGGTGCCAGGTTTGATGTTCTTAGAACCAGGTCTGTATGAAAGAGAAAAACCAAAGCGCGTGAAAAACAGAGCCCACCTGGCTTGACGAGAGTTCAGCCGCTTAGCTGAATGGATGTACTCCAAATTTTTGTGGTCAGTCCAGACCACAAAAGGCTGCTCTGCTCCCTCCAACCAGTGTCTCCATTCTTCTAGGGCAAGTTTCACTGCCAACAGTTCTCGATTTCCAATGTCATAATTTCTTTCTGCTGGGGACAGCTTCCGAGAGAAGAAGGCACACGGGTGCATCTTCTGATCCTCGGCCGACCGTTGAGAAAGAACTGCCCCAACTCCAGTGTCCGACGCATCTACCTCTACAGTAAACTGCCGAGTAGAATCTGGATAAATCAAAATAGGAGCAGAGGTGAAGCGTGACTTTAACTCACCAAAAGCCCCTTCGGCCACAGAGGACCACCGGAAGGGAATGTTCTGAGAGGTGAGAGCTTTGAGAGGGGCTGCCACCAAACTGTAGTTTCGAATGAACCTCTGGTAGAAGCTGGCAAAACCCAGAAAGCGTTGGAGCTCCTTGCGTGTTGAAGGGCGCGGCCAGTCAGTCACCGCCTTGGTCTTGTCAGGATCCATCTTGATGTTTCCGGTGGAGACCACAAATCCCAGGAAAGGGACTTCTTTGGTGTGGAACACACACTTCTCGGCCTTGACAAAGAGGTGGTTCTCCAAGAGCCTCTGGAGGACTAGGCGAACATGAACCACATGCTCCTGTTTTGACTTGGAAAAAATCAAAATGTCATCCAGGTATACAAAAACACAGATATTGAGTAGATCCCGCATTCACCAACCCCTGGAAGACTGCAGGTGCATTGGTGAGTCCAAAAGGCATGACTAAATACTAATAATGTCCACTAGGAGTGTTAAATCCCATCTTCCACCCCTCCTGTTAATTGATAAGCCTGAAACATTCACTTTTCAAGGTTCAGAGGCAAATTTTGCAAATATGGCAGTAGCCATCGATCATCTTAAGATAAGATATACTTTATTGATCCCAAGTTGGAAACATTTGCGTTCTGGGTTTTCTGTCTGTCTTGGTCGGTTCGTCTTGTTCCATGACTAGTTCTGCGGTGAGTGTTCTGTTTTGTCATTGTGTATATATATATCATAGCCTTGAAATAAATGAATTTTCAGTTTATATCTGCATTTGGGTCCTGCTTGTTTCACAAACCGTGACAACTTATTCCTGAAGGTAAGACAACCATCTCTTTCTGCACATTTGTATTCTGCCTCTTTAAACACACAGTAGGGCAGTTGGCAAAAGGCACACTTAAAAACTACCTAAACAGACTTCCATTTGTGAAAAATAAGACCTACATACATGTAAAAAGCCGTTATGTGTTATTCTCATTCAGTAGCAAATAATGAAGAAGCAAAGCTAAATGAGTGACAAAAAAGAAAAATATATACTTTTTGCCTTCACAAAATAAGGAAATCCAAGCAATATACTTGTTTTAGCTCCGGCTTGTAAATCAACTGATGTAAATCAGCAGATCACTAGATGATCCTTAGATAAAGTAACAATGTTTGGTTTTGTCTGATTCTAATTAAGTGCTCACTGAAAAGGTGTTTAATAAGATAAGATTGAGATGGATAAAGTTAGAGGAACAACTTTCAGTTTAGTATAAGGGTTGACATTATTGGTCATTTTCATTAGTGATTACCTGATTTCATGTATAATTGATTATACATTATGTCCAAAAATTGCCAAAACATAGTGAAAAATATTCATTCAAGTTACTGAAAGTCAAAAGACATGTCTTTAAATGTCAATCCAGAGAAATATTCCGTTTAACATAATTGAGAAAAGAAAAAAGTAGAATATTTTATAAAGGCCAAAATGCTAACTTCCTGGTCAAAAATACGCCATACCATCCGCACTATGGACATTATACATTTACAAATTAAAATATAACGCCCCTTTAATTAAAAATAAATAGATTTTAAATAGTCTCTAAAGGACCAAAAGGTGCTGTCAATTTGAAATGTAGGTTTCACAAGGTGCAGAGTAGAAATAATTTTGAATCTGCTCAGTATTTGCATATACTGTACCTTATAGCATTTGCATCAGTGTTCTTAGGTTTTTACGCTGTGTCTCAAGAAAAACAAAGGTAAAAAATGAAAACATGCCACAGTGATTATGGCTGTGAACACAAGAAAAGAGCAACATGCTTTAGGCCTTTTTCCACAGCAGACACTTGATGTCACATAATTCAAACCTGTTTATTCCACAGTTTTTTACTCTTCCAATCATTCCTCTGAACCTTCCTGTTTCACTGGTTTGACAGTATATGATTGGTTTAGCATAAATTAAATAAAGGATGATTCACTCAATAGATGGAGTTTTAATTAAAAGAATGTTTAAGTTGATGTGTCCGATTATGGAAATAATGTCATAGAATGCACGTAAAACACAAACAAATAACAATAAAAATGAATATTGCAGTTTTCAGTAATGTAAAATATGTTAGCTTACAGGCCCCAAACCGGTTTTTCAGGTTTCAGGCTCGAAAATGACATTCCCAGAACAAATGACCATATCTTCCCTTCTAAAAGGGTTAAATTAATAATCTTTTTTCTCAAAGTAATGATAAACCTGTGAGTTGGATGTAGAAAAGTCAGAATCAATATAGATGTTTTTTATTTTAAAGAAAATTCAAAAAACTAAATTATAGTGTCCGTCCAAAAAGTATGTTGTACTTATAGTGAAAAACTAACCTTGGATAATGGGTTAGTAGACTAAAAGCTTTAGGAATCCAAAGTACAACATATAAGTACCCTGTATCAAGATTGATGCAAAACAAGTGATATTTGACCTTTTTAGACAGATTTAGCAAAAAAAACCTCTTCTGGGGCCATTTGGTTGGATTTCCTTATCTCTGGCCCCCCTTCTTCGATTTTGACATGTGACATCTCTTTCTGACCGTTAGAGCCAATAGAATCGAGGGGAAATCCTCCCGCACACACTCATTTAAAAAAAAGTTTCGTCTTCGAGCATTCAATGAAGCTACAGAGCGTAGGAATGGCCTGCTCTACTATTTTAAAACGAAATTGCAGTTTTATTGCTTATAGATTATCAGAACATTTCAAAGGGGACACAGCCACATTGGATATTAACCTATGGATTAAATACCTCATCGTTGTTATCGTTTTAATGCCATTGAAGACCAGTTTAGACCAGACAAAGACAATAATGTATGCTCTGTCATTTCCCCACGTAAACATATCAGTCTGCAATGAAATGGTTGTCTAATGTGTGTTCCACTTCCTCCTTGGTGCATCGGTAACTTTCTAAAAAAAAATAAAGTCAGGAAAACGGATTTGTTTCTCGTGCGCACGAGAAACAAATCCGTTTTCCTGACTTTATTTTTTTTCTCTCTCCATTTTTTTTTTTTTTCCATGTCCCTTTAGGGGCTCCGTATCTTCTCAATAAAATATCTTTGCTGATGTTTTTTCGATTCTTCTGGCCAATCAGAATCAAGATTGTTGCCGGAAGTCCCCACAGAGAATAACTTTGCGGTAGAACTCTTCTTTATACATCCATGGGTACAACTTCAGATCAAAATGAACACATAATGAAATATGACCCCCGGTTTGATGATTGACAGGTCACAGAACAATGGGAGCCATCTACCCTTACCCACAATTTAAAGCAAGTCACACAGACTATCTCCTCTTTACTCTTCCCGCAGCAAGATGTCAGAACAAAGTGAAAAACAAACAATGGCATAAAATATTATTAATATGTCGGGTAGTAATAAATGTATTTATTTTCTTCTCAGAGTGTACCAGAATAGTTAATAATACAAATCAATTCTCTATAATATAGTAAAAAGCAACAATAAATATTCATAAAGTGGATTTTAGGAAAGAAATAGACTGTTTATTAGGTCAGGACTTTTGTAACATGATGATTTAGTTGAGTTAAATAAATAAGTACTACCAGAAAATGTTATGCTTTATGTCAGAGGACCAAAGAAGAAAAGTCTATTCAAAAGTAATTTAAGCTTCTCTTACAAGGGGCTTCTGAAACATTTTTCATCTTAAGAAGATTTTGAAGGAACATTTTTTGCTGTTTATAAAAAGGGAGCTCGGTAATCTGTTTCATTTGGAAAAGCGATGATCCTTCTTTCTATTTTCTAATGCAGTGGTTAACTCTTGTCAGACCATTTATATTTTCAGACAAACCACATGCATTTACCTTTTTATTGTTTATTTAGGCAAATGTAAACCCCCATTAGCCCCACTATTTATTTCTTTAATTTATTTGTTTTAATTTATTAATATTTTTAAAAAAGTTGTGTGCCTACTGCTTTGTCAATTATATAAAATATGTATATAATTTCTGGAGCTTTTCTTTGTAAAACACAAAAGGTATCATCAAATTGAACTAGTTATAAGTCAGTGTCCTATCATACGGTGGCCGACAGGTGCAAACGCGGAACAATGGCCAAAAACACATACATTAGCAGGAAACAGCTGCAAATCCTGAAATGAAAAACAAACAAATCCTGAAAACAAATACAACCAAAAAAAGCTGCATTTACAGAAATGATGCAAACTAAATAACACACAAACCCCGAAAACAAACGCAACAAAAAAACGCTGCAAATACCAAAACGATATGCAAAATCCAAAGCACGTACATATCCCAAAAACATATATCCAAAAAAAAAACATTCCGGAAGTGCTCCAGGCCTCTAGGGGGCGCGCTACGTGGAACAGATTGATGTCTGACCAGACATAGAGAGAACGAACAAGTGTGCTGCAAATTGAAGCCGGAGGTAACAAAGTTGATCGAAGTGGAAAAAGTCGATATATAAGAAGGTAAGTTTTGTTTTGATACAAAGAGCGTCATATTTACCCAGCTAGCGTTAGCTTGTTTGGTAAAAGACAGAACTGTGCACCTAAATGTAACTCTTGACATCATATAGATATATTTTAGGTGCAGAGAGGAGTTGGTTTATTGTGCCCCAATGTAAATCCTAATGTGAGAGTTAAAGGACGGTCAACAATTTATCGTGGCATTTATTCTTAATTAAAGTGAATTAATTTTATTTCAGTCATTTGTTTGTATGCAGGTGTGGGACATTCCAAATGTTCCAAAAGTGAGCACTCCACGTATGGACAACAGTTTGCCAGGGTAAAATAAAACATTGTCAACATATTATGTTGTGCCACAAGAAGCAGAATGTTTTAACAGTACAGTAGTTTGAATATATTTGTTGTTTACCTTTATCAGACCTCTCAGGCACCCACAACCAGCGTCTGATCGGGTAAGACTAATTAAAAATGTAATTATACCATGTAGGTTTGAATTTGTGAACATTAAATCAATAAATCCCTGTGTGTGCACTTATTTCCTGGGTAAAAATAGGATGGAGCACCAACCCCATTCCAGGAAGAGGTCCAGTCTGCCCCGGGTCAGAACCACTTCTATAGGTAAACGATGTTGACAGTTGCATCGTGCCACAGTTGTGTGGTGTGTATCTTTATTTTACATTTGTTTGTTTGTATAGCCTCCAATCACAGTGGGTAACATTGCCAGGAAGCAGAACAATTATACTTTCATACATTTCCAAATGACACCCACAATATCTGACATCTTAGTGAGACGATACAAAAAATACCCACAAATATTTTTCAAAGATCAGATATTGTTTCTTCCATCCATTTCAAATGTTTACAAGGATAGTGCAGGAGTATGACAAAAGCGGCACACATTGTTGCAAAACCCTCTGCGAAAAGAACAAATACATCTTGCAGCAGGTTCAATATTAATAGAGCCAATGCATGGGATGGAGCAATCCGCGGCTTCAAAGGTGCCTCATTCTATCCCTCTCATGAGATGTCAGTTAAGTTCACTGATAATGAGGGACAAACTTAGGATGGAGTGGACACTGGTGGTCCCAAGCGTGAGTTCCTGACCCTCTTTATGGAATGCCTGAGAATGCGAAGAAAACATCACGTCAGCAAGTGTTTGTGCCCCATGGCGGTGTGACTTTCCCAGCCGCTCATTGTCTCAAAATCTGATTCTAAATGTATAATGTTCTCTATAAAGATAGAACTAATACACAATTATGAATGTATAATATAAGCTGTGTTGTGTATTTAATGCATTGCTCTACAATTTAATGATGGCTTCTACATATTTCACATAAACAGACAATGAAAAAATGTGTCCTTCATGCTGATAACTAGTGTATGCATCTGCCAATTAGTATTCTAAACAGAGTACTGTGTTGAATCCTTATTTCTTGCATTTGAAACAGAAACAATTAAAAAAAAGTGAACTTACTGTTGTGTTCAACTTCTGCCAAAAACTGTACATGTTTGCCACAGGAGCCACAGAACACTTGAACTGTCCCTAGATGTTGGCCACAGAAAGGACAAAACATGGCGGCCTGAAAACACATACATTTATGTAGTAAATCCATTTAATCAAGTCAATCTAAAACACACAGTCTAAATAGTGGTTAGCTAAATAAATAGAAAGATACATCATGTTTATCGTTGAATCTGTGTTTTGTCTCTCTCTCCTTGAATGTCTTCTCTATATAGACCCTCCAGAAAAACACGGGCAAAAATCCTTGATTATGCGGGCTAAAATCCTTGATTATGTGGGCTAAAATCCTTGATTATGCGGGCTAAAATCCTTGATTATGCTATTAAACATGCAGGGTTTTTATGTGATTTTATGTGGTGAAATTGCGGGAAACCCCTTTCTTATTCAATTAAACACATTCAATGTTTATTTATTGTAAAAGCAATGGGGCTATTTTAATCACTCTCTCTCTCTCACACACACACACACACACACACACACACACACACACACACACACACACACACACACACACACACACACACACACACACTTCTCCGCCTCATTCTGTTTTCATTTACTCGTTCGTTATCTGACCAGCTTCAATCTTGTAGGCTACTCACTTCGTTTCTTGTAGCCCTCGAAAGCGTTTTGGAGGTTGATGCCTCGGTGAACGTGAGTTGTTTGGCTTTCTTGTCCGCAGCAGCAGAAAGCATGTTTGAATGAATCAA
Source organism: Notothenia rossii (assembly GCF_949606895.1). NCBI lineage: Eukaryota > Metazoa > Chordata > Actinopteri > Perciformes > Nototheniidae > Notothenia > Notothenia rossii. The sequence continues at coordinate 60,957,431 of NC_136903.1, read as the reverse complement.
AGTGGGTCGTCACCGTTGATTTTCTCTAAGACGTATGCTCCAACACACAGTTGCACGGGGTGCAGAATAGTTTCCCCCCACTTTAGTGAAAGACATCGGGGTACTGCTTTGCCCGGTCTTTAGCAGAAATGTTCGTCGTGTGAGTTCCACACGTTCACTCTACGGTGTTGTTTACCTTTAACTTTTTTTTTTTCTTCAACTTTGTGTGGTAAAATGCGGGGATTATGCAGCCTTTTAATAAATATGCGGCCTTTTAAAAATCTTCGCCATTTTGCTGATTATGCGGTAAATTCTGTGATCGCAGAATCGCGTTTTTCTGGAGGGTCTATCTATATTTCTTCTTGAGCATGTCTAATGCAAACTACTATCCTGTCATTGCTTTGTCCCTCTTCACATGTTGTCACTTCTCTCTCTCTCTCTCTTTCTCTCTCAATTCAATGCAATAGCTTTATTAGCATGACCATAGTTACAGGCAATTGCTAAAGCTCTATATTGCAACATCTATACACAAATACATACATATAAACAAACTGTTAAGAATTTAAATGTCCTTTTTCCACGGTACTCACTATGGCCCGTGTTATTTGCTTGCACTTGATTTGTCATCTCTTTTAACAATGTTCTCTCCTCACTTTATCTTCTCTTCACCTGCAGCTCTCCTCTCCTCAGCTGGTGTAGTAGTTAGGCACGCTAACGCTAGCTATATAAATATGACGCTCTATGTATAAAAACAAAACTTACCTTCTTATATCTTTCTCCACTTAAATGAACTTTCTTTGCTCCCGATTTCCATCACTCTTGTTCGTTCTCTCTATGCCTGGTCAGACATCAATCTGTTCCACGTATCGCACCCCCTAGAGGCCTGGAGCACTTCCGGAATGTTTTTTTTTTGTATGTGTTTTTGGGGTTTGTGTGTTGTATTTAGTTTGCATCATTTCTGTAAATGCAGCGTTTTTCAGTTTTATTTGTTTTCAAGGTTTATTTTGTTTTTCATTTCATTATATGCAGGTGTTTCCTGCTAATGTTTTGGGCAGTTGATCCGCGTTTGCACCTGCCGGCCACCGTACTATTATCATAAACAGTATATTATACTTTCAGAGTATTAATACTGATGAAGTATGTGTAAGCAGCATTTCAATTTAAGCAGATTTGGCATCTAGATTTACATTTTTTAAATGATAATCAGATGCTCATAAGTACATTCAAACAGATGTCCTTGCTATAATAATGTGCCCTTTTCTAACGTGCTATTAAAACATCTAAAAGAGGTCCACAATAACAGTAATTCTGCTTTCTCTTCCAGCTCTGCAACTGGCATCCTCCAAAATGCTTCGCCTGCTGCTCCACCTGACTGCTGTCCTCCATCTTTGTAGCTTTGGCTCTACGGATCTTTGCCAGGGAGACACTCAGTAAATATATAGGCGTAGCTTTTACACAGGAATCTTATGTGTTTTCCCCAATTATTTTGGTTTGCGATGGGTTGACAAATGAAAGTAAAATGTTGAGTATTTCACAATAATATTTGAAGTCTAAATTCACCCCTCAGGATAATTGAACATATTTGAAGGTAATCAGGCGATGGTATTTGTCCTGGATGCAGGAGGAATGCATGAGCACAGATGTGGGTCTTTAGCAAATATGTGCTTATTCTGACGATTTTATTATATTCCTGTTCGTCTGCCCTTCCCTCCTCCAGATGCCACCTGTGCACGGTGACCGGCCCCACAGTCGTCGACATCCAGGGCCAGGTGGACTCCGTCCAGGATCGGTGTGCTTACTCTCTGATGGACTCCCAGACTAACCCAGGTGTCCAGGTTCAGGCATCATTCCAGGAGCGACGCCGTAGAGACGTCAGCTTTCTGGACCGTGTGATCTTCTATGTGCAATATCCAGGTGTTCATATTTATCTGGAGCAAGGCGGAGAATAGTGATGGGGTCACTTTGAGCTCTGGGTAATGGACACTGTGGGGGAAACTTCTGAAGCAATTGGAGTCAGGACTCAGAGAGACGAGAGGAGAGCTGGAGCTTGGATGGCAAACACTGATGGTTTATTTGGAGCTTCGGCCGGAGAATTCACAAGACATTTAACGGACCACGATCTGACCACAAGGTTGTGATGCCAAATCAATTCTGAAGAACTCTTCTGTAGTTCCAGGTTTTAACTAGTTCGGAGTGTAATAATCAACATTCTTTATCAGCGAGACTAAACAAATATGGACCCTGAATCTAACTAGAGCTGTCATCCATAGAAAATAATGTGCGCCAGGGAACCTACGCTCCAGATAAAAGAAGAGCCCCTAGATGTCCCCGAACAATAAACTATCTCATGTCAGCTTGTGCTCGGTGATAAGCTGGCAACAACAATGCATCCAAGCTGCCCCTCCTTAAGAGAGATTGCAGCAATACCAAAGGCTGTAGACCTATGCCATGGGAAAAGAGACAGTGAAGGGAGATAACAATTAACTGTGTCAAAGGTTGAATACCTAAGCAAATTATTCCCTAACAAGATACATATCGCCTTGGATATTGAAATAACAGGAGTGTTGTCTCTTCCTGCTTCTGAAGGCTGCATTACATTAAAGGGTTATCATTTTGATTCTATAAAATTGATTAATTATTGAGTGAAGTTCCCTCTCCTTCTGTCACAGCTGAACGACCAAACACTGATGCTGGATGCCACGGCGACGGTGGTTCACGGCGTGGAGCTCTCTAAGGACGAGAGTGGGGTGACCGCCAAGACTTCCCACCTGAACCACAACCTGACCATCTTCTCTGATGGCTACACTGCACTAATGCACATTGAAGGTACAGAAAAATGCATCCTTTTTCACACAGTTATTTGTCATGTCCAGGTTTACATTAGTGTGATAATGTAAGTTCTTCCAACAAGTCCTCCAACTCATACGACCAAATAGTTTGATTGTTCAGCAGCTTATTACGACCTATCGTCACGTTTTAAAGTTTAGCACCTCTAGTGGTCATGTAAGAAACAACAATTTGCGGCAATTGCAAACGCTCCGGAGGGTCGTATATTCACAAATAACCCTCCTGGCGGGACCTCAAATAATCTTCGTAATATCTATCTACTATATATATATATATAGGATTATAGATCCTACACATCCACTGGACGTGGATTCTAAAAGTACAATATACACTTCTCGCTATAAATCAAATCAAAAAGCATTTTAATGGCCAAACTATTCTATAATTTAGGATTTACATACAGTATACGACCCTCCGGAGCGTTTGCGATCAACGGGAGCATGTTGTTTCTTACAGGACCACTAGAGGTGCTAAACTTTAAAACGTGACTATAGGTCGGAATAAGCTGCTGAACAATCAACCTATTTGGTCATTTTTTGGAGGAGGACAGTTCTTCTCTTTGTGAACTTTCACGGAGGGTCATTTAAAACAGGAAAATTAGGTTCTGGCCCTACGCCTCTGCTGGCAACAACCGGTTTGAAAATTTAAGAACTATTTGGAACAAAGTAAGTTTCCGCCTCAACAATATATATATAGTTGTTATATCACTGTTTGGCCACTATGAAAATGTGCTTCAATGGCTGGCGCACTTCCTTTGGGCATGTTTGCAATACACTAAACAATAAAGAAAGACATATTAAGAAGCACAAGCATACACACACTTTTAAAAATCTAGCAGGTGGCCACCTGATTTGTTATTACTGTGTATGCTTTTAATTCAGTTATAAAATCCAATAAAAACATTTGTAAACTATACTATTCTGTAGGCCTATCATACTGTATGATTGTATCTCTTTATGTCTACATATTGTAATTAGTCATTTTAATGGAATATATTTTTTAAGTAACCCTCAAACCTTGCTCTGTATCCTCAAAAGTGAGCATGTTTTAGCGAACGAATGCTTTTCTTTTGTGTCCTGCTGGGTTATTTATCTCTTTCGCTTGAAACTAATCAGGACCGACTGGATCTTCTCCAAATGTGACGGGTTTATGTGGCAACTCCAGCAGTTTCAGAATATCAGAGCTCATTGATGTCAATACAACTGGGTAACACCTGCCATTTCTGGTGTAAAATGTCCCATTTACTGTGGAGTTCCCTTGTATAAAACGATAGTGTGTTTTTTCTGTTTGTCACCCTCCTAGCTGTGATGTGAAGTACGAAGACACCGCGGACAGCACGATCAACAGCATCGCAACGACTGAACAGTGAGCAAGACAAGCACACACTCATCGGTCTAATTCAATTATGTTTTCATATATAGTTTAACAAATCCAAGTGCAATGATGAGACATAATGGATACATGTAAAAGGGGAAACCCATAATCTATCTGAAGCTTGAGAATAGGGGCCTGGACCCTAAGCAGAAAGAATTTGCAATATACAGTATATTACTAACATTTCTAGAGATTGAGAATATTCATGCAGAAACATAACAAGCTACAACTAAAACACCTGACACTACTCTACACATAAAAACGAAATGGTCCCAAAATAATGAATTGAATAAGTTAAAATAGGTAAGATATAATAAGCACACATTACAAGAGAAGATAGTAAACTTCCCCAGCCATTGAGTTCATTCGATCTTTGACATATTTGCTTAACAACATGCTGCCTTAAAAACATTTTAAAGAAAGACATTTTCATAGTGTTTTCTGTTCTGTTGTTTTCTGTTCAATGGTGTGTGATTGTGTGAGACTGTTTATTACTCCTGATGTGCATATTATAAAGTCCAATAAAATATAAAAACTCTGGAGAAGGTGATAGTAGGTATATGATTATTATTATTAATATATACAAAAAAATCATATTAATGTTGTATTATTTGTATGATTAGATCTAACTACGTGTGACGATGGTAACTTTGTCACTGTGCATACATTTTTATACAATTGTATACTATTGATTGATGTAGTGTTTATTGTATTTTATGTTGAAATGTGTTCCCCTTTCCCCATGTCTGTTGCCGTTGATTGTCTGCACCTGGTGCCCTGTGTTGTCTCCTCCCCCCACCTGTGTCTAATTGCTCCCCCCCTCACCTGTGTCCTGTTGCGTTGATTGGGTTGTGCATTTAGGCTCTGTTGCCCTGTCTGTTTGGAGGCTGGTAGAGTGAGTGTGGGTGAGATCCTTGTGGCTGCTGACTGTTCAGGGGAACAGCAATTGAGGCTGTGAATCATGTGCTTTATGAGTTGAATAAATGCCGACACCGGGTTGTATTTTGGACGTTCTGCCTCTGCCTCCTTGCTTGGTCTGGGCCGCTCAATTGTCAGCTTCACACTACGTAACACGTTTTCAAAAACGTTTCTTTATATTTAGCTAATGCTTTTATTCAAAGCTAATTACAGTAAGCGAAATCCAGAATCAATCCTGCGAGTACATTAGATTCAAATAAGCCGAACCATTTTAAGAGCTTCATACGAAATTAGAAGGTTTCTGTTTGTATTACATTACGTACATTTCAATACCGTAGACTTACATACAGGAGCAATTTGGGGTTAAGTATCTTGCCATTGATCGTTGAACATGTAGAATGCAGGATGTGGGATCAAAACAGTAACCCTCTGATTGGCAGATTAGAACACCAACCCCCAACAAAATGAACACTTTAAAAAAAATTGAAAAAAAGGGGGATCATAAAATGCCAAAGTCTTGTAGTCCATGCTGGTAAAAATGTTCCCTGCTGACTAGACTTTATTTTTCCCTCCCTGTCTTACAGCTGTAATCTCTTGAAGGGGGCGCCCTTCACGGCCGGCCACAGCCACGTCGACCCGGAGCCCCACGTCACCGCCTGCCACGACACTTTGAGCAAATATCCCTCCGGAGACGGCCTCAACTGTCAGTTCTTTGAGGCCTACGCCAAAGCCTGCAGCCCGTACAGCGCGGACGCTAACGGCTGGAGGTCAAAGGTCAACTGCTGTAAGTCGATCTTTAAAGTTACTTTTTTAAGAAAGGAGCGGAATGTAGCAAAGGTCCGTAGATTATTCAAACTCGGGGGGCTAAATGTTGCGTTATGCAAAGTGAGACGATTCAAAACTCAGGTAAGGTAGGGTACGTTTATTTATATAGCACATTTCAGATGCAGAAGCAATTCAAAGTGCTTTACATGATCATTAACACATAATAGTAAGACAACAGAGAGGAACACAATAAATAAACATAATGGAATAACAGATTCAGAAAAAACAATGCATTAATGAGATACGAAATAGTTTAAAAACGACATTGTAAATACGGTAGGTGCTAAAACAAGTTAAAAGGCTTCCGGGTAAGCAGCTGTAAAAAGTAGTGTTTTAGCCTCGACTTAAAATAACTCAGCGTTGGTGAAGACCTCAGGTTTTCTGGAAGTTTGTTCCATTTGTGGGGAGCATACAAACTAAAAGCAGCTTCGGCGTGTTTGGTTCTGAGCCGGGGAACAATGAGTAAGCCCACCCCCGATGATCTCAGAGCTCTGGGTGGCTCGTAACAGGGCAGCATGTCAGATTGGGGTCCCAAACCATTTAATGCTTTATAAGTTAGCAATATAATTTTAAAATCGATTCTGTAAGCTACTGGTAGCCAGTGCAGAGATCTGAGTACTGGGCAGTGTTGGGTGTAACGCGTTACAAAAGTAACAGAGTTACAGTAATGTATTACGTTTTGCTGTAACAAAGTAATGTAACGCAAATGTGGGTAATATACTACCCGTTACAATTCTCAGTAATGCAGTTACAACTCATTTTAACCCGAAATTAAATGGTGTTTTGTTTTTTAAGAATTTACCAACATCGCGAGACATTCCGACACCAGAGAAAAATTGTGCGGTGTAGTGCCGAGAGATAGGGAGTCGGGGGGGTGCAATGGAGGTACACAAGTTGACTTTATTGAGCTGACTAGCATATGTTGTCCGGTTGCAGTCCGGGAATCCAAGAGAGAGAGAAAGGGAGGAGGACACAGTATATACACAGGAGGTATCGTCAACAAATGTGTCCGTGCGGAACCATACCCCTCCAGCCTGTAGTTCCTAGATTGAATTCTGTAATACAGTGGTCACCACAGCGGGTAGATTAGTAAGCCTGGTGTTTACCCTTAAATTATTTCTTAAAAAAGACAGTAATAAGTAATATGTACTGTATTACATTTTGGAAGTAACTCGCCCAACGCTGGTACTGGGGTGATGTGTTCTACTCTTTTTGTTATGGTCAGGAATTTGGACTCAGGACTCGTTCTGGATTAGTTTAAGTTTTTTAACCGATTTACACTATTACAGTAATCAAGCCTGCAAAAAACAAATGCGTCAACTAGCTTTTCAAGGTCTTGTTGAGACATGAATGTTCTAAGTCTGGCTATGTTTTTCAGGTGATAGTATGCTGATTTAGTAATTTTGTTGATGGGATTTGAAATTGAGGTCGGGATCCAGAACTACGCCTAGATTTCTCACCTTTTCCGATGTATTTAGCAGTAGGGCTTCTAGTTTAGCGCTTACTTCAGCCCGTTCCTCCCTTTTGGCACCAAAGATAATTGTCTCTGTTTTGTTTTTGTTTAATTGTAGGAAATTGTTGCTCATCCAGCTACTGATTTGTTCCATGCAGTTGGTGAGGGATTGTAATGGTCCGTAGTCGCCAGGCTTTATTGTAATGTATAACTGAGTGTCATCTGCATAACTGTGGTACGACATTTTGTTTACTTTTAGGATCTGGGCTAGTGGAAGCATGTATATGTTGAATAGAATTGGACCCTTGGGGAACTCCACAAGTCATTGCCATTTTTTGCGATTTAAAATAACCAACAGACACAAAGAAGTCCCTGTCCTGCAGATACGATTTGAACCAATTAAGTGCTTTGCCAGATAAACCAACACAGTTGTCCAGTAATATTTTGTGGTCCACTGTATCAAAGGCGGCAGGTTGTAAACATTGTCCTCCGAGTCACTGTACGGGTTCCCCAAATCGTTTTTTAATATTTTATAACAATTATATATATTCAATAGCTGCAAGAATAGTTAAAGTTAGCTGATTCAAATATTCATTAATTAGACCACGCCCACTCAAGACAGGAAGTTCATTTGTTTATGTTGGCTAATTTCTGTAATCTTTGTGAAATCATCAACCAATAATAAAATGTATAATAAAATTAATATATTTGTTAGCTAGCTGTTTGAATAGTAATGTTGGAGCACTGAACGTGAAAAAAACGAGATGTAGACTGTAATTAAATGTATTGTGTCAACACATTTTGTTAGTTGAAAGCAACAATAATAAGTCAAACCAAATCTTGTTTATTTAAACTTAGTATTATTGCTTTAAACTAAACCAATACAGTTAGTCTAAAGTGTTAACCATATCATATTACTGGCCCGTTTTATGATGCGTCGTCTTTAGAGATCCAGTACTTTCGTTTTTGGCACGTTGGCTAATTTCTGTAACGCTAAAATACTAATTCATTTGCTGTCCTAATTATACAGTTTTTATCGGTTAAATGGGGGCTTCATTTAAAACAACAAAAGCTCAAAGGTCGTCTGGTAGGAGTTAGCTTCTGTCCCCAGACACAAAAATGGAGAAGCAGCATTCAGTTTGTTCTAAAACACTTCATAAGAAATATGTCTTTCATGATTCTTTTAATGTTTTTTTTGTAAAGCACTTTAAATAGCCTTGCTCTTGAAATGTGCTCTCTAAATAAACTCTCCTTTTCTTTGTGTCTCTGCAGCCGCGGGGCCTCAGGCCTTCTGTCAGGGCCGGTTCTGCAGCGCTCATGAGTTCTGCGGAGAGACCAGCGGGGGAACCCGGTGCTTCTGCCGCGCTGTATTTGCCTCAACATCAGATAAACCTTTTGGTGAGAAGCAGTGGCGGTTCTACAGGGTGGCACGGGGTGGCAGCTGCCACCTCAGAAAAATGCCTTGCTACCCCAGCTGCCACCCCATTTGGCAGCATTGTTTTGAAAGAAAAGTTGTGGCTCATCGGACATTTATGAGAGAAAATCTCTAATGTCCTAGTGCAAGTGAATGCAGCACAAGACGCGAGCCTTTTGCTGTAGTACATCTATATACATCGATACAACATTACGTGTTGATCGAAATCAACACGTAATGAAATAAGACCCCACGGTTTGATGATTGATAGGTGTGTGGGCTGTCTTTCATTTTGACACACAGAACAATAGGGGCTATCCACCTTTATCCACAATGTAAAGTAATTCACACAGCCTTTTCCCTCTCCTATCTGTGAGGAGCAGCAGGTTCAGCTTTCAGAGCAAAGTAACAAAAAACTAAAATGGCATTCATTTTTTTAAATACGTCGTGTAGTAATATATATTTATTTATTTTTCTTCTCAAGAGAGCACAAGAATGTGTATTTCATGTTAGTATTTCAAAAAATCTCCTGGGGGAGAATCCCTGCAGGGGTTGGGTTTTCAACTCTTTCACCTGGGGGGAAATTGCAGGATTGGCTCCAGGTCGCCCTTTTTATTTACTACAAGACAAATGTGCCTTTTTATTTCATACAGTTCAATTTGGATTGAGACAGGGAAATAATCTAAACCTCACGCGTGGCGTTTCACTGTCAAGGGGAGCGTGTATGTAATTACATTGCAAATACTGACTTGAGCCCCACCACTGTATGGGTTAGCCCTACCATAGATTACCCAACAAAAATACTCTGGCGCCGCAACTGTTTGCGGTCTACTATGACAGAGAAGAGCCTGTCAAGTTTGGCTGTACTCAGCATTGAATCAAAACGCACCATAGCTTTAAATCTTAATAACTTTTTGTGGCGTTTTGCTGATCAAGATGGTAATCGCCACATTCAGCTGTTATAGACATGCCAACTTGATGCTCTGCTCACGGATGAGTCGATGAGAATAATAAACAGTTTAAGAAGATGACCTTACATGTGTAAATATATGTTTCTTCTTTGTGGGGGTCTGCCCCAAAAAACAGTTTCAAGTCCTGAGAAAGTCAAATAACACGGTGTGTAAAACTTCACTGCCCAGCCAAAAAAAAGTAACCACTTTGATTTAACTAGGCGAGTAGGTACGGGCATTCCACTGGATAATAACTGCAGCGATGTATGTTTTAGCTGAATACACATTTTTTTAACTCTAACTGATGCAGTTAGTCATTTCTTTAATGTTTGTTCTTTCTGATGTAACGTCAAGGTTGTAACTGTTTGCAATGAAGTTGTGGGGCGCTGAACTGTTCCTTTGATTCTTTTGAATTATGATAGTAATTACTGGTCTTTCAAATTTGAAGGAGGGTGAGCAAGCATCTTGAGGAACATTCATCACTAACTCCTCCAAAAAATATAGTTTATTTAATAATAACACTGAATATGTGAATCATAACAGTGATTGACAGCTGATAGGAATAATATGATTGTTAATATTATCATATTCATAGGACACACATCGATGAGACAGTTAATGTACTTATTGCAGCAGTCTGCATATTTGGTACCCCTGCTGGTCTAAGAGTTAAACCAACTCATTCAGTTAAAATTCATTAAATTACGTGTGCCACCTTATATATTTATATTTAAGGCTTTACTGATGTGCCACAATAATGTCACCTAATGTTATTGAGTTAAAATATCAATATTGTGGCTTTCCAAGTTAACATTGATTGATATGACTGCGATTAAATCAGCATATACTTCTGCCAGGGGATGCCACCCCCGAAATTCTCCTGCCACCCTCTTGCCACCCAATGAATATTTGTCTAGATCCGCCCCTGGTGAGAAGGCTGTTACAAAAAAAAGACTCACAATAATCCCCTATGCTTTGTCCTACTGAAGTATGTTCATAGACGATTTTAAAAAGGAGAAATGTCCTGTATCAGTGTCAAATGTTTCTCCATTGCTCAGCCTATTAATGGCAGGTCCTTTTTCTTTACCAAATCACTTTTTCTTAGACCCAATGAAAAAACGTCATGGGGCAGAGGACAGATGTGAAGGAGAGTTCCTCAAGATTTAGGAAAGATAATCTGATCGCGCGTACTCTGCGTGACGTAAATATGGTATTGCAGTAGTGAAACTACAATTATCCATAGATGGACTACTTAAAGCGCATCTAGATAGTTCACCCCGTGCCTTCTTATCATGTGAAACATATTACTTATTCTATGCTTAATAATAAAAAGCATGTTCTTTAATGCTTAATAATCCGTGTATCTAACGTCCATCTGTTTTCTTTATTAAACAAGTAAACGGAAGAGTGTCTGAGAGGCCTTTTTGCTTTTTACCTTACTAAATGGTCTAATGGTCATTGGAGCTAGGGGCGGTTCAATTAATCAATCAATCAATCAATGTTCATTTATATAGCCCAATATCACAAATGTTACATTTGTCTCAGTGGTCTTCACAGTTTGTACAGAATATCAGTATGACAATACGACACCCTCTGTTCTTTGACCCTCCCATCGTACAAGGAAAAACTTCCAGAGAAAACCCCACAGTTTAAAGGGGAACATGGGAGAAACCTCAGAGCAACAGAGCAGGGATCCCTCTCCCAGGACGGACAGACGTGCAATAGATGCCGTGTGTAAATCGAAGAGATAATACATTTACAACATAGGTAGACCAAATGTTTGGAAATGCATGTGTGTATAATAAGAAGATGAATCCAACAGGATGTCAGCAATCTTGTGGGAGCCATCATGGAAGTAGTATGATGAGAGTCAGGCAGGACCGCAGAGATAGGTTCAGCCACGACTCAAAATCCAGGACTCAGATCCAGAACTCAGGATAGAGGATCCAGGACACACGACCACAGCAACAGGATTAGCCTCGACTCAGGATCCCGGCGTATATATGGACACAAAAAAGAGATTTGGGGGAAGCTGGGTTATTCGGAACATGAGAGTATACAGGTACAGACAGAGAGAAGGAAGAAGTAAGGTGTCCCCAACAGTCTAAGCCTATAGCAGCTAAACTAACGTATCTACGTACATGCACTCCCTTAGGATAGGTTGAGGGAAAAGGGTAGTAGGTAAGAAGTAAGGAACAGAGGTGGAGAGGCACAACGTGTCTACGTACATGCACTCCCTTAGGATAGGGTTAGGGAAAGAGTAGGAATTAAGATAAATGCGTCACATCTATACCATGAGCGCATTGCTCCTAAAAAGTGTTTTGGCACTGACACCAATCAACAGTTGTGCGTTGACTCGGCAGGGATCAAGGCACGTACTGTATATGCCTTTCCCTTCTTCCATCGTCTACACACACAACCAAATTACATACCATCAGTAAGGAAAAAGAGTAAGAACTAAGATGTATAGGTAAAGAGGCACAACGTGTCTAAGTCAATGCACTCTTATTAGATTATTTTATCAACTATAAGCTTTATCAAAAAGGAAGGTCTTAAGCGTACTCTTACAAACGGATAGGCTATCTGCCGCCCGAACACAAACTGGAAGCTGATTCCACAAAAGTGGAGCTTGATAAGAAAAGGCTCTGGCTTGTTGCCATTAGTTCTTCGTGAGATTGATCCTGTTGGACTCAGTACTAGTGAAACTACCCCCACAAGTACAATGAAGTACTTACTGTGTACTTTTCCAGTACTCCTCTGTCAATGTCCCCTCCTGAGAACAAGAATGCATGTGTCTGGTATTTTGAATAAGCATTAAAACCTTTCTTCATTAGACTTATATTGTTGGACAGAGTATTTTAAGAGGATATGGTAGACATGATATCAGCAATACTTCCAGTCAGTACTCCAGCAGCAGCATTTTACACCTTGGAAAGTCTTTAGAGTCATGCCTGGATAGCTGGTCTATCCTTCAGCACACTGACACACTCTGTCACTCTTGTTGGCCTCTTATGAAGCCGCTGTCTTTTAATATATGATTATTTCTCAGCCGCTAGTTCGTTCCTTGCAGATTCTTCAGTCTCATCAGCCTCACCCTTCCATCAGTCCCCTGCAATCAACGCATCACCCTCCAGCACACTTCCAGTGTCTGACTCCATATGATCTTGTCCTGATGCTGTAAGGGTGATGCCCCATGATCACAAAATGACCCCTCTAGAATCCAAGTGCCAAGGACCTCATATTATTTCTGTCATTAATGTTAAATCACCCATTATAAGAATTTGCTTTCATTTTTTCTCTTCTCTTAACTGAATAGCCCTGTCTTTAAGTATAATACAATGTAAAGTCCTTTTCCTGCACAATTTTAAGGCTTCAAAACAGGCATTTTTACTGTATGTGTTTGGAGAAATGACACAATCCATGGCCAAGAATTGTACTTTATAAACTATGAATCTTGTGGTGCTTGAAGAAATACAGGCTGGTTAAGCATATATCAGCATGTAGTTCAACATGCAAATGTTCTAATACAAGTGTAAGTATAACATGGAAAAGGAAATAAAATACGTTTCATAGGATGTGGATTTATTTTCTCTCACCTTCTAATTACACAATCAAACAATCTATAATTTAGCTCTGGCCTTCACTCACAAAAAAACATTTTATTGAATTGGACACATTTTTCGAAGCTCTATTGACTGACGTGCAATGACTGGGACTGATGGAAGAATCTGAGAGGAATGAACTAGGAGCAGAGAAATAATCATGTTAAAAGACAGCAGCTTCATAAGAGGCCAACAAGAGTGACAGGAGTGTGTCACTTTGATGAAGGATAGTTGTGACCAGCTATCCAGGCCAGACTCTAAAGACTTTCCAAGGGGTAAAAATGCTGCTGCCGGAGTACTGACTGGAAGTATTGCTGATATTATGTCTACCATATCCTCTTACAATACTCTGTTCAACAATATCAGTCTCATGAAGGAATGTTTTTTAACGCTTATTCAGAGAAACATGTATTCTTGTTCTCAGGAGGGGACATTGACAGAGAGGAGTACTGGAAAAGTACACAGTAAGTAATTCATAGTACTTGTGGGGGTATGTTTTCACTAGTACTGAGTCCAACAGGATCAATCCCACGAAGAACTAATGACAAAAAATAATTCCCTAATCAAACTTAGCAGAAGTGGCTTGATTTGTTCTCAGCAGGGGACTTTGACAGAGTATTTCTCAAAAAATACACAGTAAAAGTACTTCAATGTATTGGTATGTAGTAGGCTAACTAATACAAAGTCAAACAGTATCAATTTCATTAAGAACTAATGGTAAAATTATCTTTGTATCATTCATCAGAGATAGCAGAAAACATGCATTATGTACTATGGAGGGAACTTTTACAGAGGATTACTCACAAAGTACACAGTAAAAGTACTTCATTTTATTTCTGGTAGAAGTCAAACTAGAACCGAGTCCCAACAGTGTCAGTTTTCTTAAAAACTTGTGTTAAAACATATTTGTATCACTCGTCAAATATAGCAGGAATGAAGAGCAGCTGATTTGAAAAAAACAAACTCGAGAGGCGGCGGAGTTGACCGCAGTGCAGAATCGGAGTGTATTTTAAATCTCCTAACAATGTTGTCCATTTTAGACAGAGGCTTATTATATTTACAGCCCTTATAGTAAAATCAATTTTCTGGGCTCAATATGTGTCTTGGATGTTTTCGTTGTGATCGCTAAATTCACCTTGTTTCCCTTTGTTTATAATATTATCACCGCTTTTGTTTTGAAATCACCTCCGTGAGTTTCGCCCCGCCCCTCGCTCCAATGACCATTAAACATTTAGTGAGGTAAAAAGCAAAAAGCAAAAAGGCCTCTCAAACGCTCTTCCGTTTACGTGTTTAATAAAGACAAACAATTGGACGGTAGATACTGAAGGATTATTTGAATTATTTGATGGATTAAAGTAACGTGTTATGGCAGGAAAGTTCAATCTGGTATATTCATTTTAATGTCACCTTATATAGAATGTGTGTTAAAACTTGTGATTTCTGCATTGAGTGACTTCTGCCTAGCAGATACCAAGAAGAGGCCCCTAGGGTCTCTCTGTTAATTATCAATAGTCCTTGCAATTAACAGGGGGGAATTCCGGATACATTTCAGATATAAGGCAGTTAAAGTCTTGTAGAATTAATTGTTTATCTCCTACACATCCTGCAGGCCTTGAGACTTGGGTCACCCAGCAGTAAACAAGATAAACGTCCTTTTGAGCTTATCAATAAAATGTATTCATTCCTAGTAAGTGGACTTTGGGGTGAAGGGAAGTTCAGGGAAGCCATTAAGCCACAAGAACAATTAAACTTCTGTTAATCAACCAAAACTCATGACTTTAAGGGGACAGGACATTTGGACCTATAACAAGGGTCACTTCATAGAGAATATGTGTGTGTAATCCTTACTGCAGGCCTATTCAACTGGCGGCCCGCGGGCCAGATGCGGCCCAGAACCAACTCCCGAGTGGCCCAGCCTCCCGTAGCCAAATTCCTACACTAGTACAGACCATGAACGCAACACTCCGCGTTGCATAGAAACCACCAAACCACAACGCAGCACGTTTTTTGAAAGTGCATCTAGTGGTGCTAGTAACGGTGGTCCTATGATAGCAACTCTAAAACATGTCTTTCTCAACTCTGAAGCGGTAAACAGAGACAAAACGGTAATTGATCTTGTGGAGCAGATCCAAGTCAAGCTGGACCTTTTTGCTACCGACTTGAGCACGGGTCGGATGCTGCATTCCCGACGCTCCCCAAACACATCACATCTCCGGCACAAATCACGGATGTGATGAAAGATTTCATTGCGAGGTTGAAAGAGAACTTTGCCGGTCGATTGGATGGGCTTTGCCAGAGACCCCCTTCACTGTTGCAATAGAGGGGGACGTATCAACCAGAGCAAGGAAGTGATCCCCTCTCCTGCATTTACAAGGGGAAATATACACTGGAACTTATTGACATGCAGCGCACTAACGGGCAAGCGAAGTTTTGGAGTGATGTCAAAAAAACGCAGTTCCCCTAACGTTCAGAAAGTAGCGATCTGTGTGCTCAGTATGTTTGGATCAACATACATGTGAATCAAGCTTTTCACACATGAACTCAATCAAAAGTAGCACTCGCTGCTCCCTGACTTACAGCACTCTTCACCAATGTCTTAGGATTGCATTGACATCCTATGAGCCAAAAATCACTGCTCTTGTTCAAAACTAAAAATGTCCCTTCTACCATTGAGAAAGCCAGCGATGACAAATCACAAATGAGGTGATAGTAAGCACCTAGTTTAGGCCTACTATAGTAGACGTGTAGTGTAGTATTCATTCATATAGTTACCCCTATCCCTTGTTATGGGTTTGTGCACTGAAGGGTTTGACAGTTCTTTATGTATTCATTTAAATGCACTTTGTAATGTGTCTGGGTCAAATGTGACCAAAACGTATGATTTTTTTGTTATTACTTGAAAGTGAAAAAATAGTATTGCTACAGTACTACCTCTTTGTGTTGCATTGGAGCTCTTTAACTGTTTGTTTTGTATGTGAGGACATTTATTAAGACTGCTATTATTGTATTCAGTAAATGCACTTTGTGATGTGCCTGGTTAAACAAACATAACCTGAATATTTGACTTCTAAAGCAAACAAATGTAATGCTACAACTGTGCACTTTTTTTTCAGATTCTGTTAAATTAATGCTAATTTGTTGAGTTTCTATGAACTTTTTGACCTACCTTTGTGAGATGAACAATGAATAAAAATTGCATGTTTTTCATCGCAGTAATATGTGTTGGTTTAAAATGTGTCACTACCTGCTTTTTACAGGCGCTGAATGTCTGGCCCAGCTGAATTTTGTAGTTATAAAATCTGGCCCAACTGAATGTTTAGTTGAATAGCCCTGCCTTACTGTGATCATATGTCCTGTATAATCATTTATCAACTATTCCTGTATTGGTGTTTTATTTGATTCCTCTGTTTTATTCTTTCATATGTGGGTACTGGAGGGCTACAAACATTGTGGAGAGATTAGCTTAAACATGTTTTATTACTCTATATGAAATGGAAGCAGCTTTTATGACAGGGACGAGAGAGCTGGGGGAGGGGACATTCTTCTTGAGATTTTCAGCATGTCAATGATCAGGGAAATCTACTTGTTTTAAATAGATGTGTGTGGTTGATTACAGCAGCCGCATAGCTCCTCCTGGGGTTTTGGATATAAGCCTATGTTTTCTTTAGACCAGTCTCTTCTTTTCTTCAAACTGACCAGATCCGTGAGATTGGAGGAAGAGCAGGAAGTACTTCCTTTGTATTTGTATTGTTACTTTTTATCATTAAAACAAGATTATTGTTTAACTTGCATTCTGGTGTTTCTTAATCCCTTCCTTTTTACGAATTTACCCAGCTTACCAAACGACAGGCGGAGACGAGGTTGATTTTAAACATCCTCCTAATCTCCAACAATACACGGATTGAAAATAACTAAGGAACAATTTATTTTATCTAGAGCAGTGGTTCTCAACCTTTTTCCACCAAGTACCACCTGAGAAAATAGTTGGCTCTCCAAGTACCCACCATATGACCAATGTTAAAATACAGTCTATGCACAGTTCATGCAGGACCTCGGAGGCAAATGTATTCATAATACCATTATTTATTGTGCTCTCTCTCTCTCTCTCTCTCTCTCTCTCTCTCTCTCTCTCTCTCTCATCTCTCTCTCTCTCTCTCTCTCTCACTCACACACCACAAGCGAGAATATAAAGAACAAAATAATAACTTATTCTCACACAACAAATGTCAACTGTACACACATGTCATTTCCTGGACCTATACCAAAGTGTGAATGTAGGCTTCCTGCAACAACCCACATCGAAACAGAAAATGTCCTATTGGGAATCAGTTCCAATAATAATGAAGCCTCCAGGAGCAGATGAGCCTAAGGGCTAATAGCTCATCTTCAGTCTGCTGATGTTTGCTATTGCCATTTTCTGTGGTGGCAAAGTAAAAAAGAAAAGAAAAAACATAAGAAAAATGATAACAATTAAGGACAAGTGTGTGCTTTTTCAGCTTTTGACCTCTCTCCATCCTTTGAGCAAATGCTTCTTCCTGAGTCAACTTCTCTCCTCCATCACAGCGGCTGTGCATATCACTTTTGTGTTGCTGGCGGAGCCTACGCTTGTACTCGGTTGATGACTGTCCTCCTCCTCATTCACTTGTTCACTTTCGCTGGTAATATTCTCCTCTGTACCTCTCTTCCGAATACCTCCCGTTTTGAGCCTCGTTTTTAACATCATTCAGCTTTCTTCTTTCTTTAGCTTGCTTGCAACGTTCGCTAATCGTTCACGGGTAGTATGGTCGTCATTAGCAACGCCAGAAATTTAAAAAAAAATGTTTTCGTTTCTAAATCTAAAAATAACAATAGCCTATTAGAACTAATTTAAACCACAGTTTCAATTATCTCAAGCTTATTTTTCATTCGTTGTAGTAATTTGATAGTATGATTTATTTTGTAATTAATGTTGTTCAATCAAGCCTCAAACTGATGGCACTTGTCCTATAGCCTGTTTTAAATTGAAGTTGTCTGTGGTCCTTACCATCAGCTGCTGTTGCAGTAATAAGTAGTGTA